>NC_059291.1:15484039-15496539 GCF_017591435.1 Portunus trituberculatus
CCTGACCTGATTTTTGTGAGAGCGGCAATTATTGTTCTCCCTCGCAGCGTTTTGTTCCCGGTCCGTGCCGTGCTGCTCCTGTTTTCTGTTTTGTTAAGCCTGGGGAGACTTGTGTTTGTATTGTGTGTATTATGCTATTGATTGGATAGATTACTAGAATTTGTGTTTCTTAATTTTGTATCTATTAGTTTATTGATGATTTACTTATTTCACATTTTTTGTTGATTGATTTTTTGTTAAGCTTGAGGAAAATCGTGCTTATTTTCTTTTATTACGCTTTTTGATAGTTAAGTCCATATTACTGTTAACAACTGTATGTTTTTTCGTTTTTTATTATTATTATCATTCTTGTTTGTTAGATTTTTTTTTTAAATATTGCTGTTGCGGTATTTATTGTTGTTGTAGCAACAGTAGCAGCTGCAGTAGTAGTAATGAAAGTAGTAGTAATAGCAACAGTAGTAGCTATAGTAGTAATGATAAGAATAGTAGTAGCAGTAACACTAGCATACTATAATATATGTAGTATTACAAGTATTACTAAAGATTCCATTATTTCAATTTTAGGTAAAGCGATGAAGTGAGTAATAGCGGGGAACATTTTGACAAACATGACTTGATCCTTTAGTTACAGCATAGATTCATGAAAGAGACTTTGCTTTGCCTTATGGGCCTCTTGAATTTTTAGAGTAAAGTTTATGAGGCGGCAAATAATGTATATAGTTGTGACTTTCTTTACCTTGACTTCAATAAAGCGTATAACAAGGCACCCCATCAGACTATTGATATAGGTTAGGAAGCACGAGATACATTAATATGCATTAGACTGAGTAAGGTAATGGCTAGTCCTTAGGTGACTTAAAGTTGTAATGAGAGACTCTAAATTCTAGTGGGATCAAGTAATTAATGAGGAGTCACAGGGATCAGTTTTAGCGTCATCATTTTTTTTTTGTAATATATGCTAATGACTTGGATAGTGGAATCAGTAAAGATATTAGTAACTTGCAGATGACACGGCGATAGGTAAGTTAATTAGGTCAGATTCAGATGCCATGGCATTGTAGGCAGATTTGGGTAGGATAAACGAATGCACTGACAGATGGCAATTGCAGTTTTATATTAACAAAGTATTTAATGTAAGTAGAGGAAACACAAGAAGCTCTGTGAGGTTCAGCGTATGAACAAAAATTTAGGAGTTATAGTTAGCTCCGATCTCCGATGTATAGATGCCAAAATAGAGGCAAATGGATTACTAGAATTAATTTCTAGGAGTGTTAAAAGCAGAATTCCCGAAGAAGTATAAAAGTTATAATTGGTAATGGTCAGACTCCATCAAGGTTATGCTGCACAATTCTGGACCCCACATTAAATATGACACAATAACCAAAAATAATGAGTTCAGGCTTTAAGGAAATAGGTTTAAGAAACAGATAGGAAGGAACTGGTTCACAAATATAGTGGTAGATGAATAGAAAGGACTCAGTAATCAAGTTGTTAGTACTAAATCAATGGAAAGCATTAAAAGAAGATGAAATATATTTGAATGGGGATGCTATGTGAAAATCTGTTGGTATATTTCATGCAGGGACTTCCGCGTGTAGGTCTGATGGCATCTCCCAGCTTCCTTCATTTTCACGTGTTCTTAATTAAAGATAGCAGAAACAATAGTAGCAGCAGCAGCAATAATCGTAGAATGAGGAGCAGTTGCAGCAACCGGATTCAGTTCCTTCTCTTCCATTCATATGCACTTCTCTTTTAAGCGTGAGGTCACATCATGCACCATTTCATTCCCGGATGTGTTTCGCATTACTCTCACATCCTCTCTCACGTCTCCTGCCTTTGATAAATTGAACGCACGAGTTTGAATGAACTTGTCTGGTATGCGTCATAAGTGATATTTACACCATCAACTGGTTCTCTTTCTATTCCTTTTCTTTTTGTTACTCCTTGTGATTTTTCTCTCATTGATTTAGATATCTCTCTTCATACGTTATTTGTTTTTTACAAGTTGCTTTCCGTTATTTGTTTTATTTGCTGTGTAGTTATAATATGGAAATGTTTATATTTCAATCAAGGCAATTAGAAGTGCATCTTTGTATCTTGGGTATAGTTTCCAAATCCGAGTATAATATGTTATGAAAATAGAAAGCACAAACAGTTCCTTCCAAATCCAGAGTTGACTTCCGAATTTTACAAATATTTTTTTTTATCTATTTGTAAGAAAAAAAAAATATATAACAGATTATTCGTAGTCTCTCTCTCTCTCTCTCTCTCTCTCTCTCTCTCTCTCTCTCTCTCTCTCTCTCTCTCTCTCTCTCTCTCTCTGTTTCTTTTTACTCTTATAAAGAGAAAATTAGAAGTATATCCTGTTTAAATTTGCAGTAACGAAACGTGAAGTGAAATCATTTATTGGAAAATTATCAAAGAAAAAGTAAACATGAATAGATCAAAGAACGATTTCATTTATGCTTTATTTTTTGTTGTGTGTTAGTGTTACTATTGTATATTTATACGAAGTTAAAACCCATTAATCAATACATCAATATTTGCTCATTAGTAAGTTTTCGCATCTGTTTATTCATTTTCATTTATTGCTCTTGATGGTGAATAGTTACACAAAAGTACAAAGATAATAATTCCGACGATCGTGTGTGTGTGTGTGTATGTATGTATATATATATATATATATATATATATATATATATATATATATATATATATATATATATATATATATATATATATATATATATATATATATATATCTTGGAACATCTTCAGGCGAAGGATAAGAGTGGAATGACTCGCGAATGCGAATGCGATGGGGGGATAGACAGGGGGGAAACCAAGAATGCAAGAAGTATTAAGTGTCGTAGCTGAAGTGAAGTAGAACAGGCGATAGATGGCGGGCTTACCGCCTTGCTAGTGTTAAATAATTTGTTTTTTTTTATCCATTTTGGTTACTCACATGCACTCAGTCGTAGCACTTTTTTTTTCTTTTTATTTTTTAATCAGAGCCCAGCTAAACCGACACCATCTCTAACACCAAGACTGCTTACAATTATCCCTTTTACTTATTGAATAATAGTTGTAATGCTTTATCTTATGTTCAAGTAGACCGGCGTCCGGGATGACTCTCTTCGGTGCAGCTTCCCACTCGAATCCCGCTGCTGGGACCCGTTGGGTTGCCCAGTGTAGAATACTTGAATGATGGCCCGGACCCATCTTGACTTAGCCGTACTTCCCATAGAGACATAGAGCGCAGGTTTGAGGGGACAAGGGGAGTCTTTGTACCGGTTGCTATTTCCTATTATTTTCCTAATGTTCTTTTGTGTTCCCTACTGTAGATGATGGGTGGAGTGCGACATCCAAGGGGCCGGTCATCCAGTTTGCTGCCATCGACCTCTATCCTGTTTCTGGGACCTGCCGTGTTTTCCAGTTGTAGGCACCCCTCGCCGGGACCACCAGATTGCAGCTTGACCTGGACGACTCAAGGCGCAGGCTAGAGGGATACTTGTGACTCGACCTTGCCGCTAACAAATAGACTCGCGTTGGTAGAGGCGGTCTATATATACACCTCCTGTGCTTCAGGTAAGGTGAGGGAGCTCGTGAGGGCGGCCGGTGATTGGCTGGTAGCGCGGGCAGCGGCGCGGTGTGCTGTTATTGGCTGAAGCTTGTCTCTGTTTTACGCTCTCAATTTTCGTGTTGGGAGAATTTGCAAGTCTCTAGTTTGCTGGTTGATGGCAGGTTTCAGGCTTTCTATGTAGATATCTTCCAGGAACATCAGCCGTCTTGCGTCTGTTTCTCTGTCAATAATTGTAGCATTTTCTTCAAGTTGTTGCCGGGTCAGTTTGGTTTGGTGTTTTTCGTGGTAGTGTTCTTTGATTGATCCATTTTGCAGGTGGCATGTCAGGCATCTAGACAAGGTAGTTCTCGTCATCCCAATGTAGGAGTGAGGCCCACAGTCCTCGGCAGTGCAGTTGTGTTGGTAGATGACGTTTGCTTCTTGTGTAGGCGCTGGTTTCTTTGCAGTTTTGTTTCTCATGATGAGTTGTGAAATTTTCTTTGTCTTATAGTAGATGACGAGGTCGATGGCTTGGTTAGGGTTTGTGGGTTTGACGTTTCGGTGAATTATGTTTCTGATGGCTTTCCACACAACACAGAATAGAATATGTTGTCAAATTGATTACGGTACGGATAACACTCGCCTCCTCTCTTCAAATTATTAGTCTGAACATTAGTATGTATTGAAGTGTCATTAGAAAAATTGACACACCATGGCGCAATACTCCGGTTCATCCCTAAGTAAGTTGTTTGTTTTTAGCAGAACATTTCATCGACCAAAATGTCTTCAGAAGGAGCACCAGCAGTATTTAAAGGCAAAATAGATCGATAAACAAATAGACACACAAATAATATACAAAAAGAAATAAACGACATTCCATTTACCAAACGAACTGAACTTACAACACGCTATCGACTACGAGAGAGAGAGAGAGAGAGAGAGAGAGAGAGAGAGAGAGAGAGAGAGAGAGAGAGAGAGAGAGAGAGAGAGAGAGAGAGAGAGAGAGAGAGAGAGAGAGAGAGAGAGAGAGAGAGAGAGAGAGAGAGAGAGAGAGAGAGAGAGAGAGAGAGAGAGAGAGAGAGAGAGAGAAATTTGATATCCTTTCCTACTCTATAAAACAAACACAAACACTGTACAAACTTCCAATGCGACTCCAGGACTTCCATGTGATATGATATAGTGGCACGATTGCCTACTTACTGAACCACAAGTCGTGTTCGGTTTTCTCTCTCTCTCTCTCTCTCTCTCTCTGTGTGTGTGTGTGTGTGTGTGTGTGTGTGTGTGTGTGTGTGTGTGTGTGTGTGTGTGTGTGTGTGTGTGTGTGTGTGTGTGAGCCATAAATAAATCGTCATTTTAAGACACGATGTCGAATCTCGTGTGTGTGTGTGTGTGTGTGTGTCTCATAAATAAATCGTCATTTTAAAGACACGGTGTCGAATCTCGTGTGTGTGTGTAATTCACTGTTTGATCTGCTGCAGTCTCTGACGAGACAGCCAGACGTTACCCTGCAGAACGAGCTCAGAGCTCATTGTTTCCGATTTTCGGATAGGCCTGAGACCAGGCACACACCACACACCGGGACAACAAGGTCACAACTCCTCGATTTACATCCCGTACCTACTCACGGCTAGGTGAACAGGGACTACACGTGAAAGGAGACACACCCAAATATCTCCACCCGGCCGGGGAATCGAACCCCGGTCATCTGGCTTGTGAAGCCAGCGCTCTAACCACTGAGCTACCGGGCCGTGTGTGTGTGTGTGTGTGTGTGTGTGTGTGTGTGTGTGTGTGTGTGTGTGTGTGTGTGTGTGTGTGTGTGTGTGTGTGTGTGTGTGTCATAAATTAATCGTCATTTTAAAGACACGGTGTCGTGATGTACTGCGATTGTAAACCGTTTGTCATGCAGAACAAACCGGACTCCTCAGCTTTGGTCCCCAGGACAGACTTATAGGTGCGGGCCAGGGTGAGACAAGACGGTCATGAGGTTTTCCAGTACCGCAGGGTTCGCCTCTCGCGCCGAGAGTCACACCCGTCTTTCCCTTCTGTCCAGCTACTATGGCATTCCTCGATCTACAGAATGCCTACTGGCATGTTCCCATCTGCCCACGCTTCCGGAAGTTCCTCGCTTTCCAGGTAGGACGACAGTGCTACCAGTTCACCCGTCTTCCTTTCGGACTGTCCATTGCTCCACGGGTTTTCTCTCGGCTGACGAAGGTAGTAGCCGCCAAGTTTTCAGAAAAAGGGGTGGATGCTCTCATGTATTTAGACGATCGGCTCATCGTCTCCCATTCCCTACCAATGGCGAGAGAGAGAGTGACAACCGCCCTGAAGACCACTCAGAACATGGGGTTCAGAGTGAATGTTCCAAAATCCACTCTAACACCCACCCAGACTCTCATCTGGCTCGGCATGGAGTGGGACACAGCCAGGGCACGGGTGCGCCTGTCCCCAGAGAACGCCTCCAAGATTCATCGCCGGCTCTTTCGGGCATCAATGTCCAGGACAATGACCCGCCGCCAGTGGGAGGCCATCCTGGGATCTCTTAACTTTGCGGCAGAAGTCTGCCCGCTTGGCAGGATTCGTCACCGCCGTCTTGTCAGGGAGGTCAACTCAGCCATACTTATATATCCTCGGGACTCCCTCCAGCAGGTCCCTGGTCACCTTACCGAGTTGCTACGACCTTGGCTGGCCGACTGCTGTCTCCAACAGTGGGCTCCGTGGGTTCCTCCACCACCACAAATCCGAGTCTCAACGGACGCCTCAAACGCGGGTTGGGGTTACCAGTCCTCCCTAGGCCATCAAGTGCAAGACAGGTGGGTGAAGAGGCTCGAGCAGGCCCACATCAACGTAAAGGAGTTGTGGGTCCCTTTCAAATTCCTCTCTACGCACCAAGACCTGCACAACGTGGGGATTCTTTTCGAAATGGACAACACATCCGTGGTTCACTGTCTCAACCGCCAGGGGTCTTCCAAGTCGGAAGCCCTGTTGTCTCTCTCGGAAAGGATATTTCAGGAGGCCTCCGTCCGTTCTCTTCACCTGTCGGCACTCTATGTCCCCGGCGAGGAGAATATTTGGGCGGATGCCTTGTTCCGCTTTCAGCACACATCTGTGGAATGGCAGCTATGCCCGAACGTGTTCCGCTCCCTAGGGGACAGCTGGGGCACCCCTCAAGTGGACCTTTTTGCCTCTCCCACCACAGCTCAGGTGCCTCAGTACCTCACGCGAAATGTCAGGACGGGCACAGGGGGTCCGGACGCTTTCGCCGAGGATTGGAACAGGTGGGAACACATTTACCTCTTCCCTCCTCCGTCAACCAAGGTTCTCCTGCGTGTCTGCCGCCAGCTTCGGTCGTACAGGGGGAGGGTTCTCCTCCTCGCACCATGGTGGGCAGCCCAACCATGGTTTTCCGAACTACGGCAGTGGTGTCCTTCTGGGCAATGCATGTCTGGTTGACTCCATCCCGACCAATCTACAGAACTCACTGCGCCTACACGCCTGGAGTTTCTCCGTCAAGCATTGAGGAGCAAGTTTTCCCAAGTGGTGGTAGAGGACATGCTTCATGCCCTGCGCCCTTCCTCTACCCGGCAGTATGAATCCTGTTGGAAAGCCATCCACAGATTCCTACTTGTTCATAGGATTACAACTGTTTCGGAGAGGGTGGACTTTAGTTTCTTTTCTTCCTTGGTGCATGATCAGGAGAGGCAGCTTTCTACCGTCTCCGTTCATCTAACAGCACTATCGGATCCGTTGTTTTACGGTTACGGAATCCGTCTGGATGAGAGAACCACCACTCTCCTCAAGAGGGACTTGTTCCATCAACTTCCTCCACTCCGCCAAAACGGTGTTCTCTGGTCCCTGCAAAAGGTGGTTGATCTCCTTCAGTCTGAGCCCTTCTCACGACCTGCAACTTCACTACACTCACTGAAGAAGGCCCTCTTCTTGACAGCGCTGGCTTCAGGGTTACGGGTTTCACAACTGAGGGCTCTCAGAACCTACATCGACACTTCTTCGGGGCTATCACCACATTTCCTTTTTTCTTAAAAGAAGGAAAGCAGTTACCGGCTCGTCGCATCGCTGCATTGCTCAAGCAGCTAATTGAAGAAGCAGACCCAGGTAAATTCCCTCGGGCCCACGATATACGAGGTGCAGCCTCATCGCTGGCTTTTCTACGGACCCACTCCGTCTTACGAGTGACAGAAGGTAGCCAGTGGTCCTCCTCCAGGTCTTTTGTCACTCGGTACCTCTCTTATTTTTGGATAGATACACCCTGTGTTGCCTTGGGTGTACTTCCTACAGTTCAGTGTAATGGTGTGGGTTGACCCTTTTTTCCTTCTTGGGCACATCATTTTGTATTTTGGCAAATATTGTATAACTTTTGTACAATACAGTTGTTATGGGGCTTTGCTTCACGTGTTTTTTCTACCCTGACACTGCCCACTTCCTTTGGAAGGTAGCTGGTGCATTAGCGAACGAGTCTCACTAAAATATCGGCTTGGAAGCCTTCGGCGAAAAGCCTCTTTTTTTGGGAGACGAGTGAAACTAATGTACATTATGGTTCCCGGCCAGGCGCTGCCTTTCCTCCCCTCCAGTTCCAGTCTACACGTAACTGCTGAGGGTTCCCCGTTTTCTTTCCGTTTCCTTTTCCTGCTAATGCGGCCTAGAATATTCTAGATGACTTTTTAGTGGTATACTGAGCGAAACGTGGGTCATTCCTAGAATGACGTCGCTGGTACGACGACCACTATGGCTGGTGCATTAGCTTAACTTGTCTCCCCAAAAAAGAGGCTTTTCGCCGAAGGCTTCAAAGCCGATATATATATATATATATATATATATATATATATATATATATATATATATATATATATATATATATATATATATGTGTGTGTGTGTATGTATATATATATATATATATATATATATATATATATATATATATATATATATATATATATATATATATATATATATATATATATATATATATATATATATATATATATATATATATATATATATATATATAGATAGATAGATAGATAGATAGATAGATAGATAGATATATATATA
The DNA here is from genome assembly GCF_017591435.1 of Portunus trituberculatus. Lineage (NCBI taxonomy): Eukaryota > Metazoa > Arthropoda > Malacostraca > Decapoda > Portunidae > Portunus > Portunus trituberculatus. The sequence goes on from NC_059291.1 coordinate 15,492,675, forward strand.
TATATATATATATATATATATATATATATATATATATATAGATAGATAGATAGATAGATAGATAGATAGATAGATAGATAGATAGATATATATATATATATATATATATATATATATATATATATATATATATATATATATATATATATATATATATATATATATATATATATATATATATATATATATATATATATATATATATATATATATATATATATATATATATATATATATATATATATATATATATATATATATATATATATATATATATATATATATATATATATATATATATATATATATATATATATATATATATATATATATATATATATATATATATATATATATATATATATATATATAAGAAGAACAGTAAGTATCAGTATTTCTATCTGTTGATCTTTACTTACCTTTTCGTCATTTTATTGCATTTGTTTTCCCCTTCCTTCATGCACGGTTGACTCACACGCGTCTCTCAGTTCTTACTTCACGTCTCACAATCCCACACTTTTTTTACTTTCCTTCCCTTGTCCTTTAGTTTAATAGACCTATTTTTGCCTTCCTTCTTCTCTTCCCTTCCCTTCCTTCTCTTCCTTCCCTTTCCTTCTCTTCCCTTCCCTTCCCTTCCCTTCATTTCTCTGCCCTTCCTTTACTTAATCTTTCCTTTTATTGCCTTTGCTTTTTTTTTCTCTTCCCTTTCCTTTTTTAATTTTCTTCCTTTCTCCTTGCTTCGTCTTGCCTTTCCTTATCCTACCCGACCTTATCATACTTTACCTTACCTTACTTAACCTAACCTTACCTTACCGTACCTTACCTTATCTTACCTTACCTCGCCTTACTTTACCTTTCTTTGCCTTTACACATTTTGCCCTCTCGTGTCTGAATTCTTTTTCTGACGTCAGGTTCGATACCACCTTACATTAGAATTAGTTTTTTCTTAGAATACCGTTCATTTGTAACTTAAAAAGTAGAGTTAACGGTAATAGATTTTGGTGGTGGTGCTTTATTAGACTAAACTAACTAAGTGAAAAGATGCAAAACGAATGGAAGGAAGTGTATTTAGAAGTTAGAATATTATGTAACCGTTAACTGTACGAAATGTAAAAAGAAAAGAAGTACTCATATGTATGAGGTCGCAATAAAAAGGAGAAAAACTATGATGGTGTAGTGTTTTGATGGAGAAGTCGTGACGAGAATTGGGACAAACGAAACCCGGGACCAGCAAGAGGTAGACCCGCTGATTAACAATGAAAAATATTCACTGGGCACTGAAGTGTCACAAGAGAGATCTTGATCAGTGTGAAGGAGCTCTGTGTTATGTATTAGGCAAGAACAAGCGCGTGTAACAACAGTACACAATCCTCAACAACCTAAGGTGAAATACTGACATTATTCTGCCTTAACACTTTTCCTATCCACTTTCATCTGCTTTCGTGCGACTTAAGGCTATTCCATAAACATTCTCTCTCTTTCTCTCTCTCTTTCTTTCTCTCTCTCTCTCTCTCTCTCTCTCTCTCTCTCTCTCTCTCTCTCTCTCACTCTTTCTTTTAAGCCACGGTAAGAGGAAACAGCCATGTAATGTAACCGTGTTATATTTGCGCCGTGTCGTGTGGTACTGTTGGTGCTTGATGCAATTATAGATAAGACATTGTATTCTTTCCTTATTTCCTCAGCCTTTCTCCTTTTACCCCCACCTAAAAGCACCTTCCTTTCATTCCAGCCTTCTTCTATTTCCTCTTACCTCCTTCCTTCCATCCTTCCACCGTTCAGATGCCCGCCCATTAGATGAAAGAAAGGAATAAAAAGGCCTACAACTGAGAGGACTTGTTGTTACTTCAATGACTTGTTTGTGTCTTTACTTCTGTGTTTTCTGGTTTCAGTGCTTGTGTATCTTCCTTTGTATGTGTGGAAGAGAGTGATATGTACACACACAGACACACACACACACACACACACACACACACATTATATATATATATATATATATATATATATATATATATATATATATATATATATATATATATATATATATATATATCCCTGTGTGGAGTACTCTTCGCATGTTTGGGGGGGTTTCGGTCACACAGTTTTACTAGATAGGGTGGAATCAAAAGCTCTTCGTCTCATCAACTCCCCTTCTCTGACGAACTGTCTTCAGCCTCTTTCTGCACCGCCGGAATGTTGCATCTCTTTCTATCTTTTATCGCTATTTTCATGCTAACTGTTATACTGATCTTGCTAACTGCATGCCTCCCCTCCTCCTGCGGCCTCGCTGCACAAGGCTTTCTTCTTCCTCTCTTCCCTATTCTATTCAGCTCGCTAACGCAAGAGTTAACCAATACTCTCAATCATTCATCCCTTTCACTGGTAAACTCTGGAACTTCCTCCCTGCATCTGTATTTCCGAATTCCTACGACTTATCTTCTTTTAAGAGGGAGGTATCGAGGCATTTGCTCCCCAACTTTGGCTGACGCTTTTACACTTTTTAGGGAGCCAGCACTCAAGTGGGCCTTTTTTTTTTTTCCCTTGGCTGGCCCTCTTCCCTACGTAAACACACACACACACACACACACACACACACACACACACACACACACACACACACACACACACACACACACACACACACACACACACACACACACACACACACACACACACACACACACACACACACACACACACACACACACACACACACACACACACACACACACACACACCACGTAGTGTAGTGGTTAGCACGCTCGACTCACAATCAAGAGGGCCGGTCTCGAATCCCGGCGCGGCAAGGCAAATGGGCAAGCCTCTTAATGTGTGGCCCCTGTTCACCTAGCAGTAAATAGGTACGGGATGTAACTCGAGGGGTTGTGGCCTCGCTTTCCCGGTGTGTGGAGTGTGCTGTGGTCTCAGCCCTATCCGAAGATCGGTCTATGAGCTCTGAGCTCGCTCCGTAAGGGGGAAGACTGACTGGGTGACCAGTGGGCAACCGTCGTGAATTACACACACACTAATGAGTAGAGAGCGTAGAGACTGCTGCGATGGAGTCTTTAAAACGGTCAGGCCAAGACTGAAAAAAGCCACTGACCTCCCCATCCCTTGCCGCCTTTCTCAGGTGTTGCACACCCTAATACTGCCGCCCTGCCTCCTCGCTCACACCTAAGCAGTAGAGTATTGTTACATGTGTGCTAGTAGTAGTTGAGAGTGATTAGTTGTTGGTAAAGTAGTGGTTAGGACGAAGTAGTAGTGATAGAGGTTTTCGATAGCATTTACTAAATGGAGCACTGATCTAGGGAAACGAAACGAAAGGAAGCAAACACTGTTATTGACGTGCCAAATGAATTAATTACCCAAAATCGAAGGATACTGACAGATACGTTAACATAAATAGAGATAGATACATAAGTTAGGGGTGTGTTGTTTTCATAGTGGTTACAGTAAGGATTATAGTACTGGTGATATAGCAGTAGAAGTAGTTGTAGTAGTACTATATAGTTGTTGTAGCTGTAATAGTATTAGTGACAGTAGCAGCAGCAGCAGCACCTGTAGTAGTGTTAATAGTAGTGGTAGTAGTAGTAATAGTAACAGTAGTAGCAGAAGTAGGAGTAATAGTAGTAGAAGTAGTAGTAGTAGTAGCAGCAGCAGTTATAGTAGTAGTAGTAGTAGTAGTAGTAGTAGTAGTAGTAGAAGTAACGGTAGTGATAACAGCGGTGGTAGAAGTAAAAGTGGTATCAGTAGGAATTGTGCAGATGTTATCTAGTGAACATAGTAGATATAATTAGGAGTAGCAGTAATTGTGAAAGGGGTGGACAGTAGTGGTAGCGGTGTTAGCAGTGATCTATAATCCCTGAAT
>NC_059291.1:15501539-15534039 GCF_017591435.1 Portunus trituberculatus
AAGCAACCCAACACAACACACGTCACGCCACCACATTCATTTAGCACCGAAGACAATTAGTGCCAAGAACAGCCGTTGCTCAACAGTGTGGAGAGTGTACCCAGCAGACCCTGGGAGCGGTAACCTGGTGCTGGGGCCTTCCATTGCCAAGACAGGGATCAGGGTTCGTCTCAGCCTGTCTCGGCCAAGTGGAGATGGACGGAGCTGGGTAATACGAACGTGACCAAGCCTTATCCTCCCGGCCTCGATCCTCGCCTCTCGCCTCCTTCCGCATCCTTCCAAGGAGTAAAACCTCTCGACACGCCTTCCGGATCACCTGTGTGGCCTCACCAACACTATTTGAACACGAACCGCAGCTTCATTTGTTTGGTTTTCATGATATTTGATGTTCTTTGCGTGTGTGGAATATCTTTTTATTTATCTATTCATTTCTTCTTTTTTCAAACTGTATATCTGTATCTTATTCATTTATTATCATTTATGTCGTACGAGCATGTTCGTGACAAGAAATGTTTGTGCTTTATTTGAAAGATTAAGATTTGATGTTTTGTTTCTTAACTTTGTGTTTGTATTTTCTCTCTCTCTCTCTCTCTCTCTCTCTCTCTCTCTCTCTCTCTCTCTCTCTCTCTCTGTGTGTGTGTGTGTGTGTGTGTGTGTGTGTGTGTGTGTGTGTGTGTGTGTGTGTGTGTGTGTGTGTGTGTGTGTGTGTGTGTGTGTGTGTGTGTGTGTGTGTGTGTGCGCCTGTGCGCCTGTGCGCCTGTGTGTGCATCCGTACGTGCGTGCGTGTGTGCGCGTGTGTGCGCGTGTGTGCATGCGTGAGTGTGTATGTGTGTGAGCAATGAATAAAATGCATCGGATAACAACAGAATCTCTTCCTAAAAGCAACACTCAAGAAACCACCACCACCACCACTACAACAAACGCCATCACCACCGTCACCATCAATCACTATCCTTCACCATCTGCAAACAACAACAGAAATGACAATACACCAAAACGAAGTAAAAGTCTTAAGATCCAATACAATACAAACACAGTACAAGACATGTCGGGTGCAGTGGAGGCGTTGCAGGAGTGACTCTGGTGTGTGGCTGGGAGGAAGGGTACAAGGAGGAGGGGAAGGAGGACAAAAGTCTCGTCTCAGGGCTGGCGAGGTGGAATGACGAGGGACAGTCTTCACAGCGGGACGGAAGCAATTATGTTTCTTTGTGAATGCGAAACTGCGGAAGGAGACGGACGAAAAATGTGCTTGATAAACGCGAGGAGGAGTACAAGACAGAGAGAGAGAGAGAGAGAGAGAGAGAGAGAGAGAGAGAGAGAGAGAGAGAGAGAGAGAGAGAGAGAGAGAGAGAGACTGAGTGGAAGAGTGTGGAAATGGAAATGAGAGAGAGAGAGAGATAAGAAAGAAAATAAAAGAGAAAAGAGGGAAAAAGATAAAAAAAAGGAAAAAGAGACGAGAGGTGAAAGAAAGGAGAGGAAAGGGAAGGTAAGAAAGACACACACACACACACACACACACACACACACACACACACACACACACACACACACACACACACACACACACGCACCTCCGGGTGGAGATATTTGGGTGTGTCTCCTTTCACGTGTAGCCCCTGTTCACCTAGCAGTGAGTAGGTAAGAGGAGTTGTGACCTTGTTGTCCCGGTGTGTGGTGTGTGCCTGGTCTCAGGCCTATCCGAAGATCGGAAATAATGAGCTCTGAGCTCGTTCCGTAGGGTAACGTCTGGCTGTCTCGTCAGAGACTGCAGCAGATCAAACAGTGAATTACACACACACACACACACACACACACACACACACAGGCAATAGATTACATCATTATGTTATTTTAGCACAAAAAATGAAAAGCAGAAGGCTGAGTACTTTTAGGAATAATATCGAATTGTTTGTTATTTTAAAAGTTTCCTGCGCCATTCTACTGCAGGTATATGTATTATGTAGCTGGCCTACCTGTCCTGCCAAGAAGTCACTCTTTCTTTGTCACCTGTGCCTTGCAAACCTTCGTTGGGATCTTGCCTATGAATTGTGTCACTGACACGTCTTAAAGAACAATTAATATTAGGTTGTTGCTGTTCTCTCAGCTATTATTGAACGATTTGCTTTATTATTGCTTCTAATTTTGTTACAGCTGCTACCAATGTATGTCATATGAGTACTAATAGTGGTAATGGTGGTGGTATTGGGGGTGATAGTGTAGATAGTCGTCCTCTTCCTTCTTCTTTTCCTTCTTCTTTTTCTTCCTTCTCCATTTCTTTCTCGTTCTTTTCCTTTATCTCATTCTCCTTTTTCTTTTTCTTTTCCTTCTTCCCATTTACATTTTTCCTGTCCTCCTCCTCCTCCTCCTCCTCCTCCTCCTCCTCCTCCTCCCGTCTGGTGCGTTTGCCTACCCGTATGACGGATGTAGGGGAAAGTTTGCGAGATCACTGTGTTCTGAGAGGGACGGGAGGATCCCCTCTCAGCTTTGGGAGTGCTGGTGGGGTTGCAGACGTGGCGCCTGCCCGTCGGACCATTCCTGGGGTATACCTTCGGAGGGTTCTACGTGTAGGCTCCTGGAACGTCCTGGGCCTCTCAGAGGATCAACGACTGCATCATCTATCGTATCAGCTCAGTAGGCTGAGGGTGGATATGGTGGGACTCTCTGAGACAAGGAGGCCTGGTAGTGGCGAGACCAGTAGCAAGGGTTTTACTTACTATTCATCCAGCATGAAAATGGTCACCATGTCAAAGGGGTAGCCAAAGGCATCTCCAGCAGATTGCAGCCGTCTGTTGTAGAGGTTACTCCAGTTGATGAGCATATAATACGACTAAGGCTGAAGTATAATCTAGGCTTTATATCTGTTGTTGCAGTATACGCTCCTACCGAGATGTATGAAACTGAAGAGGAGACGTTCTACGCCAAACTCGACTCTGTACTGGACCAGTGTCCCTGTTGTGATGCACTTATTGTCTTAGGCGACTTTAATGCTGTCACTGGAACTGAGAGAGCCGGCTACGAGTTGCGTGTTGGTCCCCATGGCTCTGGTATCAGAAACGACAACAGGTCTTTCCTTCTGAATCTTTCAAGGTCCAGAAGGTTGAGAATTGCAGGTTCTTGATATCAGAGACCAGTGTTGCACCGCTGGACTTGGCATAGCAATGTTGGAGGGCTAGCAAAAGAGATAAACCATTTCCTTGTTAGTACTTGTTGGAGAATCCTCCAGAACTGCAGGGTTTTTTGGAGTGCCGAGTTCTTTGCGGCTGATCACAGGCTTGTTGTTGCTACACTCAGGCTGCATGTCAAGTCCAGAAAGCCTCCAAGATGTGACCACACTGTGTTTCGTCTTGAGACACTGAAGGACTTGACATGTGCCCAGGAGTATGCAGTGACATTCTCCCATCAGTTTGGAGTGCTCGAAACCATCGAGGACCCGGTAGAGCTATGGGGATACCTTCAAACGTGAGACTGTTGAGGCTGCCAAGGAATACGTTGGGGAGCGCCCAAGGTCACGGAGTGGCTTCACCTCGGTAGAGACGCTGAACAGTATTGAAGAGAGTTGTGCTGCCAGACTTTGAGGGAGGCGGTGGCGTAGTGGATAAGGTGGTGAGCGTGGGATCGGGCAGACGTCCACGCATAGGTTCGAATCCCACCACGTACAGCCTTAAACACTTTGCCATTTGTCGAGTGGTTTAAAGTTACCTACATGTCACCATGATGCCCAGGATATAGGTGGTTACACCCAAGATGAGCTTCGGGGGTGATATGGGCTAATATGGGTACCCCTATAAATAAAATTGCCTGCGCCACTAATGGGCGGAAGCTGAACAGCTCTTCCCATACACTCTTCAAGTGTGCTTACAGGCGCTATAGGCCTTAACGTAAAAAAAAAAAAAAAAAAGACTTGCTGGTAACTGCGACCAGTACAGTGTTCTGTCACGTAGGACTAGAATTCTCCTGAGGAGAGATAAGGAGAGATATGTCAGGGGTATCGCTTAGGATGTAGAGTGTCATTTAAATGCTAATGACTTCCGACCTGCTTATCGAGCCCTGAAGAAACTGCTCCAAATCTACATCTCAGGTGAACACTATCCGAACAGCAGATGGTCGCCTCGTTTCGGACGCAGATGGGCAAATGACTCATTGGGCTGAGTACTTTGAGCAGGTGTTCACTGTGGATCCTCCAAGTAGACCGCTCCAAACTGTAGGGTTACAGATGCTGGATGCTGATCCTCCCATTGACGAAACTGCACCCTCTATTGATGATGTCAAAGAGGCTGTGGCAAAGTTGAGGGGTGGAAAGGCAGCTGGTATCTGTAACATCGATGCGGAGCTGCTCAAAGCGGGGGGTGAGGCCGTGAACCGTGGGTTGCATGCTGTCTTGACTGTTGTATGACATTCAGGTACCATTCCTCCTGACTGGAAAAAGGGGTTGGTCATCCCTATCTGGAAGAGAAAAGGGGACCGTCAGGACTGCAGCAACTACCGCGTTATAACACTGCTCAGCGTACCAGACAAGGTGCTTACCCATTTGTTGTTGATGCGTACCCGCAGTCACCTGCTGAAACACCAAAGACCTGAACAGTCTGGGTTCACGCCCGGTAAGCTAACAACTGACCGGATCCTAGCGCTATACGTACTGGTGGAGCTCCGACGTTTGCTTCAACAAGGGATGTTTGCAACCTATGTCAATCTCAAGAAGGCGTTTAATTCAGTGCATCGAGAAAACACTCTGGGATCTTCTGCGTCTCCGTGGAATTCCTACAAGGATTATTAGTCTATTAACTGGCCGCTACTCCGGGACTGTGAGTGTTCTGAAGTGTGGAGGGGCGTGTCCAGCTTCTTTCCTGTGAATACGGGAGTGAGGCAGGAATGCGTGCTTGCTCCATCACTTTTCAACACTTGCATGGTATGGGTACTAGGCAGAGATGTAGACCAAAGTCATTGTGGAGCATCTGTCGGCAACACTGATATTACAGATATTGTTTTTACCAATGATGCAGTAATCTTTGCTGGGTCACTGGAGGTTCTGGTTATGGCTCTAGAGGCACTGCACGACGAGGCAAAGCCTCTGGGACTCAAGGTTTCCTGGCCCAAGACCAAGGTTCAGGTGTTTTGAGACTTACTGGATGAAAAGTACAGTTCGTCCATGCGTGTGGTGAGGACATTGAAATCTCAGGAAATTTTGCATGCCTTGGTAATGTAGTGCGTAACGACGGTGGGTTGAGCCAGGAAGTTGTACGCTGGATTGGCCTTGCCCATGGCGTTATGGACTCGCTCAACACGAGTATTTGGCGTTGTTGGTACCTGTGCAGACGGACGAAGATTCGGATCTTCAAGTCGCTGGTGATCCCTGTCTTACTTGACAGTTGTGAGTAAGGTTGTGTGTACAGTCAGGATCTTTATGAATTCCCTGGAGGAAATACTAGCAATGTGCCCTAGCTCTGTCCATAAGTTGATTAAGATCAGGAATTCCTCCAACATGGTCCTTCTCACCTTCTTTGGTTCCACCCTCCTGACCATGTTCATATCGGTCCCATCAGTCTTAGGATGAGGCGTTTTGTTTCCCGCCCTCTTCAGTGTTTCTCGTGCTACGGGTATGGTCATGGTAAAAGCTACTGCAAGGACGCTTCTCGATGCGGTAATTGCTCAACATTAGGCTCGCACTCTGAGGAGCAATATGATGCTGTTTCGTATTATTTTCATTGCCGCGATGCTCACCAGATACGTTCCAGGCAACGCCCGAGGTATTGCCTGGAGAAGGATATTTTGCAGTTTACTAATAGTCAGTTCATTAGCCTTGGTAGTGCCCGCCATGAACGCCTTTACCGCCAGAAGGACGGTACTGATGCGACATCCTATGCTTCATTAGCTTCTCGCTCATCAGCTTAGTCTGTGGGTTCAAAGACATCTTCTGCTATCTCTCGCTCTCTTGGGGCTTGTGGCCCTGATGTTTGTTCGGCTAATAGGTTTGTCCTTTTGTCTGATGACTCAGTTGAGTCATTTCAAAGATGTGACGGGAATCCTCTGGTCTTGACCAAGGTGACCCATGCAGTAGATGTACATTCCCCTCCTGTATCACCTAAGCCTTTGAAGGGCTTGACCAAGTGCCACCGTGGCTCTGTGGAGTCGATAGATTTGGCTCAGGCAAAGCAATCGAAGATTGCTCCTGCTGCACATGGTCGTGAGTCCTTCAGGGATCACACTGCAATGGCAGCTTCGATGGTTTCTGTTGAGCCTCCAGTGACACCCTCTGTCTCAGATCGGGCTTCTTATGATGAGAATGCTCTTGAAAGGGAGTCATCCGATGATGTCACAGCCGTCCCTCGTGGACCTACGGTTGCGAAAGTGGAGTGCGGCCTGACCCTCGGCCTCCGGTTCCCGGTAGGAATGGTGATGATTCACATCACTCACCGGTAGGGCGAAAGGCTGCAGTCCATCGACCCAGCACGTCTCAATTTCTGGTGTTTTCTCGTCAGTTAATTATTCCTAGTTAGGTGAGTCATGGGCAGACCATTAATAAGGCTCGCCTGTCGAGCTCTCGATCTTTCTTTCTGTACATTTATTTCTTTCCTTGATTTTAATTGGCGGGTCCTGCCTGATTTGGATGGTAGTGACCACTCTCCTATTTCAATGGAATCTGTGAGCCACAGTCCTGACCCACACGCTGGGTTTTAGACAAGGCAGATTGACCGCGATTCACAGACCTTAGCTCTTTTTATCCGTCCGTTGGCAGACTTTGATATTTGTTCTTAGGTTGTTGATTATTTTACTGATTTTTTTACGTTCAGTAGCACTTCAAATAGTCCCCAGGACGTCCAGTCGCTTTAGTAAGCGTTCCGTTCCTTGGTGGACTGCAGCGTGCACCAACGCTGTGAGAGAGAAACTGGGGGCTTTTTCTCGTCTCCGGTGGCATCGTGGGTACCTGCAGTGTTTGGACGCTTTTCAACGCAGCCGTGCTCGGGCCCGCCGCGTTTTGAGAGAGGCACAAAGAGCCTCTTGGAAAGCATATTTTTCTTCCATTAACGTTCACACCCTTCTTACGGATGTATTCAACAAAGTCCGCCGAATTGCTGGGAAGTATTCTGCGCCTTCCCCACCAATCGTGCTGTCTGCTTGGCGAACGGTGGCAGATCTTAAGACTGTCGCCGACCTCTTTGCAGAGCACTTTGCCAGTGTTTCCTGGAAGGATCCTGCAGCACCAAGTGCACGTTACCGCCAGAGTATGGAATCTCTCGGCATAAATTTTTCTTCCACTGGAGGAGTCTTATAATGTGCCATTTCCTGTCTCCGAGTTGCGGACCACTTTGTCCCAGTGTCATGACTCTTCTCCTGGTCCAGATGATATTCCTTATGCCTTCTTGCGCCACATGTCTGACAGTGCTTTTACCTTTTTATTAAATCTTTGTAATATGATTTGGCATACTGGCGATTTTCCATCTTCTTGGGCTGTTGCATTGGTTCTCCCATTTCCGAAGCCTGGGAAAAATAATCTCCAGGCTACGAACTACCTTCCTATATCTTTGACATCCTGCATTTGTAAAGTGATGGAAAAGATGGTTAATGTAGACTCTTGTGGTACTTGGAGAGGGGGAACTACTTGTCATCGGTACAGTATGACTTCCGAAAGATGATGTCTACTACTGATGCTCTTTTATCCCTTGGAATCCTCTATTTGTGAGGCCTTCGGTAATCACCACCATCAGGTAACTATTTTTTGACCTGGAGAAGGCCTACGACACAACTTGGTGCCATGGTATTTTACGCTCCTCCGTGGCCACCTCCTTATTTTTATTCAGCAGTTTTTATCCAGACGTCTTTTACGGGTTCGAGTGGGGAGTGTTCTCTCCGAGCCTAGTGCTCTAAATGATTGTGTCCCACAGGGAAATATTCTAAGTGTTACACTATTCGCTGTCGCCATAAATGGTGTTATAGATGCTCTCCCAGTTCTTTATATATTTAGTACTATACATATTTTGCTTCGCGCTTTCTCGTAAAATATACATTATAATATATAACAATAATATAATACATAATATATATACATGTATTAACTTCACTCTCTGCTCATGCATTTACATAAAAACATAAGAAAGGGGGGAAGCTGTAAGAGGCCGCAAGGCCTATATGAGGCAGTCCCAATGTGCTTAATCTACCTAATTCCATCTATGCTCCCCATCCATAAATTTATCTAACCTTCTTTTAAAGCTCCCTATTGACTCAGCCCTGACTACATGACCACTGAGACCTTTCCACTCATCAACCACTCTGTTTGAAAACCAGTTTCTTCCCATTTCTTTCCTAAACCTGAATTTTTCAAGTTTAAACCCATTATTTCTGGTTTTGTCCAAGTCATCCTCCTTTGCACTGACTCCAACAGAGCTATGTCCTTCCTGTAATGTGGGGACCAGAATTTTACCGCATAGTCAAGATGTGGCCTGACCAGCGTCAAGTATAATTCTAGTATTACTTCAGGACTCCTGCTTTTAACACTTCTAAAAATTAACCCTAATACTCCATTCGCCTTATTTCTGGCCTCAATACGTAGCTCCCTTGTACCGAGATAGGAGCTAACTATGACTCCTAAATCTTTCTCAGACTTGAAACTTCCTAGTGCCACGTTATCCATCTTGTACCTATTGCTTGGATTATCCGTACCTACGCTCAGTACCCTGCACTTGTTAATATTGAACTGCATTAGCCATCTATCTGTCCATTCTTTCATCCTATCCAAGTCAGCCTGCAAAGCCTTGGCATCCGAATCGGACCTCATTAATCTGCCTATCTTTGTGTCGTCCGGAAATTTACTGATATCACTATTAATTCCGCTATCCAAGTCGTTGATATATATTAGAAATAATAATGGCCCTAAAACTGAGCCCTGTGGCATCCCACTAACTACTTCCCCCACTCGGAATTAGATCCATTAATTACTACCCTTTGTCACCTGCCGTCTAACCACGCTTTAATCCAGCCTAATATTCTACCTTCTATATCGTGTGTTTAAAAAAAATTTTAAGAGCCTTTGGTGAGGTACCTTGTCAAAAGCTTTACTGAAATATAAGTATAGAATGTCATAGTTATCATCTTTATCTGCCGCCTCATAAACCTTACTATAAAAGCTTCCCCTTCGTATATCCATGTTGTGTTTGATTTATCAAGCCGTGTTTGTCTAGGTGTTCCCTAATGCTTTTCGCTATTATTGATTCCATTAATTTACCCACAACTGAAGTTAAGCTGACAGGCCTGTAATTAGACGTTAGGGTTTTATCTGTCTTTTTAAATATGGAACCACATTATCTTCTCTCCACATTGTAGGTACCTCACCTGACTCCAGTGACATCCTAAAAAGTACCGCTAGAGGCTCGCTGACGACTTCCTTGCATTCCTTTAGAACCCTTGGATATACTTCATCAGGTCCTGGTAACTTGAATTTCTTTAGTTTATCTATCTCCTGTTATACCATGCCCTTAGTTATATGAATATCTGTCAGCTTTTCACCATTCTGTGCCCTAAATATCTGTTCGCTATCTGGGATTTCCTGTGTGTTCTTCTGGGTGAAGACATTTAACAAATACTCGTTCATAATTCTACTAATCTCTTCCGCAGAACTAGCCATTTCCCATTTGTTGTCCTTAATCGACCTATATCTTCTCTAATTTTCGTCTTGTATTGCTGAAAAAAAAATCCCTTGGGGCCCGTCTTTGCTCGGTTGGTTACCCTCAACTCATATTCACTTTTAGATTTCTTCGTTAACCTCTTGACTGTTCTTACTTTTGCCTTTAGCCTCTTAAATATATATATATATATATATATATATATATATATATATATATATATATATATATATATATATATATATATATATATATATATATATATATATATATATATATATATATATATATATATATATATATATATATATATATATATATATATATATATATATATATATATATATATATATATATATATATATATATATATATATATATATATATATATATATATATATATATATATATATATATATATATATATATATATATATATATATATATATTTTTGCCCTATACATCGATTCAATCTGTCTGTCATCCTCTTAGGGATGTTGTTTCATGATTTTCTTGTTTTATATGGAATGTTGGCTAACTGATCGTCACGTATTTTTACTTAGGAAGTCGGTATACATCTCACCAATCCTCAGCTGACCGGGCTTTCTCCCATGTTCTAATCCAGCTTCCCCGTCTGCCTCACTCTCCGTCCCACTCCGACATCGCACCTCCCCCCCTTCTCTGCTCCTCCCTTCCTTCTACCTGACTATATCTGCCTTCCCTATGCCAAGCGACTTGTAAATACTCCCTTGAAATTAGCCTTCCTAAAGTCAGGGACTTTTCTTTCGTTTTTTTTCTAAAAGTTTCATGCCATTTCAATGTATACCGTATTTCTTTGTGATCCCTGTTACCTAGCTGGCCACCAACCTCTACCTGCGTAACTGCCTCCTCCCTGTTTGTCAGAATTAAATCTAGAATATTATTTCCCTGTGTGGTTTCTAAAATGACTTGCTTTAAAAAAATTATCCTGCATGATCTTAAGGAACTCATCTGCTTCCCTGTTACCTACCATCAAGCTCCAATCAACATTGCTATAGTTAAAATCCTCTACCACACATACATTACTGTACCTGGCTGCTTTTTTTATTGACATACAAGGCCACTCCTCCCCCCTCTTCTGTTTTCCCTATCCTTATGAGAAAGTGTATGACCATCAATTTTCACCTCCTGATCAAATACCTTCTCTGGCATATCTAACCAGGATTTTATAGGGTGACCCGTTGGGCCAACATAAACGGTTTTCGTATTTCCACCTCAAAGACCGTGGCCATGCATTTTTGTCGTAACCATGGTGTCCATCCGGATCCTAATTTATAATTAGCCAATAGACGCCTCTTATGTGTGGAGGTGACTCGATATCTTTGTCTTGTGTTTGACAACCGTCTCACCGGGGTTCCCCATTTCCGTTTTCTTATGGCGTTTTGTAGGAAAATATTATCCCCTTCTTCTTCTTCACACAGCTTGGGGTGCAGACAGGGACACTACTGATTCCTCACCGTACACTTACCCTTCCCAAGCTGGAATACGGTTGTGAGATCTACTCCTCTGCAACGGAGGCACGGCTATGTGTGCTTGACTCCGTGCATCATGCTTGGCTTCGCTTGGCTACGGGTGCATTTCGGACATCTCCAATTCCTATCCTCCTAGTGGATGCTGGTTTCTGGCCGCTCGACCTCCGGCGCCAGTCTTCGCGCCTCCAGTGTTGGTTTCGTATCCACCGTCTTCCTGATTCGATCCCTTGTGTGTCAATATTGCGGGACTCGCGTTCACAAGCGTACGTCACTCCACCTAGTCTCCCTAAACCTTTTGATCTTCGAGTCGCCTCTCTCATGACG
This sequence comes from Portunus trituberculatus, assembly GCF_017591435.1. Taxonomy (NCBI): domain Eukaryota; kingdom Metazoa; phylum Arthropoda; class Malacostraca; order Decapoda; family Portunidae; genus Portunus; species Portunus trituberculatus. Next base: position 15,512,989 of record NC_059291.1, read on the forward strand.
GATTTAGCTATCGTCCCCACTCCTGTCTATTCCTTCCAACTCCCTCGAGTTGGTTATTGGCAGCTTCCTGTTGTCTAGTTATGCCCTCCTGCAATGGATGGCAAGAAGGATTTTCCCCCAGCTCTGTCCCACACACGGTTTTTAGAACACTATTCTACCCATTCTGATGCCATCCTTGTCTTTACTGATGGTACTGATGGTGTTGGGTTTAGTGTGGTCTTTTTCTCCTTCTACCGATCTGGTAGCCTTCCTTCAGTGGCATCTGTCTTTACTGCTGAGCTGTCTGCCATAGTCCTTGCTTTACAGATAGTTTTTACCCTCCCGGTTTCGTCTTTTACAATTTTTTTGTGATTCTCGCAGTGCTTTTACTGTTCTGCATCTGTCTTTACTGCTGAGCTGTCTGCCATAGTCCTTGCTTTACAGATAGTTTTTACCCTCCCGGTTTCGTCTTTTACAATTTTTTTGTGATTCTCGCAGTGCTTTTACTGTTCTCTCCTCCTCTAGTATTTCCCCTAACCCATTGGTTTTATCAGATTCGGAGTGGCTATATCTACTTAGCAAAAGAGGATATCGTGTTGGGTTCTGCTGGGTCTCTAATCATGTTGGTGTTCCCGGGAACGAGCACGCAGATCGCCTTGCTAAAGAGGCAGCAAGTCGCGCTCCACCCCCTGCCCCTGTCGTATTTCGAGATATCTTCCAGTGAATTCGTCTGGCAGTTGCTGTAGTTTGGCAGAGGAGATGGCAAACGGGACTCGCCACCTCGAAAATGGGAGAGATCACCACTTCCGCGCTCTATCACTGGAAATTAACGCGACTGCGAATAGGTCACACGTAACTTACACAAAGATACCTGTTGACCAGGGACCCTCAACCCACTGTGATGACTGCCTGGTGCCACTTACGGTGCGGCAACTGCTGGTAGAGTGCCCTAGTTTGATGGACTTACAACACCGCTACTTCTACTGGTATCGTGGTAGAGATATTGGTGTCTATTATCTCTCTAAGAGTCTAAGGTCTTTGGACCAACATGTCTGGCCCCTGGCCATGTTTTTAGGTACTTGGGAGAAGCGGGCCTCCTCCCCAATCTGTGAATATTATTTTATTAAATGTATTTTAATGTTTTATTTCGTTTTATTGTATTTTTAGTATCTTTAGTTACTTTTAATTTCATTGTTTTTAATTCCTTTTAGTTATATTTTTTTTATAAAGAATATGTTTTTTATTATCATATTGTAGCGGCGCCAAATGACCCTTATTGTTGAGGCGCCTAAGCTAAAATTCCATTCCATTCCATTCCATTCTCTATAGTTGTGAGACATGGACGCTGAACACCGATCTGAAAAGGCGAATTGATGTCTTTGATACTAGATCCCTTCGCAGGATCATGGGATACCGCTAGTATGACTTTGTGTCAAATCAGCTATTGCTCTGTGATACTGAATCGAGGCCGACTACCAACATAGTCCGTCAACTGCGACTATATTGGCATGTGGACGCTACCCGGAAGCCGATCCTGCATATCGGATTGCCTCCGAAAGTGATAACCCAGCATCGAGGAGGCCAAGAAGACGTCTATAGAACTCATATCTGCGGCAAGTCGATGCCTCTTGCTGGGTGTTACTTGGCACGGGAAGGGAGCCTGCATGGAGACTCGCGAGGCGTGACCGCCTGGAGCCATAGGGTAGGCGAGACGACGTGCCCCCCTGCCGTATGGCCCCCATGATTGACTAATTGACTGAGTAACAATGCCGACTAACTAAACCTGCCCGTTTTTTCTCTTTTCTTTCTTCACTTATTATCATTCTCTCTCTCTCTCTCTCTCTCTCTCTCTCTCTCTCTCTCTCTCTCTCTCTCTCTCTCTCTCTCTCTCTCTCTGTTTATCTTTCTCAACTCACAGTGTAGGAAGGTATTTGGTAAGGACTCCTGTCGATATCTATTTCAGGAAACTTGTATAACGAAAATGAGAATAAAAACACGAAGCCGTATTTTTTCCCTACCTATCATTACTATAAGATTTTTTTCTCCTAACCTAACCTAACTTAGCCTAAGATATGTGGTAAGGACTCCTGTCCTTATTTTTTCCATGTCTGTCATTACTATAAGTATTTTTTTTTTTCTGGTCAGACGGTAAGATTATATATGGAAGAAGTGAAAAAGAGGAGGAGGAGGAGAGGAAAGGATTACGGAGATGCTTAAGGTAATAACAAGTAAAGACCTAGCAGGATAACTCAAATAAAACTTTTCATAGAACGGATGGGAGAGAGAGAGAGAGAGAGAGAGAGAGAGAATGAATGAATGAATGAATGAATATATGAATGAAAATGTGTAAATGAATGATTTAGAGATTACAATTAGTGATAAAAAAGCAGCAATCAATGACTTTTAGCTTATTGATATAATAATGGCATCATAATAAGAAAAAAAAAACATTATTGGGAACACTCCAATAACTGTGCAAAAACTGATGAGACAGAGTAAGAAGAAGACAAAGACCGAGAATAACTGAACCAGAAAGAAACGAAAAAGAAGGAAATGCGAAGAGATAGACAGTGACAGAAAAAAGAAAAACCACAAAGTGATGAAAATTATGTGTTTGAGAAGAAGAGAAACAGAGAGGGAGGCAAGTAGGAAATGATGAAGGGATGAGAGGGTGACTGAAGCAAGTAGGGGAAACACACTCTCAGAGAAAGTGAAATAATACTGTAAGGGGAAGCAGCGAGAGGTGGGAAAAAAAACACAAGGAAAATGGAAAGGAAAAATGAGAGAAAAATGTGTGTATAATGGTTGCGTGTATATGTGTGTGTGTGTGTATGTAAGAGAGAGAGAGAGAGAGAGAGAGAGAGAGAGAGAGAGAGAGAGAGAGAGAATGAAAAATTCTACTCGTGTGGACAACATCCAGATTATCAAGTTTCTCTCTCTCTCTCTCTCTCTCTCTCTCTCTGTAACTCTAATTACGCTGGTAGCTCCTTCCCCTTCCCTGCCCGTGGGAGAGGGAAGCAAGAGGGAGAGGGAGAGGGAGGAGAGACATAGAGAGAGGGTGCTTCCTCCCTCTCTTCCATTAACCATTTATTTCTCTCTAGATGTTACAGGGGTGTTGAGTAATCTCCTGCCTCTTCTTCCACTTCCTCCTCCTCCTCCTCCTCCTCCTCCTCCTCCTTTAGATTCGCTTCCTCGTTTTGAACTCTTCTTTCTCTTTTACACTCTTCCTTCTCTTCCTTCCTTCCTTCTCTTCCTTCCTTCCTTCTCTTCCTTCCTTCCTTCCTTCCTTCCTTCCTTTTTTCCTTCCTTCCTTCCTCCTTCTCTCCCTCCCTCCCTCCCTCCCTCCCTCCCTCCCTCCTCCTCCCTCCTCCTCCCTCCTCCTCCTCCTCCTCCTCCTCCTCCTCCTCCTCCTCCTCCTCCTCCTTCTCCTCCTCTTCCTCCTCCTCCCTTTGTGTGATTACTTATGAGAGTGAGAACGTCAGCTTATTGGGAAGTAGGGCTGTACACACACACACACACACACACACACACACACACACACACACACACACACACACACACACACACATTCATTCATTTCATCTTGCTTTCTGGTTGCCATTGTTGATTTGTGGATATATTGTGATTCGCAGTAAAGCTTGACAGTAATCCTCTCTCTCTCTCTCTCTCTCTCTCTCTCTCTCTCTCTGTCTCTCTCTCTCTCTCTCTGTGTGTGTGTGTGTGTGTGTGTGTGTGTGTGTGTGTGTGTGTGTGTGTGTGTGTGTGTGTGTGTGTGTGTGTGTGTGTGTGTGTGTGTGTGTGTATTTGTATTTGTAACTTTCTCAGTGTTATCATCCTGGTGCCTTTCCCCTTCCTGCCTTCCTGCGCCTCACTCCGGCCTTGGTATAACTACATATTGGGCCTCCCAGCTGCCATAATGCTGCCTGATAACTTTCTGATAGCTCGATAATTTTTCTAGAAACTTAGGGAATATCTGCAGGGCACAGGTGACCTTGGACAGGTGTTTTGGGGAAGGTGTTGGAAGAGAGTGGAGAGAAGTAAGGGGGCAAGGAGGCTGAGGAGGAGACGGTGGTGGGAGTGTCGAGGTGGAAGGAGAGGAAAAAGAGACAACCTGAATCCAAATGTGTTATTGGATATTTGTCTCTTTTTCTTTTTTTTTTTTGTCCCATGAAGAGAAAAAAAAAAAAGAGAGCTGTTCTATTTTGTTATACAGATGTGGTTGCTGAGAAGAAGAGCAAAGTATGATGGTTTTATCATGTTATAAGGCTCGTTTTCCGTATGAAGAGTTTCATAGTGAGTCTATGCAGTCAGAATGCGCTACGTGCCTTATGAATGGAAAAAAAAAACATTGATACAACATATACTCTTATTTTTGTTTTTATACAATAGAGAAACTTGCCAAAGACAACAAAACATTAAAAAGTTTCACTTGAATGCAAGCTCTCTAAAAAAAAAAAAAAAATAGTAAAAAAATTAGCCGAAAGTCTGAGACAAATGTCTAGAAATCTTCCTCTTAAAATAAGTCAAGTCGTAGGAAGATGGAAATACAGAAGCAAGCAGGAAGATCCTAAGTTTACCAAAGAAAGGAATGAATGATTGAGAATGCTTGTTAACTCTAGTATTAGAGACCTGGACAGAATAGGGATGACAGGAAGAAGAAAACCTTGTTTAGCGAGGCAGCAGGAAGAGGGGAGACGTGCAGTTAGCAAGATCAGTAGAACAGTTAGCTTGAAAATAGCGATAAAAAATAGAAATAGATGCAACATTTCGGCTGTGAGAAAGAGATTGAAGACAGTCAGCCAAAAGAGGGGAGTTGATGAGACGAAAAGCTTTTGATTTCATCTTGTCTAATAAAACTGTATGAGTGGAGACATGCAAAGAGTACTCTATACAAGGACGGATAAAGCCCTTCAAGGGAGTTAGCAGTTGGAGGGGCGAGAAAAACTGACGGAGACGCCTCAGATTGCCTAACCTCATAGAAGCTGTTTTAGCAAGAGATGAGATGTGATGTTTCCAGTTAAGATTATGAGTAGAGGATAGACCGAGGATATTCAGTGTAGAAGGAGACAGTTGAGTGTCACTGAAGAAGAAGGAATAATTGTCTGGAAAGTTGTGTTTAGTTGATAGATGGAAGAATTAAATTTTTGAGAAATTGAACACCACTAAGTTTTCTATGCCCCAATTGGAAACATTAGGAAGATCATAAGTCAGGCGTTCTGTGACGTCCCTGCATAGTCTGTTGACTTCCTAAAGGGTTGGAGGTCTCTGAAAGGACGTGGAAAGATGTAGGGTGGTATCATCAGCGTAGAAGTAGATAGGGCAAGAAGTTTGGTTAAAAAGATCAATAATGAATAATAAAAAGCGAGTGGGTGACAGGACAGAATCCTGAGAAACACCACTGTCAATAGATTTAGGAGAAAAATTAGTGACCGTCTACCACAGCTGTAATAGAACGGTCAGAAAGGAAACTTGAAATAAAGTTTTAGAGAGAAGGATAGAAACGGTAGGAGGGCAGTTTTGAAATCAAAGCTTTGTGCCAGATTCTATAAATAACTTTTAATGTAACTAACGCAACAACAAAAAATTCACCGAAATTTCTAAAAGACTCAGTAAGGAACGCTAGAAGATCACCAGTAGAGTGACCTTGGCGGAGGCCATACTGGCGATCAAATAGAAGATTGTGATATGACGGACGTTTGAGAATCTTCCTAAAGAGGTTAGATTCGAAACCTTACACAAGCAAGAGATTAAAGTCATTGGGCGGGAGTTTGAGGAATTAAAACGGTCACCCTTTCTACGAACAGTCTGAATGTAGGCAAGAGCCGCCGTGGTACAGTGGAACCATGGGTGGTTTGGGGTATGAGGGGTCTCCAAGCGCACGGGTTCGAATCCTGTCCATGGTCTGAGTGTAGGTTGGGCTTCCTCACTCGGGGCAACGGTTTTCTAGCGGGTGGGCTTTGAGATAGGAGGTACCCTGAACAGTATCCCCTTTTTTTTTTTTTAGGCCATAAATTCCTGTGAAAAGCCCACATGGTATAAATGGGGAAAAAAACCTTCCAGCAAAAAGGAAAGGTAGAAGTCGATACACAAACTTTAAAGAGTTTATTCAGGCAAGTTGCAAGGACGGAAGCACAGTTTTTGAGAACAATAGGAGGGACCCCATCAGGACCATAAGCCTTCCGAGGGTTTAGGCTAACGAGGGCATGGAAAACATCATTACGAACAATTTCAATTGTAGTCATGAAATAGTCAGAGGGAGTAGAGAGGGAGGAACAAGTCCAGAATCGTTCAAGGTGGAGTTGTTAGCAAAGGTTTTGAGAGAAGAATTCAGCTTTAGAGACAGAAGAGATGGCAGTGGTGCATTAAGAATGAAATAAAGGAGGAAAAATGAAGGAGTAAAGATATTGAAGATGTTTTTGGCCAGATGACAGAAATCACGACGGAAGCTAGAATTTGAAAGATTTTGATACTTTCTATTTATGAAGGAGTGTTTGGTAAGTTGAAGAACAGACTTGGTATGATTCCGGGCAGAAATATAAAGTGCATGAGATTCAAGAGTTGGAAGGCTCAAGTACCTATTGTTGGCAACTTCTTTATTATGTACAACACGAGAACAGGTTGTTTTAGACCAAGGTATAGAAGGTTTAGGTTGAGAAAAGGAATGAGGAATTTACGCCTCCATGCCAGACATTATCACCTCTGTTATGCGTTCAGTACACAGAGATGGGTCTCTGACACGGAAACAGTAATCATTCCTGGGAAAATCAGCATAATACCTTCTCAGATTCCCTCAACTGGCAGAGGCAAAACGCCATTTTGGGTCACCACCGAAAGAGCAGTCCCACCTGGGGACATTTCGTGTCCTCTCCCCAGAAGGGGACTCCGAGGCTGGATTTAGAGTCGCCATTTTTTTATTTTGAATTTTAAGTGATTGGTGTGTGTGTGTAATAAAAGGCTGTGACTGCCCCCCTTGAGTTGTGAGAGACAAAGGGAAACTTTAAGCGAAACCACAACTAGCTTTAATGGGAAGTTCACAGCATCCCCCTGAACTAGTGCTATTAAGCCTCGCTGGTAGTAAGTTATCGTTTAGGGAGATGTTTACTACCTACTCCCAATCATGTTAAGTTAATATTAGAATAACCTCTCTTCCTCTGCATTGTTCATTTTCTAAGTCTGTTGTCATATCATAACAACACGTGTGTGCTATTTCAGGAATACTTGTGCGATGAAATTTTAATATACTAGATATATTTATTGTAACTACATGAAAATCACGTATGTTCATATTTTGTATTACATTTATATGCTGCAACCTTTTATTAGAATCCAGTGCAATATTAGACACGTGTTTTATACCACAAAATGCATTAATGTAATTATGTTCACTAATGTAAGTTTGCTTTTATGTTTACCTCAGCTTGGATTTCATAGATGTTCTTGTTTTTTTTTATTTGTTGGGAATATTTTTACACCGACACGCCACAGATAAACAAAAAAATTGTGTAGAATAAAGCGCTGGAATACAAAGCTTGTAATATTCCTACATTCATTAAAAATATCAGTAATAATGTCTCGTACCTTAAACCTCAAATTTATAGCACCATAAGAGCGTCACATTAAGAACTCAAAATAGTAATAACCAGCAACAACAACAACAACAACAACAACAGCAAAACTATACCACCGGCTCACCATCATCACCACCACCAACACCAACGACAATAGAAAATAAACTGACTAGATTTAATTTACGAATGTCTATGGTTTATACAGCAAATTCCTCACACTCGTCCATTATCCACACACATGTAGCATACGAGGAAGGTTAGTGATGCATGTGCCTCCCCGTGCGTCATTACTTGCTAAGCGGCGCTGTCTGTGGAAGTATTGCAGTGTGGTGAGACTTCTTTAATGTCGGCGGCATCAGTGGCGGGTCTGGTTTGCCTTACAGTCAGATGTGCCTTTCCGAAATAATTGCAGGACAGGAAGCGATATCATAGGGGAAAAAGAGTTGTAGTTGTGATGATGGTGGTAATATTAATGGTGGTGGTGGGTGGCAGTGGTAATGGTGGTTTTGCTAGTGGTAGTAGTGGTGGTTGTGGTGTTGCAGTTGGTAATGTTATTTTTCGCTCACCACTCTCTCCATGCAATTACTGTTATTGTTACTGCTACCACTACTACCACTATTATTGTTATTGTTATTACCACTATAACTGCTACTACTACTACTACTACTACTACTACTACTACTACTACTACTACTACTACTACTACCACTACTTCTAATTACTGGTACAACTATCATTACCACCTACTACTACTACTACTACTACTACTACTACTACTACTGCTGCACTACCACTGCTACTACTGCTACTGCTGCTACTGCTACTAATACTACTGCTACCTAACACTACTGCTGCTGCTACTACTGCTGCTGCTACTACTACTGCTACTGCTACTACTACTATTACTACTACCACCATCACCACCACTGCTACTTCTTCTTCTACTTCTACTTCTACTACTACTACTACTACTACTACTACTACTACTACTACTAAAACTACTACTACTACTACTACTACTACTACTACTAGCAACAGAAACCTAAATCATAAGTATGATAATAACAGAAGCCATGGAGCTCAGAGGCCTTTTGTGGGAAAATGTTCGAGTGTGATTAGGTAAGGAATTATCAAAGAGAGGCGTGGAGGTGTGTGTGTGTGTGTGTGTGTGTGTGTGTGTGTGTGTGTGTGTGTGATTGGATAGATATATCTTTATGTGTGTGTGAGTGGATGAGCCTTGTCTCGGCAATCTTCATAATGGAAAACGTGGGTCAAGCATAAATAAAGATAGAATAGGAGATGTTAATAGCAATGGTGAAAGTGATGATATCAATAACAATAACATCAATAAAACTCATATACATACTACAACACGCGAAGGAGAAACTGATTTAAATGCAGAATGACTCAAGCTACAGACTAATTATGCATCATGAATTATTTGCAGACAGATATTTAATTAAGGTGTATATAACTCACCCATTGATTAATACTTCAGTGGTGGACACCCAGAGAGCTTAGGTGTGTTTACCATCCGCCCTCCAGCACCTGTCGTGATAACAAAAGAGGGATCGGATTGTTTGTTTCGTTGTGTTTATGTATGCTGTTGTTTGATGATTGCGTCTGCTATAAGTGGTGTTGTTATGGTTGGATGCTGCGGTGTATTGGTTTCATTCATTCATTTATCTACTAAAGTATTTGTTTATTCGTTTACTTATTCGTTTGTTTATTCTTTTATGTAAGTAATTTTTTTTATATACACATATGTACACGTGTACTTACATTTTTTGTCATTCCAAGTGTGTGTGTGTGTTAATCATGTGCGTATTCATCACATTCTTAAGAATCATTTGGTCCTCTTCTGATCTTCAGCTTTACTCTTCCGTTGCAAGGTGACCTGCGTTCGCCACGTGGGGATGTGTACAGGAAATGTTGGTCAGCAAAACACGCATGATAGATTAACCTCACCAGGACAGCCATACTTAGCGCCAGGGGACCGCACAGGAAGGGAAGTTCTTAATTGTGATCGTTGAAAGGACATGTACCACCGCTACTGCTGTACATTTCGAGTATAGCAAAATAAAGATACTGTAGAATTTTTTTTTTTTTTTTTTTGTAACAGATGAGAGGGATTTTCGTGTCATCAATCCTGCTATATATTAGAAATATCAGAGTATAAAGAAATTGCAATGGACAAAATGTATTTGCACATTACACCTTATCACTATGATCTTGTATCTTCACCTGTAGTCTTCCTTCACCAATCATCACCATCACTACACCTGTACCTCCATCACGGTTCATCACTTATACAAATCTACCACGTTTCAAAATCATCAATATTGCTCACTATTGCCACTATCGATATATATCCACCAGCACTTTGAAAATGTATTTATTTTTACGTCAAACTTGTTAAACCTCCTGCATGAGCTGCGTGTAACTAAAGTTTCCCATTTTTTCTCTGCAACCTAACCCTTGATTCTTTCCTGATTAAAGGTGCCCTATGATAAGGTTATTGCAATGTTTTTTTTTAATTCAGAATTTTCATAGAAGCCCGCTACTTCAAAAGTGCGACGTTTTTCCTATAAAAAGGTTCACGAGATGACACTGTCTAAGGAAAAATGACAAAAAAAAAATCAATAAAAGGAACTCCATTTAGGAAGAGGAAATACAGAAGCAGGCAGGGAGTTCCACATTTTACTAATAAAAAGGATAAAAGACTGTAAATAAGGGTTCGGTCTCGTATTTGGGGAGGGAGTGGTTGTAAGGTAGACGTAATAGGCTGGAGAAAAAGAAGAAAATGTTTTGAAGCGAGGCAAAGGAGTAAAGAAGACATGCACTTAACCTGATCAAAAGCCAATTAGTCAACTCATAATTAATTTAAGTACATTCTATTTTAATTTACCAACTTAAACATAGTGTGTGTGTGTGTGTGTGTGTGTGTGTGTGTGTGTGTGTGTGTGTGTGTGTGTGTGTGTGTGTGTGTGTGTGTGTGTGTGTGTGTGTGTGTGTGTGTGTGTGTGTGTGTGTGTGTGTGTGTGTGTGTGTGTGTGTTGTAACGCAACTTAGTAAAAATTCCAATATTCAGACTTGCGTGTTCCCAGTTTCCTTCATCTTCTCACTCGCTCCACTGTTTTCACTTCTTTGGCCGCATTTCTTCCCGTCTCTCCTGGTTTAAGCTTTCTTAGGCTGCTGTGAAATTTAAGTCTTGTACCACATTTCTTAAACTTTTACTCCGTTATTCTTCATGACAACTTTCTCGCCCTGTTCTTACTCCTCTTTCTTTTCTGCCCTTTTGTTTTATTTATCCTCCTCCTCCTCCTCCTCCTCCTCCTCCTCCTCCTCCTCCTCCTCCTCTCCTTTTCCTCCTTCTCCTCCATCATCTCTTTTTCCTCTTCCTCTTCTTTCTTCTATTCCTCCTCCTCCTCTTCCTCCTCCTCCTCTTCTTCTTGCTCGTCCTCTTCCTCTTCCTCTCCCTTCTCTATCTCCTCGTGTTCCTCCTCTTTCTCTTCCTTCTCTTTCTCCTTTTCCCATCTTTTCTCCGTATTCTCCACTTCCCCATCGTATTACTCATCCTTCTACCTCGTCAACATCGTCTGTCCAATGATAAACTTTAACATTCCCAGTTATCCTGCCGAGTCCGCATCCTCAGACAGAGCGGTGGTCAGGAGGAGCAACAAATGACCTAAATTCTTGTGTCAGGTAGTGGTTCGTGTTAACTAGGAATTAGTGAAGTGCATTTATAAACTTCATTGGCCTGCCTGTTTATATAGTTATCTTTTACATATTTATTTTATTTTGTTTATATAGGAGAGTTCTTAGATTATTAACTTATCTAATGAAAACAGCGTTAAGACAACAGAAATATAGTGTTAAAATGTGTCAATATATTTCTTTTATTTTTTTTAATCATGCACGTCCACAAAAAGTAATCTTTGTTTATATTGCTACTATCCTAAATCTTTTACTTTAGACTGAATAGTGTAGAAAATAGAGTATCCAAAGCGAACTGGTCAGATATTTGTGACTTTGGAATCCACTTGTGCTGACGTCATGTGAAGGGAAGATCAATAATAAAAATAAATAATAAATAAATATACAAAACGGTCTATGCTCACAATTCATATGCTATATATATATATATATATATATATATATATATATATATATATATATATATATATATATATATATATATATATATATATATATATATATATATATATATATATATATATATATATATATATATATATATATATATATATACATGTGTATAATATACAATTTTCTCATTGAATAATTCTAGTTTCAACTTAATAAATACACACACACACACACACACACACACACACACACACACACACACACACACACACACACACACACACACACACACACACACACACACACACACACACACACACACACACACACACACACACACACACACACACACACAGCTTTCTCAGTGTCTGTGTGGGAAGGAAGGGGAGGTGTTGGTACCAGGTAGTGTAAAAAAAAAAAAAAAAGAGGAGACCAGCACTCCTACCTGACGGTATTGGCATTCCCAGGTAAACAGAAGACAGCGCCGTTCAGGTAATAACTCTGAGGATGTGGTGGGAGGATGCCGCTGGCACGAGTACACACACACACACACACACACACACACACACACACACACACACACACACACACACACACACACACACACACACACACACACACACACACACACACACACACACACACACACACACACACACACACACACACACACACACACACAGAGAGAGAGAGAGAGAGAGAGAGAGAGGAGTGGGGTTAGGAAGGGAAAGGGAGCGTATAAAATAATTCTTCACGTTTCAAATTTTAATCGAACATGTTAGTAGTCAAAATAAACTGTAGACAAATATACATGAATTGCAATAATGAAAATTAACTGCTAATGGAACTTATTATAATGATGTTCTTCCAATCACTCAGCGAGGAAATCACTTAGCTGGAATACCTGTTTAAAAAAAGAAATCTTCATTTCATCTTTGATATTCTTTATAAAGAGTAAGGTCAAATTATGAGCATCAATTAAAGATCTCTTTTGTGTTTTTTTTTTCTTTACTTCAAACATTATATAAACAAACATTAAATAAATAAAATCTATAAAATGTCTTATGTTTTTTTATTGACTGTACCGACTTTGGCTTTACCAGTTTCTCTTAAATATTTCATGATAATAGTGATCATTCATTATTTCCCTACGCAGTATTCACGTTTCTTTCAACTCCATAGTCGTTTACTTGATTTGCTTGCTCCAATATCATAAGTTTGATAGCAAACAATTATTTTTCTTCTATTTTGCTAAAGAATTATAAGATTGTAAATCTCTTTACGCCTTTGTTGCGATATGATTCTTGGTTCTCGTTTTTCATTTGAGTAACCTTTTAGATGATTTTACAATGGGAAAATGAAAACAGTTGGATAGATAGATGAATAGATTAATAAATGATTATATAAAACGACGAATTCTAAAATATGTAAACTATTCCATCATATCGTTATATGTTTGTAATACCTTAAAAACTCACACCGTAATATGCACCGGACTTCCATTTTTTTTTTTTTTCAATCTTAAAGGAGAAGCAGCAGCAGTCAAAGGCTAACACCGTGCGTGTTATTGTTCCTCACTCTGTTCGCGAGGTTAAGAGTCTCGTACTCCACCTTTTTGTTTAATTATTAGAAGGGTCACTTCATGAAACCATCAATTTTTCTCTCATCCATGCTGCAGTGTTGTGTTGATGGAGGAGTGATGATATGTAGTTTGATATCTTCACTTTCTCTTTAAAATATTGTCTTTCTGTTACTCAGAATGATATTTTGGAAGCAGTTATTAACCCTCGTACTACATAGACTTTCCTTTAAATTTGTTTTCGTACTACAATGAGTACCTCGGCTATTTCTATTATCTAAAAATGATGAAAATTTGCTTTCACAACACTAAGTTTTAGCAAAGGCTATCATAACTGTAGGATTATTTCTTTTTGTCAGTATTGTGTTAATTGACTAATGAAACGAGGCTAATAATTTTTCTTCTTGTAAGACGAAATATTTAACATTTTTACTCCATTTTTTTCCACAAGATGCAGGGAAATGTAATTTTTTTTCTTGTTTTCATGATGTAGGATTGTATTAATGATTGAATACTTAAAGACGAACGGCTCAGACAGGCAGTTACATGTCGCCTGATACAAAATGAAAAAGAAAATGAATAGATGAAATTAATGAAAACGTCATGAAACTAATCATAACTTTCCTCGTGTTCATTTAGCAAGTGCAGCGTGGAGGGATGTGTTCCCAATACCGTCCTGGTGGCAGGTTAATCTCCTAAACGCTGATGGAATGAAGTTTTCATCGTTGAGGCGAAAATGTCTTATCCTCACCTGTGTTTTGTGGGAGTGATGGATTTTTAAGCATTCTTACCTGGAACAGAAAATCCAATCTTCAGAAGAGATAAGACGTTGAATCCTCAGAGGAAAGTAAAAGTGTGGAGTCCAAAGGGGAGTTTCATATATCTGAGATACACGTAACTAGTGTGTGTGTGTGTGTGTGTGTGTGTGTGTGTGTGTGTGTGTGTGTGTGTGTGTGTGTGTGTGTGTGTGTGTGTGTTTCACTGTTTGATCTGCTGCAGTCTCTGACGAGACAGCCAGACGTTACCCTACGGAACGAGCTCAGAGCTCATTATTTCCGATCTTGGGATAGGTCTGAGACCAGGCACATACCACACACCGGGACAACAAGGTCACAACTCCTCGATTTACATCCCATACCTACTCACTGCTAGGTGAACAGGGGCTACACGTGAAAGGAGACACACCCAAATATCTCCACCCGGCCGGGGAATCGAACCCCGGTCCTCTGGCTTGTGAAACGTGTGTGTGTGTGTGTGTGTGATAATAAAAATATAATTTTGGTTTATTTGAATTGCTGAAACATTTACATATTACCGGTAATTATGTGCTAACTAACATACATGTTACATCTTAAGCATATCCAACCCCAATGTGGTATTTTCAGATCTGATGCAGTACTTGCCAGATGGCGTCAGATCAACTTAGTGGACTAGGCCGATGATGATCAGGCCATACCATGTGTATTTTCTACACGGAGTTTGTTTTTCCTACCTAGAAGCGAGTCACAACTTCCGACATACACCAGATATCTGATCTTCTGGGTGAACAAGGGCAAAACTAAGCAAATTTCGGACCTGACCTTTAATTCAAACCAGGACGTTTCCAAGTGTGTGTGTGTGTGTGTGTGTGTGTGTGTGTGTGTGTGTGTGTGTGTGTGTGTGTGAGTGTGTGTGTGTGTGTGTGTGTGTGTGTGTGTGTGTGTGTGTGTGTGTGTGTGTGTGTGTGTGTGTGTGTGTGTGTGTGTGTGTGTGTGTGTGTGTGTGTGTGTGTGTGTGTGTGTGTGTGTGTGTGTGTGTGTGTGTGTTGAAAAGCTGTTTTTGTTTTGTTTGTTTGCTTATTTTTTGTTTGTTCTTTCGTTTTGATTTTTTTTCTATAATCCGTGGATAGTATGGTGAAGACAGTAATAATAGTAGTAGTAATAGTAGCAGCAGCAGCAGCAACAGTAGTTGGCTGTTATTACTATTGTACTTAGGAAGGGAGTAACTACTGCGTGTCGAATCATTCCAGTACTACAAACTTATCTCGTTAATATTTATCCGTTCCTAAGGGGAAGTGTCTGCCCTGCTGCGCCACACAGGATGCTATTCCCACAACACAGGATTCACTTCATAGGAACACTTTAAGGCATTGCGTGTAGGATTGACTAATGCTGAGAGTTGAACCTCGCTATCTGGAGTCAATTAAAGTAATAAATATTGTCGTAGTACTTCTTCTTTTCCTTCTCTGCCTTTCTCTCTTCCTGCTTAATTTCTTCCTTCTACATTTGCTGTTGTTCCTCTTTCGCTTTCTCCTCATCTTCCTCGTCTCCATTCTCTTCTTCGTCCTTCTATTTACTTATTAACCCATACACAGAGATAGCATGAGTATTAGTGAGAGCTGTAGTTGTATTTCTTTTATAATTGCAACAGCATACATACACAGGAGTCGATAGTATGACAAAAATAACCATATTCTGTATCAATCTCCGTAATCTTCCTTAAAAGAGGTCTTCTGGTCGTCACAATTGTTTGAGGGACACGTGTGGCAACCCCTCCACTCCTTAAGACATCTGAGTAAAGGAACCTTGAGAGCTGTTTGATTCCTATCTCCATTGTTGTCTCGTCTATATTATATCTAATGAAAAGAAATATTCATCGATTCCAAATATCCAAGAAATAGCTATGATTGGATGAAACACTTTGAGCACGGCACTGTTGTAGGGATAGCTAAGTAAAGGGCGCGTACCAGCAGTAGTGGTAATACATGTATGGGTGTTTTTGTGGTTCAAGGTGCTCTCGTTTCAGTATCATGCCCATGTCTTCGTAAAGCGTCTTGAATCATTATCATTATTAGGTTTTTTATTTTACTCTTCTCATCTTTCTCTTTTCCATTTTCAAAGACAAGATCACAATTCAAGTAACTGAAAAAATACCAACTGAAGTATCGCTCTCAAACGTCAAGAAAGGATTCCTTTAAAAATGTTCAATAATGGTCTCTCTCTCTCTCTCTCTCTCTATCTTATGGTAATTTCAGAATAACGTAGTTTTCTTCGCGTCTTTTATTTTGATTCGCGTATTCATAGTGCACAACACTACCCATCTGTAGCTTTAAACTCTCTCTCTCTCTCTCTCTCTCTCTCTCTCTCTCTCTCTCTCTCTCTCTCTCTCTCTCTCTCTCTCTCTCTCTCTCTCTCTCTCTCTCTCTCTATATATATATATATATATATATATATATATATATATATATATATATATATATATATATATATATATATATATATATATATATATGACCTTTATTTATTTATTCTACTGGGGATGTAAACTCATTTTCTATGTTCGAGCCATCTCTAATAAAAATATTGTAATTTGTTCAAGAAGCCGAATTATAAATGTATCCGCATACATATATTACAAAATAAATATTTATGAAATATATTATTCTATTCTCGCTGCACGACACAGCATCGGTGAGAGCACCTGGCGAGT
Source organism: Portunus trituberculatus (assembly GCF_017591435.1). NCBI lineage: Eukaryota > Metazoa > Arthropoda > Malacostraca > Decapoda > Portunidae > Portunus > Portunus trituberculatus. The sequence continues at coordinate 15,529,693 of NC_059291.1, forward strand.
TAAAAAACATAAATATCAGTGATTGTCATAGAAACTAGAGCGTAATATATTATTTCATAAATGTGCCTTTATGGCTGCAGCGTAGCCTAACTATTGGGAGTAATTACTATCTTCAGAGATCATTGAAACGTTATCATCTCAATTGCTTCATTTTCTTGTTAAGTTCTCAATTATCCTCCAATATGATTATGAATGTAAAGAAAACTTAATGTAAATTTTGTTAGAATGATTTTGTTTGCTTAGGTTTATCATATTAGGAAGTGATGAAACTCAGTTCTGTCACGGAATAATTTTTATTCTGTTTTCTCGTGTTTACGAAAGAAAGTGATAAGGTATATTTTTTATGGTTTTACGATAATAGTAATATGTAAGGTATATCTTTTATGGTTTTACGATAATAGTAATATGATAGTGCTGAGGAAAGCTACAAGAAGCCATGAAGTCTACAAGTTGTTGTCCTTGTACGTCATATGCCTACCTATTTCCATCTACAATATGATCCTCATTTGCAAACAAGTTTAATTTTCTTTTAAAGCTGTTTAAGATCCATTAACAATCTAAATTTTGGTCCCTTACACTTGGGAAAAGGTTACCAGTTCCTTTCGTTGCTTTTCACGTTATAGGATATCGAGAAAGAGAGATCAATTAGCTTTTTTTCTTTATATGGAAAATCATAGGTTTGAAATATCTTAAACTCGAATTACATGAGACTAGTGAATTTATACATGTATGAAATTGCGAGTGTATCACAACGTGTGATTTGAATGGTTTAAAAAACAATTAAATTTGAGGTATAGAAACAAAATTGTGTTTTTCTACCTGTCTGTCTGTCTGTTTGTCTGTTTTCTTTTGTATTTCTGAAAGTATTTGCTTCTGTATGTATGTATGTATAAATGTTTGTATGTATGTATGTATGTATCTATCTGTGTCTATCTATCTACTTATCTATACAACTGATCTACCTGTTTCAGTGTCTCTAGATATCTATTTATCTTTCTATATTTCTACAATATTTATCGTTCATTCTATGTATCTATCTGTCTATTTCCATCTATCTGTCTGTCTATGTATTTATCTATTTACAAATCTTTATTTCATGGCGTATGAAAATACATCGTAGTATTTCTGTGTTCTGTTCTTTTTTTTTCTTGCCCCACCAACTTACTTATTTTCACAGAACATAATCAAATAATGGAAAAACTGCCTCTGATTTCCGATTCCAGAAATATTCTGATTATAGTCAAAATGATGATTGCCGTAATATTAATCAGCATAATACCAGGAATTCCCTCTATGTGTAACGTGAGCGTGGTGGATTTAGGTCACGAGCAAGTGGGATGGAAGAGGAGGACCATGTATATGCCGGGTATTAAGCTCTCTCCTACCCACCACTAACACCATTATGTTGCTTCTTGAGTGTAGGTGTTATCAAGGTTAAGAGTTAGTTGTAACGCTCAGACTCTCTCTCTCTCTCTCTCTCTCTCTCTCTCTCTCTCTCTCTCTCTCTCTCTCTCTCTCTCTCTCTCTCTCTTTATTTACAAGTTAATATTACATGGCATTGTAAATTGCCAAGAGTGCACGGTGAGATGCCAAGAACTATCTTTGGCAGAATGTTAGAACATGAGAAATGCATTGTACAATATAAATCAGTAATATAATCTAAGCAGTAAAAATTGCACACACAATAATACAGTAATACAAGGAGCCATTAGTTGCATAGTCTTTCTTGGATATACATGCCCCTTTAACTTTCAATAATTTTCTAATTTTCTTTTTCCTTGAGAGATTCACATTTACTTTTTTATTTTCCTTGCTGAAAGCTACACATTCACTTTTTGAAGGCAAGTATTTTCATAAAAAGAAAAAAAAACACTTCATTTAAAACAATACACTATTACCCTTTTAGCCATTTATTAGCTTCACATTTAAACATCTGAAGAGAAGGAGCCTTGTGTATATCTGTATCACTCACTAAGTTGTTCCAAAGCCTAGTGTATCTCGGCACAAAAGAACTGAGGAAGGTCTCCGTCCTGGCGAACGGAACAGTGAGGTGATTCTCCGTGTGAGCCTCCCTCGTGCCGTGGGAGTGAGGTGCGGCCCACGGCTGCTGGAGAGCAGAGAGGTATGGGGCGCCCTCCCTGTGGATCTTGTAGGTGGCACACAGACCCGCCACATCTCTCCTGTGCTGTAGAGGTTATAGGATGGGAGCTTGCTCGTCTGGGAGAACCTTGGTAGAGATGAGCCACCAGGCACGGTCTTGGACCTTGACTTGTCAAGGAGACCAAAGTACGAGGGGGGACAGGACGACAAAGTCAGAGGAGCATACTCCATGATGGATCAGACTTGGGCGGTGTAGAGATTGGTCACCCCTCGACCGTCAATGAGATGTGACACTCGTCTGACACAACTGAACCTGCCGGTGGCATTGGCAGCTGTCTTTTTTGACGTGGCTGGTGAAGGAAAGGCTGCTGTCTATTTCCATGCCAAAAATGGTGACAGCAAAGGCAATGCCAAACCATCCAGGTGAATGGGAGAGATGGGGATGGCGGGGGGACTGCGTCATCAGGTGACAAGCATGACTTGTGTTTTATCATGAGCCAGATCAACTTACCACTGTCATCCCCCATGGCTTGCTTGATGAGGGCGACAGTAGCTCGGTGGTCAGTACTGTCATAAGGGAATGTGAGTGTGCAGTCATTGGCGTAGGCATGGGCTTCAGGAATGAGCTGCAGCAGGTCGTTAAAAAACACACTCCATAGCAGTGGACCAAGCACACTTCCTTGTGGGACACCGGTACCACCAATTGGGTGGACCTGCAGCTAGTCTTGTAGAAGGTGGAGGAAGTTTCCACACACGCCCATGCTGCAGAGTTTGGTGGTGAAGGCGGAGTGCCACACTGTCAAACACACCTGCAATGTTTAGGGCGATGACAAAGCTGTCCCTTCCTCTGTCTAATAATGTTTGATGCCATGTGGTGGACAGGTTCAGTAGGATGTCATTAGTTGACCTGTTGGAGTGGAAGCCAAACTGTCTGTTGCTGAGGAGTCTATGTTCGTCAAGGTAGGTGGTGATTCTTTTGGCAATCATAGACTCCAAAGTCTTACCAAGGACAGGCAAGAGGGACACAGGTCTGTAATTTTTCAGTGCCATCTTTGTCACCTTTTTATGAATGGCCGCACTCTAGCCACTTTCCAGAGAGAGGGCCACTTACCAGTGCTCAGGCAGAGCTGGAAGATGGCAGTGACAGGTGCAGCCAACTGAGAGGCACAGTGCTTCAGAACGTGTGGTGATAAACCATCTGGACCCAAGGCTTTCCTGATGTCAGTAGCTTGTAACTGTCTCTTCACCTCCTCTGTGTTGATGATGACGTCCTCGATTGTCGCGTTGGTGAGCTGCTGTCCAGCAGGGAGAGGACGTCCAAAATCAGGGATAGTCATTTTAAGGGAGAAATGAGAGGCAGCACCTCAGCCTTTTCACAGCTATTTGTGGCAATGGAACCGTCGGCCTTGTTGAGTGGAGGTATGTGACCCTCCAGTGAGAAGCCTTCCAGGTCTTTAAGGGCGGCCCACCAAGACTTGCTGCCAACTGCTCGGCCTGACAGTTTGCTTTTCAGCTCCTCCTGTTATCGCTGTTGAGCAAACTGTTGTACCCGGCTCATGTTGTCGCACGCCTCTTTGTGACGTTGTTTGTTGTGTTGAGCATCGCTTATACCGTTTCCAAGCCTTACTCTTCTGATCAGCAGCTGTTCTACACTCGTACTCGAACTACAGCTGGTCGAGTGGTTTGACCGTGAAGGTGTGGTTGGGGATATACAGCTCCTGAAGTGTGAGGATGGTATTTGTAAAGCTACGAACTTGGTTGTCAACGTCACCTACCAGGATGGTATGCCTGGGTGTGGTACATAGCGCTTCTTGGAAGCCAGCCCAGTCAGCCTTTCCCCATAGCCCGTTTTTGAGAACAATAGGAAGAACCCCATCAGGTCCATAAGATTTCTGAGGGTTTAGGCCAGTGAGGGCATGGCAAACATCATTACGAAGAACTTTAATTGTATGCATGATATGGTCAGAGGGAGTAGAAAGGGAGGAACAAGTCCAGAATCGTTCAAGGTGGAGTTGTTAGCAAAGGTTTTGAGAGAAGAATTCAGCTTTAGAGACAGAAGAGATGGCAGTGGTGCATTGAGGATGAAATAAAGGAGGAAAGATGAAGGAGTAAAGATATTGGAGATGTTTTTGGCCAGATGCCAAAAGTTGCGAGGGGAGTTGGAGTTTGAAAGATTTTGATATTTTCTATTTATAAAAGAGTGTTTGGCAAGTTGAAGAACAGACTTGACATGATTCTGGGCAAAAA
>NC_059291.1:15544039-15564039 GCF_017591435.1 Portunus trituberculatus
AAATGTCAAGTCTCCAGTTTAGATTATGAGTAAAGGACTGACCGAGGATATTCAGTGTAGAAGAGGGGGGGGCAGCTAAGTGTTATTGAAGAAGAGGTGATAGTTGTCTGAAAGCTTGTGTCGAATTTATAGTTGGAGGAATTGAGTTTTTGAGGAATCGAACACTACTACTTTTTCTCTGCTCAAATCTTAGAGGCATCAAAAGTCAGGCGTTCTGTGACGTCTCTGCTTGATCTGTTAACTTCCTAATGGGTTGGTTGTCTCTGAAAAGACGTAGAAAAATGTAGGTTGGTTTCATCAGCGTAAGAAAGAATAAAGTATGAAATTTGGTTTAGAACAGGGGTGGGCAAACTTTTCATTGCTTGGGCTAAATTTTAAAAAAGTCACGCTCTTATTGGGCCGCATACTATATTAACCCAAATTACTAATATCTAAAATACAAAATTAAAAGCTTTTAAAGAAAAAGCCAATCTCACACGCATGTGGGGAGAAAATGAAATGCTCACAATACTATTTGGAGTTATTTATTAACTTGCTCTTTCAAATTTACTAACATTTGTCGAGCCGCATGAATTTCTTTGGCCGCCGCGGGCCGTAGTTTGCCCACACCTGGCTTAGATTATTAATGAATAGTAAGAAAAGAGTGGATGACAGAACTTACCACGAAAGCCTGTTAGAAATCGTAATAGCGTCCACGAAAGTCTGTTAATAGTTAGAATTCATAACAACTACAAAAATTTGTTTAAAGTAGTGCTGACTTCCATACCACGCATATCCTCATCTTCATCTTCATAAGAGCATCTTGTCAACATCACCTTGACTACGAGCAAAATACCGAACATTAACTTGTTTTCTTCTGTCGTAAAAGTAACCCGTGTTATCAAGTCGCGAGAAAATAAGAAAGAAAGAGAGAAAAAAGAAAGAAAAAAAATCTTGTGACAAACGTGTGACGTTGCCTAAGACGTCATACAGCGTGATTCTGATTGACATCGGTATCGTTAGGGAAGTTGGTGACGTATATTTTGTGACGTCATAAGAGGAGGAAAGAAAAAAAAAAGAAATATCGGCAAAAGAGAGTGTGGGTTCCTGGACTGTTTTGGGAATGTGGGAGTGTTTAAAGGTATGGTGCGAGGGGGAAGAGAGAGACCGAAAGAGTCTCTCTCTCTCTCTCTCTCTCTCTCTCTCTCTCTCTCTCTCTCTCTCTCTCTCTCTCTCTCTCTCTCTCTCTCTCTCTCTCTCTCTCTCTCTCTCTCTCTCTCTCTCTCTCTCTCTCTCTCTCTCTCTCTCTCTCTCTCTCTCTCTCTCTCTCTCTCTCTCTCTCTCTCTCTCTCTCTCTCTCTCTCTCTCTCTCTCTCTCTCTCTCTCTCTCTCTCTCTCTCTCTCTCTCTCTCTCTCTCTCTCTCTCTCTCTCTCTCTCTCTCTCTCTCTCTCTCTCTCTCTCTCTCTCTCTCTCTCTCTCTCTCTCTCTCTCTCTCTCTCTCTCTCTCTCTCTCTCTCTCTCTCTCTCTCTCTCTCTCTCTCTCTCTCTCTCTCTCTCTCTCTCTCTCTCTCTCTCTCTCTCTCTCTCTCTCTCTCTCTCTCTCTCTCTCTCTCTCTCTCTCTCTCTCTCTCTCTCTCTCTCTCTCTCTCTCTCTCTCTCTCTCTCTCTCTCTCTCTCTCTCTCTCTCTCTCTCTCTCTCTCTCTCTCTCTCTCTCTCTCCTGGAGGAAAACATCTAACCTCCCCATTATAAAGAGGGTGAGCCTCATTTGCATCCTAATGAAGATTGCTTCTTCTACCTCCCCTTCCTTCCTTCCTATTTTCCTTCCACCTCTCCCGCCCTCTCCCTCACACCCTCTCACCCTCACACCTTTACACCCTCACCCTTGACCATTCTCACCCTTCTCTCCCCGCAGCTATTTTTTCCTCACCCTCCCTTTGCCTTTCCATTCCAAGCACATAAGTACAGGCAGACAAATAAACTTTTAAAAATGTCCTTAAAACAAATATAATTGAGTGAAATGAAAAATAAACATATCTGTAAACCATAGGAAATTATATTATTGGGTATATCGATACAGTGAAAAAGAAAAAAAAATATTAACAGTGTGATGTGTAAACCAATGCACACTGGACAGTGTGCAATATAAAAATTATACTAGTAAATAAAGTGATAAAGCAAGAGTAAAAGGTTGAAGGTGTGATAAACGGATATAAGCCATTGCATTCCACTCTGTATCAGGTGAATGCTGAAATAGAAGAGACACAAAACGGTTACACAGGAAATAATACTCGGAGATAAGCTAGTAGAGTGGAGATCAAATAGAAAGAAGTGGAAGGCGTGATAAAGGAAGATAAGCCCTTGTATTTTTCTTTTATTCTTGACAATTTAATAAAATGAAAACAACATTCAAATATAGAAAATATACTATAAAAGGATGATAAAGATAAATGAATAAAATAGGATAAATTCTTCAAATGTATTGAAGTCGAGAGGGATAACAGAAGAAGAGGTAACATTGCATTTTCTTCTTCAATCGTTGACCATTAAATCAAATGAGAAGAACATAGGATTATAGAAAAAGATAAATGAATGTAAAGAGTTTAAGTGTTATAAACTAATACACACTTAATTGGCCTTTATATCCTTTGAACACTTAAGTGGCGGCAAACTTACCAGTGTTGCAGGAACCATTAAACGTTTTATGTTAGCAGTTGCCTATTCTATTATTACTCAGTAACATTAGCTGACCTCAAGTCATCCATCCAATTCTTCTCAAACATCTTTAGTTCCCAACATCTATTTTTATATCTTTGTGTATTCTAATGATCTATGTATATTGCTTGTATATTCTTACGATAAAGTATTAAAGCATCTAAGGTTGACATTGCTTATCTAATATGGAAACCATAACTATAAGAAATCTATTTCTTTCTTCGATAAATGTTGAAAATTGTCTCCTGATATGTTCTTTTCTTAATTTTTTTCCGTCCTATAACTTTAACTATCTTAAAATTGAAGTATTAAGACACCTTCAATATTAAATTGACTCGTCAACTGGAAAATCTCTTCAGTTAACTTGTGTAAGAGAGTCAATTTAGTGAGTTCATCTTTGTTATCATTTTACTCGTAGTTTGTACTTTAAACCAGCCCCTTCAGTAACACGTAAAGAATTGCCATTCTTGTGCTTGAATCTTGAACAATATAATCCTTAGCTCAGCATCAAACAAAATCAAACAGGACCAGTATTATGAAGCAGTAAAGTTATTTCCTGCTGCAGCAACCTTGTGTCTTTCATCCAGTGAGCACCAATGACGCGGAAGCTTCCCGGGCACCCCGCCAGGATCCTGTGAGCTAGTGGTTACACGCGCCATTAAGGTATTTCACGTGGCACCTGTGTATCACGCCGCGACGCCGCTGCTCGCTGGATCCATAAAGGCTCGGGGAAGCTGCCAACACCGACCTGGCCATCATTATTTTTCCTTGCTTCAATATGAGATGTAATACGGCAAGGCAGGTGACGCCAGTGACCCAGTGACCTTTTTCGTTTCGCTCCATCACGTTCATTCTCGTTTCGTTGGTTTACAGTATATTGAGGTTATGTTTGCTTTTCGTAACGCCACTTACTTGCTTTCTCAGCTTTTTATGATGAACTTTTTAAAGAAGAGTTAATGAAATGATTACTAGTATTATAAGCTGGTTAGCTTCCTTAAATAGGATTCAACATTTCTTTTTAATTACAAATAGAAAAAAAAACATGTTTAAGGAAAAACCCAATGAGATATTTCGGCGTTGATAAATAAATAACAATTCGCCTGTCCTTTCCAACACTGATATGAAAATTATAATACGAATAGGCTGTTTTTATTTCCTGGGAACAGAAATAATCACTTTCGCATTTTATTTCTTAATGAAAACTACGAAATGTTTTCTTGCGTCACGTATCCTTTTGGTCCTCAACGTCCATCATTCCATCTTATGATCGAGAGTGACACTATTACGGACAATTGAGTTTTGACTCACTCAGCGAGTAATCCAAAGCAGATTAAACGTTTGACGAACATCTGTGACGACTTGCATCTTATATTTGAATTATTTATTCTTCCATCAGGACTGACTTAGAAAAAAAAACAGATGTAATTAGTCTGGTTCGCATTGATATTTTCCCACTGATGAATAACCCTTACAGCACAAACAATACACGCCTGTATCTCACACTAAGTTGAAAATAATGGAGACAAATCTTACAAAAGTTTAGAAATACAGTATCTAGTAATTTGTGGGCTTAAGTATAGTAGTGTTGATCATTTTTTCCTGTAGTAGCGATCCTCTTCATGTTTGTTGTTTTGGCTGTAGTATCTTGTGCTAATCCCTTCCTGTCTCTCTGACATTTTGCTTTCACTTTCCGGCTCCCTGGTCCTGGACATATCGTGTGAAGGTGTATATGACCTTTCCAGAGGGGACCGGCTTGTTACTCTCGGCTCCTTTTATTTGTTATTTTTTTCTTCTTTCTTCTTTCATTTTCTGTCCTTTCTTTTCTCCTTTTTTTCTTTCTTCTCTTCTTCTTTCTTATTTTTCCAGTTTCTTCATTATGTAATATGCTGTTGCGTTCTTCGTTATAAGATAAGAAAATTTCAAGAAAATTGTTTGGGGTAATTCTGACCTCCGCAGTATTAACAGTAAAGTTTAAATATCAGTGAGACACCTGTTGTCGTTGCACGTGATTATGATCTGTGTGACGCTTATATGCTATATACTTCACATTGACGTAAAATGAAACTACTGTAATTGGTGATACACGAAAGAGGTGAAACACGTGCGAGAAACTGATATATATAGCTCTTATCTGTATAGTCATATCATATGATGTGTATTAATCCCATGTCCCATTAACGTAGTATTGAATTTCTAAGTAAGCACGCAGGGCCAGGCTTTTGTTTGAGTAGTGTAGGTGTTGTGGCCGCACCTTAATTAAAGCCAGCCGTGCCTCGTAGAACGGACGCCTGCTGCACGTGGACAGGCAGCCGGACAGACAGATAGACAGGAAAACTGATAGCCCCAAACATACCCTCATATAGAAAAAAAAGAAAGAAAAAAGTGATAGAAACATACACACACACACACACACACACACACACACACACACACACACACACACACACACACACACACACACACACACACACACACACACACACACACACACACACACACACACACACACACACACACACACACACACACACACACACACACACACACACACACACACACACACACACACACACACACACACACACACACACACACACACACACACACACACACACACACACACACACACACCAAACTATGATAGATAAAAAAAAAATGCTTGAATATCCTGATATTTTCACATTAATCTAATTATTTTCTGTAGTATGACAAACTTAACCTACTCTGTCTAATTACACAAATGAAGTGAATTCGTGGAACAATCTAATCTTTTCTCCTAAGGTATAATTGATACACTAGTTAGACTGACATCCTGTATTACAAGGTTGTCAACTTTTGTTACTTGAAGAACTTGATTTTAATTGGCTTTCAGTATTGTGTTAAGATGAGCGCTGTTCACTGGTGAGGATGGATGTAGCAGGCGTTAGTTTGACAGGTGATTGACTTAAAAGGAAAAAATAAAGGAAATATTAATGCCTTTCTTTCATAATTCATATTGGAAAAATTATTCCGTGATATTTTTTTTATTTTTGTTCACATTTGTATTCTTGTTAAAATTATATATGTTGCTGATACAAAAAAAAAAAAAAATGTGAAATATTGAATTGACCATTAATCCGCTTTTTTTTCACTGATGTAAAAGAAAAAAAATCATGATGATAAACTGTTTGTATGTATTTTACGCTGTCATAATAAATCCGTCAATTATGCCTGATACTTTGCTAAGACTGAACACTCAACATTGAAATATTATGCGGAGATAAATAAAAAAAAAAAAAAAATACTGGTATAATTTTTCGTTTAAACAGTACGTAATATTTTTTTACTATTTATAATGACTGAACATTTAATATAAAGACATTAAGGGTCAACAGTGCAGCAGTCACAGTTTCCATCATGTTCTTGAAATGCTGCTATGGTTGATCTTTGTCAGCATTCAGAACATTGTAGAGAAAAAAAATATCAATAAAGGTGATCAGGAAGTTAATTTTCTGTTTCTCAGCTACAGAACGATTGATTTAAGACTAATAAAGATATTAATGCTAATATATATATATATATATATATATATATATATATATATATATATATATATATATATATATATATATATATATATATATATATATATATATATATATATATATATATATATACTATTAAAGTTGACAGCGAGGCATGCATTATTCTATTATGCATTATTTTATAAAATGTATTTTGTATTTTTCGCACAAGGGTGCGTTCGTCAGGTTTTAGCTGTTGTAGTAGTGAACCGAAGTCCATTTCCCCCAGACGTCTTTCGGTCTTGATCAGACCATCTTCAGGAGAGAATTGAGTGGATTTTTTGTTTTATTTATTTATTTATTTTTTTTAAGAGGGGTGAAAAAGAAGTGAGTGGAACTGGTGAGGATACGGGATTATATAGGCGGTGGAAGCAGGTAGCCGTGTCGGGGAGCCAATCAGAGCGCAGATCGAGTGGTGTTTGGCGCAGCTAATGAGCGGCCAGTTGCAGCTCCGTTTGGTTGTCGCTGAGAAGGACAACTTGCGCTCTACCATCAACACTGCCCTCGAGAAGATTGCGAAGCACCATCTTACGGAAGGCAAGCGCAGAACAGGATGCAAAATTTCATCCCTGTACGGCGGTCCAATCGACATTCCAAAGAAAATTCCACAGTTTATCAACCTCAGCAAAGCAACGCTTACAGAGAAACAGTAAAAGTTCCTGAACCTCGGTTTAAACTGCCAAGTCATGGGAAAACGTAAAACGCTTACGAAGCGTATTGAACTTGAAATACTACTGGATGATATCCAACGATTGGAAAAAGAAAAGAAAATTAAGACATCCCCCGACCTGCAAGCCGATACCACTCGTGAGGCGAAAGTTACAAGAGGACACACACGAAGCCACCTGCTCACTCCAGAATTAAAAAGCGCGGCCCAGGAACTCAAGAACAACGACCAAATCATCATACGGAGAGCAGACAAGTCCTCAATCTTTGTAATACTTGATAGTGAGGAATATATGGACAAAATATCTTCTATCCTGGTTGATACTGCAAAATTCAAGACAAGCCAAAAAAACCAAGCTCAATCGTTTAATACGACACAACAACAGCACCAGCGACACGAAACTTCCCCTCATCGAAGGCGACCACAAGCTTGGCTACACATATGGTAACGTCAAGATCCACAAACGCGGCAACCTACTACGACCAATCACCAGCCAAACGCCAGCTGTCACGTACAAACTTGCCAAACGGCTAACGAACTTCTCACACCCTTCGTACCAGCCTCAAGTCAACTGTTGAGTTTCTCGACATCTTAAAGACGGCGCGCCCCTCCAGCATCATGGCATCAATGGACGTTGAATCACTTTTCACCAATGTTCCAGTAGACGATACCATAGAAATCATCTGCAAGCAAGTTTACCACACAGACGGAAAGAAACTTGCCATCACCGAAGAAACTCTACGTATCTTACTACGTACCTGCACCAAGGAAGCGGCCTTCTACGGGCCGGATGGAAAAATGTACGTACAGAGTGACGGCGTCGCCATGGGATTTCCTCTTGGTGTCCTTTTTGCCAATTTTTACATGGGAGTAGTTGAAGAAAAGGTCTTCGCGGAAAACCCGGACAAAAAACCTGCAGTCTACGCAAGATACATCGATGACATCTTCATCAACGCCAACACTGAAGAGGAAGTCTTACACCTGATCGATAATTTCAAGAAAAACTCCTGCTTCAACTACACACAGGAATTGGAAGAAGAAAGCAAACTCCCCTTCTTTGATGTCATGGTTCATCGTTCCAGCTCCTCCTTCTCCACGTCCGTTTTTTTTTTTTTTTTTTATTTATACCATATGGGCTTTTCACGGGAATTTATGGGCTGAAGGAGATACTTTTTGGGGTACCTCCTATGTCAAAGCCCACCCGCTAGGAAACCGTTGCCCCGAGTAAGGAAGCCCAGCCTACACTCGGACCGTGGACAAGATTCGAACCCATGCACTTGGAGACCCCTAGGATCCCAAAGCACGCATGGTTTCACTGTACCACGGCGGCCCAATAAAGTCTACAAATCTCGGCTTCTGCCTAAACGGAAAAGCGACTACCCAGAAAAATATAGGCACAGCGTCATCAATGCCTTTGTCAAGAGGGCTCTCACACACTCATCCTCATGGAACGCAGCCCACGCTGATTTCAAGAGGAACTCCCAGCTCCTCAGCAACAATGGCTATCCGCAGCAAGATATAGATGAAGTTATACGTCGCCGTATGGACAACTACATCCGTGAGAATCCCCCCAAACAACAAACATCATACATCACTCTCTACTACAAGAACACGATGTCCTCAGCATACAAAGAAGACGAGAAAGCCATAAAGATCATCCACAACAACGTCTCGCCTGTCAACACAGACACTAAACTCCAAGTCATCATTTACTATAAGACCAGAAAAACCGCAAGCCTCATCATGAAGAATAGCTGTCTTCCCCCGACACACTCCCTGCAAGAAGTGAACGTCGTGTACCGACACTCATGTACTGTTGGTGATTGCAGTCACCTAAACTCGAGGTACATCGGCTTCACATCTACAACCCTATCAAAGACAATCAGAGCACACCTACAGGACGGCGCCATACGACGACACTACATGAATGAGCACGGACTCATCCTGAAGCGACACCACATGGAAAGCAGCACCACCATCCTAGCTAAAGAAAACGACCTTAGAAGACTCAAGATGACTGAGGCGGTACACATCCACTCAGAAAAACCGACCATCAACATACAACAGCAGCCAGAATCATCTCTACCTTCCCAGCCACAACCAAACGGAGCTGCAACTGGCCGCTCATTAGCTGCGCCAAACACCACTCGATCTGCACTCTGATTGGCTTCCGCCGCTTATATAATCCCGTTTACGATTCCGATTTGCACTCACTTCTCTCCTGATCAAGACCGAAAGACGTCTCGAGGAAATGGACTTCGGTTCATTACTACACCAGCTAAAACCTGACGAACGCACCCTTGTGCAGAAAATACAAAATACACTTTATAAATAGAATAATGCACGCCAAGCTGTCGACTTTAATAGTACATGCATTCAGAATGGTCTACTCCCGAAATATATATATATATATATATATATATATATATATATATATATATATATATATATATATATATATATATATATATATATATATATATATATATATATATATATATATATATATATATATATATATATATATATATATATATATATATATATATATATATATATATATATATATATATATATATATATATATATATATATATATATATATATATATATATATATATATATATATATATATATATATATATATATATATATATATATATATATATATATATATATATATATATATATATATATATATATATATATATATATATATTTATGTATGTATGTGTGTGTGTGTGTGTGCTCGTATTTCTAGACAGAAAATAGTAAAGATTAAAAGAATCATTATGTTGTCAGATAAAAAGTTAAAGGATTGAATAATGTGTTAATGAGGCAGTTTTACGATTCTTGTATACATTTGAAAGTAGAGGGGAATAAAGGTAAATGAATAAATAATAGATGATATAGAGTGAAAAAATACATACCTTTTTTTTAAACAAGTTAATTTTTCTCAGACCATTTCCTGCTGCTCTTTTATCCCCATCGTTTCGGTGTTACTGCAGAGTTTCACCACAATCAGCTACGTGTTTTTTACCCACTTCAAGAGATAGAGCTCCTGATTACGAGTAATTTGAACCCCATATATACTAGGTGCAACCTTTTTGAATGGCAACACAGATTTTTGTAAATTTAAGCGTGTTTTGGTGATAAGCCGTGACACTAGCCTCCCGCATCAAACCCTGCCGCACACTGATGGTGTCATGCGCTCGCGGCGGCTCGGCGGGCTTCGTGACATACCTTTGTCTGAACATGCGCTTAATTGTTTACGCTGATTGGTTCTGTTCTTTGAAACTGAAGCGGCGGCCAATGAAAAAAAAAAAGCATAACTATTTCCACCAATCACGACGGCCCCTGAGGTTAGGTTTAGTTAGGTTAGGTTAGGTTGGGTTTAGTTAGGTTAGGTTAGGTTAGATTAGGTTGAGTTAGGTTAGGTTAGGTTAGATTAGGTTAAGTTAGGTTAGGTTAGGTTCTTTTCTGGAGGAAACTAATTTTTTCTGGTAGAATTCGGCTTGTTTTTAATTAATTTACCAGTTGATTTTTTATGGAAATCATAATATGTTTCGGGGCTGTACAAAAAAAAAAAAAAAATTGGTTGATTTGCGCCAAAAACAAGTGGTGTTTTAATTAAAAGCAAGCCGAAATCTACCAGAAAAAAATTGTTTCGTCCAGAAAGGGCAAGGTGGTGAAACTCTGTAGGTTTACCCTCGTTTCATTCCTCTGTTTTTTCATTAATCTGGATGCAAACTACACTGGTTTAGCTGCACACGAAATAGGTTCATATTGCTTCATATACCTAATTGAGTTGATAGATGTCTGTGTGTGTGTGTGTGTGTGTGTGTGTGTGTGTGTGTGTGTGTGTGTGTGTGTGTGTGTATGTGTGTGTGTGTGTGTGTGTGTGTGTGTGTGTGTGTGTGTGAAGAAGAGACGACGTAGAATAAAGGAAATGCACCTACAGTCTCACATAACTTCACTTAGATGAAGTATTGTAGAATAATACATATTTACCCAAGAAAACCGTATTGAAACTTCTTATACACAAAAACTGTAAAAAAAAAAAATTGAATAAGGCAAAAGAGAGAAAAAAAAGTATCGATACATGATGAAGAGTACAAAAAACAGAATAACGCCATCACTAGTAAAGTAATCAAAATTGAAGCAGCAATAGTGGCATACACTTAAAAAAACAAAATACTCAGCAATATTAAGATGAGAGAGGGGGGTGTTAAAGATTTCCAGTGGGGTGGGAAGGAGGGGAGGATGGCTGGCGAAATAAAGGAGGAAGTAGCTTGGAATATGTTAATGAGGGTAAGAGGTTAGTAGTCTTAATGGTTCTGTTTGTACGCAGCTCTCAAGGGGAAGCACTTTGCCTGGCTTCACGTGGAGGAGGAAAAGGAAGAGAAGGAGGAAGAGGAGGAAGAGGAGGAGGAGGAGGAGGAGGAGGAGGAGGAGGAGGAGGAGGTGGAGGTGGAGGAAGAGGAGAAGGAGGAAGAGGAGGAGAAGGAGGAGGAAGAGACAAAGGTGGCTTTTTTCATAAGTATGCCGTCTACTCTTTTGTAATAAACCTTTCATTCTCTCTCTCTCTCTCTCTCTCTCTCTCTCTCTCTCTCTCTCTCTCTCTCTGTTCATGAATATCTACGTAAATTACATGACTTAGAAATGGATGGGCTGAGTGACTGGTACCTCATCCTTCTTCTCCTTCTTCTTTGCTCGTGTTATGATTTATTTCATATATGATAATTATTTAATGGTCTTTTACTATCATTACTGTCTTTTTTTATTGTTGCAAACAGAAAAGGTAAACTGGTAAGCATATTCCTGGGTGACGGTGACCAGGTAGGACTCACACTAGCCTTACATAACTTGTGAAAACCTCAGGGGCAATCAGCAGGTTGAAAGGTGCCACACTTTCGGTCTTCCACTAGGAGCTACTTAACCACCAACTTCGGAAACTCGCAAGAGCTTCTTGATGGTGTCACCAGATGCCTCTGAGTGTAACTTTTCTTGCTCACTCAGCGCCTCAGTCAGCCAAGCAGCGCAACATCCACCTGCCCTGGCAAAGACGGTGCCTCCTTCACACACGCGCGAGCACACACACACACACACACACACACACACACACTCTCTCTCTCTCTCTCTCTCTCTCTCTCTCTCTCTCTCTCTCTCTCTCTCTTTCTCTCCCTCTTTCTCACTCTTCTCCTTTCCTTCACATCTTGCTTACATTCTTTCTTTTTTTTTTCTTTCTTTTGTTTCCCCACACTATCCTTTCGTCTCCCTCTTGACCACTTTCCGGGAGACGCTTTTTTTAGGCGTCTGGCCGAGCCTCCCTGAAACGACTGCCTCTGAATATGCAACGACCCACCGTTTTACTGTCACGTACACACACGTACACACACACACACACACACACACACACACACAGAGAGAGAGAGAGAGAGAGAGAGAGAGAGAGAGAGAGAGAGAGAGAGAGACTCACTCGTATCCACAAAGCGACTCAGTGTTGATTGTTGTCAATTTCTGGTATTTTCTTGTTTATTAATTAATTTATTTATTTTTCGTGCACGATATAATGAATGAAACACTTCCCGTTGTGTTTCCATTTTTCATCGTTTGGTTTTCATTTCCAGTTTTCATTTTGCTGTCATGAACAAATGCTTTGAGGGCACGAGAATTAAAAAGAAAATATATGAAGTGTGATGCTGAACAAGGACATTCGCTCCCTTACTGCAATGGCACCAGAAGCAGGAACTGAAAAGAGGATAAAATCTATGACAACGAGATATTAGTAAATGAACCTTTATATTGATATTACTACGACGATTGCCACTACCATTTCTACTACTTATACTACTACTACTACTATTACTACTACTACTACCACTACTACTACTACTACTACTACTACTACTACTACTACTACTACTAATAATAATAATAATAATACTATACTACAACTACTTTACTACTACTAGTACCACCTACAATGATAATAATAATGATAACAGTGTGATAATAATAATGATATCAGTACGACTACGACGACTACAACAACGAAAAAGCAAATTTTTTTCATATGCGTGTATTTCGAGCTGATGTATGAGGATTCAGGACACTTCTGTCAAACTCGAAACATTCCGTTTCGTCTGCCCCTTCAATGCGCTGCCAATCTGTACTGCCTTTTTCCTTTAACCCGTTCAGTGCTACAAGCAACTTTTAAACTTCGTGAATACTCCTTTCAGTCAATCCGATGTAATAAAGATTGTTTGATTGTACTTATTGAGTAACAAGTATATGATTCGAAAAAGCATGATGGCGCAAAAACCATCAAATAACATCACTAACGTAATCTTGTTGTGACGAATAGAATGATTGAGAGTTGCAACAGTAGAATGTTATGAATGTGATGTATTGTTAATGTACTTCCTGCCATTACTTAGTCCGTCAGTACACTTAACCTTAAAAGCTTTAACAATTGTCTTAATAGGAGCTACTTACATGGAACAACTTGCATGTATTCACTCATTAATGTAGTTGTAGAAGTGCGGACGAGTGAAGTTGTAGTTACAATGATGCTATATATTGACTGGTGTTTTGATGTCATATTTTTTTTCTACTGAAATCAATTAATAGAGGAGCTTGTAAATGGTTCATGCAAGTAACAAGCAACGTAATAGCTGTGTATCATTAAAACAATTGCCTAAGAATGAAATAGAAATATGTAGCGGAAATATTGAACTTAACCAAGAAAACATTTTACATCGACATCTCTCTCTCTCTCTCTCTCTCTCTCTCTCTCTCTCTCTCTCTCTCTCTCTCTCTCTCTCTCTCTCTCTCTCTCTCACTTCATAACATCAACACCATCACCACTACAACCATCATATCAGTCACGGTTTTCATATTCAAAGGTCACACTCCTAGCATTTTTATTACTCGTGGCCTGAGGTAGTGACGCAGGAACTCTAGTGACGTCACCCACTCCTGAGCAGGCAACTCTGTTGATTAGCTACTGCCTGACGTCATTGCAGTCAAGGTTACTGAGCCATCATTACGTGTTTGACCTGGAAGCTAGATGTGGCTGTTCTTTGGTGGTGGTGATGGTCGATGGTAGTGGTAGTGGTGGTTACAGTTTTGTTGCGATTGTTGTTGTTAGGTAATAAAAGTAGTAGTAGTAGTAGTAGTAGTAGTAGTAGTAGTAGTGACAGAAGTAGCAAAGTTTGTTTATGTAGAGTCAGTAGTAGTAGTAGTAGTAGTAGTAGTAGTAGTAGCAGCAGCAGCAGTAGTAGTAGAAGTAGTAGTAATAGTAGTAGTAGTAGTAGTAGTAGTAGAAGTAGTAGGAGTAGTAGTAGTAGCAGTAGTCATCATTGTAATCATCATGCTTTATAGAAATATATAAAAAGAGCATGTACTACATATCATTTTGGATTTGATAATATCAGACACAATTACTGATTATGTTATTGTAATGCAAACACCTCATATGACTTCAACCTACAACACTAATTTTGCTATGGATATATTATTATGTAATACTGATACTCTGAAGGGCCACGCTGGCAGCCCGCAAACATCAAAGGGCGAACTAATCCACATCCGATACTGTCACGTGGCGTAGCCTGGGGAGTGTCAGAGTGGCCTATCAGTGTGACAGTGAACTCAGGAGTGTGATGAGTTACTTTGGTGTGTGAGGATGCTTAGACAAGTGTGAGGGTGACCTGGAAGATATGAGGGTGGCCTGGAGATTGTGACGGTGGCCTGGGCAATATGAGGGTGATCCTGGCAGTATGAGGATAGTCTAGGTAGTGTGAGAGTGCCTTGGACGGAATGAGGGTGACCTTGGGCAGTGTGAGAGTGGCTTAGGCAGTGTGAGTGTTGCTTGGACAGTATAAGCGTGTCTTAAACACTGTGAAGATAGCCTGGGGAGTGTGAGAATGGCTTGGACAGTGTGAGAGTGGCTTGGGAAGTGTGAAAGTGGCTTGGGCAGTGTGAGATTGATTTGGGCTGCGTGAGAGTGGGTTGGGTAGTGTGAAAGTGGCTTGGGCAGTGTGAGGGTGGCTTGAGCAGTGTGAGATTGACTTGGGCAGCATGAGAGTGGCTTGGGCAGTGTGAGTGGCTTCGGCAGTGTGAGAGTGGCTTGGGCAGTTTGAGGGTGGATTGGGGCAGTGTTAGAGTGACTTGGGCAGTGTGAGAGTGACTTGGGCAGTATGAGAGTGGATTGGGCAGTGTGAGAGTGGCTTGGGCAGTGTGAAGGTGGCTTGGGCAGTGTGAGAGTGACTTGGGCAGTGTGAGAGTGGCTTGGGCAGTATGAGAGTGGCTTGGGCAGTGTGAGAGTGACTTGGGCAGTGTGAGGGTGGCTTGGGCAGTGTGAGAGTGACTTGGGCAGTATGAGAGTGGCTTGGGCAGTGTGAGGGTGGCTTGGGCAGTGTGAGAGTGACTTGGGCAGTATGAGAGTGGCTTGGGCAGTGTAAGAGTGGCTTGGGCAGTGTGAGAGTGGCTTGGGCAGTATGAGATTGACTTGGACATTGTGAGGGTGGCTTGGGCAGTGTGAAAGTGGCTTGGGCAGTGTGAGAGTGGCTTGGGCAGTGTGAGGGTGGCTTGGGCAGTGTGAGAGTGACTTGGGCAGTATGAGAGTGGCTTGGGCAGTGTGAGAGTGGCTTGGGCAGTGTGAGAGTGGCTTGGGCAGTACGAGATTGACTTGGACAGTGTGAGGGTGGCTTGGGCAGTGTGAAAGTGGCTTGGGCAGTGTAAGAGTGGCTTGGACAGTGTGAGGTGGCTTGGACAGTGAGAAATTGACTTGGGCAGTGTGAGAGTGGCTTGGGCAGTGTGAAAGTGGCTTGGGCAATATAAGAGTGGCTTGGACAGTGTGAGATGGCTTGGGCAGTGAGAAAATTGACTTGGGCAGTGTGAGAGTGGCTTGGGCAGTGTGAGGGTGGCTCTGACAGTGTGAGGATGGCTTGGGCAATGTGAGGGTGGCTTGGGCAGTGAGAGAGTAGCTATGCAGTATGAAAGTGGCTTGGGAAGTGTGAGAGTAGCTTGTTCGGTGCGAAGGTGGCTTAGATAACGTGAGAGTGGCTTGGGCTGAGATTGGACAACATGAGGGTGACCTTTGGCAGTGTGAGAGCGGCTTGGGCAGTGTGAGGGTGGCTTTGGCAGTGTGAGAATGGCTTGGGCAGTTTGGGTGGCTTCGGCAGTGCGAGAGTGGCCTGGGCAGTCTGAGGGTAGCTTGGACAGTGTGACAGTGGACAGTATAAGGGTGGCTTGGGGAGTGTAAGAGTGGCTTAGCCAGTGTGACAGTGGCTTGATAAGTGCCAAGGTGGCTTGGGCAACGTGAGATTGTCTTGGTTTGAGTGAGTAGTTTGGACAGTATAAGGGTGAACTTGGACAGTGTGAGGGTGGCTTGGGCAGTGTGAGAGTTGCTTGGGCAGTGTGAGAGTGGCTTGCACAGTGTGCGAGTGGCTTGGGCAGTGTGAGGATGGCTTGGACAGTGTGAGGATGGCTTGTGGAGTGTGTGGCGTGTTCCCTCCTCACCATCAGGTGTACCATGATGTCTCTAAGTAGCCGCGGAATGTGTTGGTTAGTAAGGTGTTCATCAAGAAGCCGCACCAGAAGTTTTCTCGTTACGTAGTTGAGTGACGCGCATCATCTGCACTTAACAGGTGTAATGATCAGGGCTATCAATCTGCGTGGGTGTTCATTTCACTTCACTGTATTTTCTGATCCCTACCACATTATTTTTATTCATTTTGTGTTATTGATATGAGGTATTGTTTAACGTCAGTCTTATGATTAATGGTAATTTATCTTCCGTTGAGTTCTTATCTCTAGCTAGATTTTAGGTTAGTTTTGATTGTATATTCGCTAATTGTGATATTTGTTGGTTTTCATCGGCTTTATTTTTTTTTCCATTTAAAAGAAACAAATCTTCCATCAGCTACATTTTATATATTGTTATAATCTTGTATTATTATATGTTCATCGTGTCATTCTCCTTACTTTCAGCTTAGCGTCACATGATTTCAATAATGTAAAACCTTTATCATTTCCTTGACTTGCTGCATTTATTTCCTACATTAATGTAAGTTTTATGAAGGAGTCTGCTGTCGTAAACAATTTCCTGTTACATATTACCATGCACACCCACAGCTCGGATCACTGTGTGGGTGTGCACGCAGCTGTATCTCGGATGTTTTTCGAATTTCGATATCGTCTTTCTAATATCTTGTCATATTATAACTTTTATTAATAACCTGTAGTGGGAGGTATTGGGATCTTCAGGAGTGCTCTTTATTATTGCTGGTGTAGTTTGACCAAGATTATGTGCTATTTTAGTGAAGGATAACCGTGAGAGCACGAGCATTAATCTCTGTGGCTTCAGAAAATACTGGTAAAGGAAATAATTTAAAAATCCACTGGTATAATTGATACGAAAGTAAAGACTCTGCGATGTACTGTACATTAGTGGTAATTTGTTATTTCCATAATTATTCGATTGGATTACACAAATGATATTAGGATAGGAACGAATTACTGAAATCGAAGAGGAAAATCTTGAAACTAATCGATCATGTCCTTGCTGTGGTCTGTGTGTAGTTAGATCTATGTGAATGTGATGTTGTTTATCCAGTAAGATAGACAATGAACATCCAATGGAACAAGGAGTTACCGATATTACGCTTTTGACTGTAAATCTAATGGTTTTCCCAAGAATATAGGTGATATTGCTTGCTCACCATATATTATCTATGTTGAGTATTTGAATGTCCGGTTATAATGAACAATTTTGAACGGTGACGAATATCACTTTATGAAGTCTGGCGTAGGTCATCTGACAAGCAGCAGTACTATCTCTGACTAGGAACCAGCTTAACATGAACCTACTTTTCTCGCTATAATAGCCTCGTTAGAGAATGAAATAATACACGAGAATATTAACTAAAAATAGAGAAAATATACAGTAATATAAAAAACACTGAAGTATAGATATAGAGTGAAAGCGATTTTATTTTATTTCTACTACAGTAACAAGATCAAAGTCAGAGATCTTTCTCCTGCCTACTCCTCGATCCATGCGCGTGTGTGCACGTGGCATGTATCTGCTCTCTGCGCTTATCAGCCGCCATCATCCGCCATCGTTCTGCGTCCGTCCATCTGTTACTGCACAACGTCAGCTTAGAAACTCGGCAACGCATCGCAGGCAAGGTAGCGTCCCCATTACGTTTTGTGAGAAGCAGGAGGGAAAAAGATTCGAGAGGACACTTGTACCCATTGCTAGTGTCTAATGGTGAACTGGTTAGTAGGGATCTGTTTTATGTATCTCGTGTACGTTAATTGTTTGATCTTCTCTGTCTTAGGTCATCATGACATGATACCTGTGGGATACGCTGGGTGCAAGGTGGTATAGTGATGATAAGGGTGCGTGGAGGAAATGAGAGACCTTGTATAGGGCGTAGTTGTAAACACTCGCACTGTTTTGCTTTACGAAGAGTTTTGGCTGAAGGTCATGTTTGAGGTATGTGTGTGTACTCAAGCATTAGTGGTAAATCCCTTCCAATACCGTAGTTTGGTGTGCAAGTGGCAAGCGCGAGAGGAAGTAATGTCGCGGGTAAACCATTGAAAGGTACTTGTTTACTGGTTTGATAGGGAATTGTTAGATCTAATTACATTTACCTAACAAGACTGGTTAAGGGAAGCAGTTGTATTTCTAGACTCATAAATAGAATTGTCAATATCAAGCACGATTGAAACTTGCATCATTGGAAACTTGTGTACAACATTGACGAACCAACCCTGCAGGCAGACCACGCCCGCATCTTACTTAACCATCAAATTACTTACTAAGCATTTCATGAGCAGTGCATAATTTCTTCTCCCTTCTTTTTTCTTTCTCTTTTACTTTATTTTCAATAACGTTTCAATAAAGCGTTGGACAAGGATGTGACTGGCAAGAAAAAAATTGAGACCCACCTAATTGGCAACATTATGGTTCGGTGCCAAATGTGGATGATTAATGCTTTTCATGAGTAGATTTATAGTAAACCAGGCTAAAATATTCATTGGCACGTAGCAAAACTAGCCGCTGTCACGATACATTCGCCTCCCCACCGTTCAGGTCGTGGCGTTAGTGTGATGGTTAACTTTAACATAGAAGTATAATCACTGAACCAGCAAGGCCGGCTGAGGCAGGGGTTAATGCTTTTCAGAAGTTACTGCGTCGTACCAAATTTAATGAATTAGGTTCACTATAAGAGAAAGTCGGCGATACATACATAAATATTATATTATGTACAAATAAGAAGTCTGTGTGTATGCCGCTTATAAAATTAAGGGCAGCTTAGAGCTATAAGTAACATTGAGGCATTATCGAACATGGGTCAGTGATTCTGCGCCACAATTAACCATCACACAGACGTCACTTACTAACCAGTGATGGACTATGTACTAACACAGTACCTAGCCTCACTACGTGCCTCTCAAATGTTTGGCTTAGTCTACCACATGTTTTCTCTTAGTAATGCACTAATCATCTACATTTGGCAGCAGAAGGGGGCATGGGACTGCTGGAAACTGCTCATTACAGTGCACTCTCTCTCTCTCTCTCTCTCTCTCTCTCTTTATATATTAGTTACACACACACACACACACACACACACGCACTGGATTTGTAAACCAGGGGTCGTGAGGTGAATTACACACACACACACACACACACACACGTCACTTACACCCTACTCCTCTGTCTTCCTAACACACACACTACTCCCCTGTCTTCCTAACACACACACACACACACTTCCAAGCTGGTCGCGCTTACTTACGTGCTCATAACACCGCCACGTAATTGTCACCGCTGCTCACATGGCAGCGCCTTCTGCTGATTAATTACCGCTGCTAATTTGAGCCCATTTAAGTTGCTCAATATTGCTAAGCACAATCCGCCAACTGCCAGGTGCCACGGTGCTCTCCTCTCTGCCCTGTTTCACGAGGATCAAGTGGAAGTTAAGACGAGGTAATTTATAATTATATTAAGGAAACGAACCATAATCTTTTCGATTTAGTTTCCTAATTGTGATCTACCA
>NC_059291.1:15569039-15589039 GCF_017591435.1 Portunus trituberculatus
AACCTCATCTTCTTTTCCTCCCTGAAACACAGCTGTCTGAGGCAACTGACAGTAGCCCCTTCTCTGTTCCCTCCTACTTTCTCTATTCTCATTTTCGCTCCAAAGCTGGATGTTGCGTCTATGTGCGCAACGACTTAACCTGCTCTCGTGCCCACGCTCTTGAATCTTCCGAGTTTTCCACCATCTGGCTTAGACTCAACAGTCACTCTCTAACTAAATTTATCTGTGCTGTCTATCTCTCCCCTAACTCCTCTGACTATAGTAAATTCTTTTGGCTATTTAACTTCCAAAGTGGAGCACACCCTTTCGCGGAGATCTCCATCCTTGGAGATTTCAATGTTCACCACCAGCTTTGGCTTTCCTCTCCCTTCACTGACCATCCTGGTGAACTAGCCTTCAACTTTGCTATCCTCCATGACCTAGAGCAACTGGTGCAACACCCTACTCGTATTCCTGACCGTCTTGGAGATACGCCCAACATTCTTGATCTTTTCCTCACATCTAATCCTTCTGCTTATGCTGTCACCCTATCTCCTCCGTTGGGCTCCTCCAATCACAATCTCATTTCTTTATCTTGTCCTATTTCTCCAATCCTCCTCAGGATCCCCAAAGCGGAGGTGCCTCTGGCGTTTTGCCTCTGCCAGTTGGGGGACCTGAGGAGGTATTATGCTGATTTTCCTGGAATGATTACTGCTTCCGTGTCAGAGACCCATCTCTTTGTGCTGAACGCATAACAGAGGTGATAGTGTCTGGC
This sequence comes from Portunus trituberculatus, assembly GCF_017591435.1. Lineage (NCBI taxonomy): Eukaryota > Metazoa > Arthropoda > Malacostraca > Decapoda > Portunidae > Portunus > Portunus trituberculatus. Next base: position 15,569,794 of record NC_059291.1, read on the forward strand.
ATGGAGGCGTACATTCCTCATTCTTTTCTCAACCTAAACCTTCTAAACCTTGGTTTAACACAGCCTGTTATCGTGCTATACATGATAGAGGCTGCCCACAAAAGGTACTTGAGCCTTCCATCTCCTGAATCTCATGCACTTTATATTTCTGCCGGAATCATGCCAAGTCTGTTCTTCAACTTGCCAAACACTCTTTCATAAATAGAAAATGTCAAAATCTTTCAAACTCAAACTCCCCTCGTGACTTCTGGCATCTGGCCAAAAACATCTCCAATAACTTTGCTTCTTCATCTTTCCCTCCTTTATTTCATCCTGATGGCACCACTGCCATCTCTTCTGTCTCTAAAGCTGAACTCTTTTCTCAGAGCTTTGCTAACAACTCCACCTTGGATGATTCTGGGCTTCTCCCTCCTCCTCCTCCCTCTGACTATTTCATGTCTTCAATCAAAATTCTTCGTAATGATGTTTTCCATGCCCTCTGGCCTAAACCCTCGGAAGGCTTATGGACCTGATGGGGTCCCTCCTATTGTTCTCAAAAACTGTGCTTCCGTGCTTGCACCTTGCCTGGCCAAACTCTTTCAACTATGTCAATCGACTTCTACCTTTCCTTCTTGGTGGAAATTTCCCTACATTCAGCCTGTCCCTAAAAAAGGTGACCGTTTTAATCCCTCAAACTACTGTCCTATAGCTTTAATCTCATGTTTGTCTAAAGTTCTTTAATTTATCCTCAATAGGAAGATTCTTAAACACCTGTTACTTACAACCTTCTATCTGATCGTCAAGGTCGCTCTACTGGTGATCTTCTGGCGTTTCATACTGAGTCTTGGTCATCCTCTTTTAGAGATTTCGATGAAGCTTTTGCTGTAGCGTTAGACATATCTAAAGCTTTTGATAGAGTCTGGCACAAAGCTTTTATTTCAAAACTGCCCTTTTACGGTTTCTATCCTTCTCTCTGCAACTTTATCTCAAGTTTCCTTTCCGACCGTTCTATTGCAGCCGTGGAAGACGGCCAAGTCTTATCTTAAATCTATGTATGAACAGTGGTGTTCCTCAGGGTTCTGTCCTATCATCTACTCCTTTCCTATTATTCATTAATGACGTTCTTAACCAAACGTCTTGTCATGTCCACTCCTACGCTGATGATACCACCTTGCAACTTTCCACGTCCTTTCAAAGACGACCAACCCTTCAGAAAGTCAACAGACCACGCAGAGACGCCACAGAACGCCTGATTTATGATCTCTCAAGATTTCTGATTGGAGCAGAGAAAACTTAGTAGTTTTCAATACCTCAAAAACTCAATTCCTCCATCTATCAACTAGACACAACCCCTCTTCTTCAATGACTCTCAGCTGCTCCCCTTTTATACACTAAATATCCTCGGTCTGACCTTTACTCATAATCTAAACTGGAAACTTCACATCTCATTTCTTACTAAAACAGCTGTAAAGTTAGGCGTTCTGAGGCGTCTCCGTCTGTTTCTCTCGTTCCTTCGACTGTTAACTCTGTACAAGAGCCTTATCCGTCCTTGTATGGAGTACTCTTCGCACGTCCTCTCATACAGCTTTATTAGATAGGGGGTCTCATCAACTCCCCTCCTCTTACTGATTGACTCTTCAACCTTTTTCTCACCGCCGAAAGGTTACATCTCTTTCTATCTTTTATCGGTATTTCCATGCTAACTGCTCTACTAATCTTGCTAACTGAATGCCTCTCCTCCTCCTGCGGCCTCGCTGCTCAAGGCTTTCTTCTTCCTCTCATCCCTACTCTGTCCAGTTCTCTAATACAAAAGTTAATCAGTATTCTCAGTCATTCATACATTTCATTGGTCAACTCTGGAACTCTCTACCTGCTTTTGTATTTCCATATTTTTGCTTACTGATGATGAAATTGATTTTATGTGAATAATACTCCTTTTCTGTTGTTGATTAATACACTTATGACAAGGATATCTTACGGTTTTCCTCAAGATGTGACAACCACGCATTCCTCTAGAACCCCATTCAGACTGATATCCAAGAGCCATTTTAGATTACACAGACTATAATACTAGTACTATTACAAGTCACCACTACTACCACTACTACTTTTATTATTACTACTACTCTTACTCCCTCTGTTGGTACTACTACTACTACTACTACTACTACTACTACTACTACTACTACTACTACTATTAATAATAATGATAATAATAGTACTGTTAGTAATACTACTAATACTTATTATTTTACTTTTACTAATTTTACCATTGCTACTGCTACTGCTACTACTACTTTTAATGTTACTACTACCACTACCACTACCGCTACCGCTACCACTACTACTACTACTACTACTACTACTACTACTACTACTGCTACTGCTACTACTGCTGCTGCTGCTGCTGCTGCTGCTGCTGCTGCTGCTGCTGCTGGTGGTGGTGGTGGTACTACTATAATTTTGCTTTTGCTGCAACCATTACTATTGCTACTATTATTATTACTACTACTGCTATTTCTAATACTATATCTACTGTTGCTGTTGCTGGTGGTTCAGCTGCCACTGCTACTACTACTACTGCTACTGCTACTGCTGCTGCTGCTGCTGCTGCTGCTGCTTGCTACTACTGCTGCTACTGCTGCTGCTACTGCTGCTGCTGCTGCTACTGCTGCTACTGCTGCTGCTACTACTACTACTACTACTACTACTACTACTGTTAATGTTACTACTGCTATTACTACTTATAATTTTACTTATACTACTTTTACCATTACTACTACTACTATTACTACTAAAACCACTATTACTAATACTATTTATAATGCCACTACTACTAGTATTACTACTAATATTACTTCTATTATTACTAGTACTGCTTATTCCTTATTATTATGATTATTTTATTATCTATAGTTTTTACTACTATCGTTATTATCATTATTTTTATATTAATAATAATAATTATAATTATTATTATTATTATCAGTAGTAGTAGTAGTATTACTATTATTATTATTATTACAATTATTGTTATTATTTTTTATCATTATTTTCATTATCATCATCATCATCATCATCATCATCATCATCATCATTATCATTATCAATAATTGTTACTACTGCTAACATTTTCTTTTGCTACTAGTTACTTTTTCAAATAACTACTTTTACTACTAATAATTAGTCATTGCTACAGCTACTAGTTATTAATACTATTATTTACAACTACTATCTCTACTTCTACTGATACCGCTACTACTACTGCTACTACTTCTGCTACTACTTTTACTACTTTTACTGCTATTGCTATTACTACATCTGCTATTACTCTTACTACTGTTATTGCCATTACCAGTACTGCTATTACTACTTATAATACTGTTACTACTATTACTACTAATGCTGCTATTGCTGCTGTTACTACTACTTCTAATGCTGCTACTGCTGCTGTTACTACTATTACTACTACTACTACTACTACTACTACTACTACTACTACTACTACTACTACACCACTATAGAACGTACAGTATAGCCACTTTTAAAGGCTTGTGCACGGCTCTAGTCAAATATATATCGTTTCAGTGTTCATTTACAATCTTTTTATCGTTAGTTCTTCTGTTTCTTCTATTACCTGCAGTGTCGATGTGATGACTGTAATTGTTCTTCCATCAGAGGGATTGAATAATCATGGGGTTCAGCGGCGGTTTACTAATATAAACACTTATAAATGTGATGGTCGTTAGTGTGAATGGTGTTCAGTTGCAATGTGTTACTAATGATAACACCATTGAAGGGCCTTTACTGCAATTGGCCTAGAAAATTGGTCTCATTGGTGCGTTAAAACTGGTAATGCTTGTTTTTATGTCGTGTTTTATTTACTTATAGATCTATCTTCTTGCTTTTTGTATTTGGTAATATGTGTTATTTTTATCTAGAACATATTGTGTTTATTTGACCGTATTTCTCATACTACTGATGTGATTTTAATGTATTTGTGTACTTTTCCTGTGTTTCTATCCTGTCTACTCATTGATTTTAGCTCATGGAATTTCCGAATGTGTTTATTTGGGCATTTAATTATTGATATATTTGTTGTTAATTCATTTATTCATTTACTTAATTATATATGTATGTTGCTTATTCATTGATTTTATTAATTGACTGATTTAGCTTATTTCGTTACTTATATGTCTGTTTTCGGTTTGTACTGCCTTTGGACCAAAACCTGCAGGCATAGATCGCCACTCTTTAGGTAAATTTAAGTCACCTTGACGTCATTACCCACAGAACTCATTATCAATTGGTGTTTGTAGCATTAGCTAACACTTCATGTTAATATACTGCCGTAATGTATTTTCCTATTACTAGTGTGCTGAAACTCGCTTTTGCACATTGCATAAAATTCCTCTGACATTTGTTTACGGCCTCTCGCTTGACAACATAAATTTCCTCCCGTGTAAACAGTTCCAGCGGCGTACTACGAGGGTGTGGTGTGTTTAGCGGTCTGGAGAGAGAGAGAGAGAGAGAGAGAGAGAGAGAGAGAGAGAGAGAGAGAGAGAGAGAGAGAGAGAGTGAGTGAGTGAGTGAGTGAGTGAGTGAGTGAGTGAGTGAGTGAGTGAGTGAGTGAGTGAGTGAGTGAGTGAGTGTGTGTGTGTGTGTGTGTGTGTGTGTGTGTGTTCACTTCATTGTGATGTACTGTAACAATCAACTATGTAATTACATTTTTATATCGTCATGGAGAATTCTTTTTTATTATTACTGTTACATTAATAGTTTAATTAACTTTGCTTTTAACGAACACAAGAAAATAAAGGAGGCTGCAAGAGGCCGTGGACACTATCTTGTGTGAAACCTCTATAGTTTAATCATTATGCTTTGAAGACTTGATCCGTATATCCAAGAGTAAAGTGATCCGCATATACTATAAAGATAAGTTTTTTCTACCTTCAGTCATTCTTTTTTGTTTTTTTTTATTTTTCACATTTGCATTATGACATACATGCACCAAACTGTTTGATATTTACCTACTTTCAACTCTTGTTTTATTTTATTTTTTATTAACACCGGAACCAACACACACACACACACACACACACACACACACACACACACACACACACACACACACACACACACACACACACACACCACACCTGTACATTCTCTGTTCTTCCATTGTGGATTTGTATTTTTGGTCACCTCTGTGTAATAAGCGAGGACAGTCAAGAGGAAGAAAATATTTAAAGGAAAATTTTCGATCCCACATAGGTAAACATTTCTTAGTGTCATACATTATTGTTATTGTTATTTTTATATCTATTGATTAATATTATTATTGTTATTATTATTGATAATATTATTATTATTATTATTGTTATTATTATTATTATTATTATTATTATTATTATTATTATTATTATTATTATTATTAATATTTTTGTATTTATTACTATTGTTATTATTATCATTATTATTATTATTATTATTATTATTATTATTATTATTATTATTATTATTATACTATTATTATTATTATCTTACTATTATTATTATTATTATTATTATTATTATTATTATTATTATTATTATTATTATTATTATTATTATTATTATTATTATTATTATTATTATTATTATTATTATTATTATTATTATTATTATTATTATTATTATCATTATTGTTGTTATTTTTATTATTATTGTTATTATTATCATTATTATTGTTATTTTTATTATTTTAATTATTATAAGTAATAGTAGTAATAATAGTAGTAGTAGTAGTAGTAGTTTTCAGTTATAGCCGTATATTTTATTTAATTACTTTTTTATTTATTTATTTATTTTTTTTTTGCTGGCTTACCAGGTTAATGATGACATGAGATATAATTATATGTCACGGAAAACTGTTTTAAGTGTTACGTGGCAATCATAGGTATAGCAGCCACGTTCAGAGCAGTGTTAAGGGGCAGTGGCGACCGTGGTGTTCTAAGAAGCGTTTCCTGTCAGTGTTATATATATATATATATATATATATATATATATATATATATATATATATATATATATATATATATATATATAGTCTATGTTTTTTTTTTATATTATGTACAGTGCTATCATGCAAATTACGTTCTGATGCTGATGACGAGTTGCGTGAAAAAAAAAAAAAAATGTGATTGTGAATGACTATCTCCCTTCTTGTCTGAAGCATCTTAAAACTGCATTTTTCGGAGACAATAGGCAATGCATAACATGGTTGAGCTTTGTATAAAGCTTAGGCACGTATTTTTAAGCAGCTTAACGCTTAATCTTGATATATTTAACATAATATAAGGTATCATGCGGGTTTCAAGGGTGTGTTCATAATTCCAGTGATAGTGTGATAAGGTTTCTGAAGCCCGACTTAATACCACTATGGTATAAATACTGCTTATGAGAGAATAAAGCGTTATGAATTCAGGGATTTTGTGTGAAAGAGATTTAGAAAACGAAAGGAATTGGTCTTGTTGCAATGCTGAAATTACGAAATCAACTTCAACGTTATAGTTTGTCATCCCGTTTGTTTTTCATTGAATTATGTATTCTTCATCCGGTATCCTTTCCTTTTCCTCGCCAACATTTATTTGTGTATATTCGCTATGCTTTATTCATTCTGCAGTTATTATTGTTTTTCTTTTCTTTCCGGAATCAGTAAATGCGTTGTTTGTTAATATGTTCAGACTCATCAATCATTCTCCATTTCCTTTCCTTTTCCTATTTCCCACTCATATTTGTGCACATTCGTTATTCCTTGTTTGATCAGTCACTGTTTAGTCACTGGTCTTCATTCATTCCTTGTTAAGTGTTATCCTTTTTTATCCATGAGTTTGTTGTAACTCCTTTCTGTCTTCTTTTCTTGTACAAATCACATATTTATGCATCTTCGTTATCCCTCGCTTAATCGATCACTCTTCTCCATTCCTTGTTAGCTTCGTTTTAACACTTTAGGGGCCTCTTCCTTGTATCTCAGTGTTGCCTTCCTCCAGCGCCAAGGTAATAAAGGCAGGGAGTGACTGGCTGGGGGGAGTGACATCTCTCTTTATAATGAAGCTCATGATCCTCGCGGCACTCGGCACGAATCATTCTTTTATGGACAGCCGTTCTCCGATGGCGCGTCAGGAGCTCTGGCTGGTGCGATACTCAGTGATGTGTTGCGCGGGGTTTGTGTGTCGTGCATTGCAAGGGCGCTGTATACTGAGAATAACCACGTGAAATCTGATCAGACGGTAGCACTCTCTCTCTCTCTCTCTCTCTCTCTCTCTCTCTCTCTCTCTCTCTCTCTCTCTCTCTCTCTCTCTCTCTCTCCATACAAACTCTTCACTAGAAATCTTCACTAGAATCTTTTTCTATTTCGTCACTTGGTAAGGTAACTAAATGACCGCCTCTCATTCTCGGCACTTTCCTTCAGTTTTTCACGTTGAGATTTTGTATTTATAAACAACTCTTGGCTTTTCTGTTGTCTTTTTCCTTTTTCTTTCTTTTTTTTCTTATCATTCTTTTTCTATTTTCTGTTTCCGTATTGATTCTTCTTGAACAGTTAGCATAGGCACGTGGAAAGAGAGTAGCTAATTCACACGTGGCTGAATATTATTTTCTTTTGAAAACAAATAACTGGAAACTTCACCTTTCAGCAAATTTTCTAACGTCCCTCAGAAAAAAAAAAAAGATAGCGTCATTTGTTTTAGTGCCATTAGTTTCTATTTTTATTTCGTGTTTGCAAATGTTTCCACACCGCACACACTATTGTAGTGCTGCCGGACTAAAACATATGGTTCTTCATGCATCGGTACACTTTTTTTTATGCAAGCGGGAAACTTGCCAAGAGCAAAAAAAAAAAAAAAAAAGCCACTGACGTATTAATTAAAGCCAGCAAATCGGGAAATGACTACTCTCGTGTTACTGGTGTCTTTTGTTTTCCCTCCTGGTGTGTTAAGTGATTCGAATGTGTTGTAATAATAAGTGAAACATTCTTAAGCACTTTCACCTCAAAAGTGAAATAGTGGCAACACAAGTTCGTGTTCTTTAAGTAAAAATAAGTGAGCAACCTGGAGTTGGACAGTCATTGATTATCTGCAATTTTACCAAGTAACATTGTAAGCTGTCAGATGATTTGATTTAGATTGAGAGGCAAATTTATTTTGATCTATAGAGTGGTGTGTGTGTGTGTGTGTGTGTGTGTGTGTGTGTGTGTGTGTGTGTGTGTGTGTGTGTGTGTGTGTGCGTGTGTGTGTGCGTGTGCGTGTTTGAGAGAGAGAGAGAGAGAGAGAGAGAGAGAGAGAGAGAGAGAGTCAGCAACCTTGCTGCACAAAGTATGAAGACAAGAGTGTAACATGGAAAAGTTGAAAGTCGTGGGTTGGACATAAAAGAAAGGAAGACGTTCCCCAGACATTTTTCTGTAAAAGTTTTATGTCGGTACTTCCTTTGCTCCAGCGCTCCGTGTTGTTAGAGGAATGTCTCTCTCTCTCTCTCTCTCTCTCTCTCTCTCTCTCTCTCTCTCTCTCTCTCTCTCTCTCTCTCTCTCTCTCTCTCTCTCTCTCTCTCTCTCTCTCTCTCTCTCTCTCTCTCTCTCTCTCTCTCTCACACACACACACACACCACCTCAAGCGTCAGATCAGTCATCGCCTTCTCATCTTAGGTGCTATATTGTAGTTCGTACTGTATTCATCGATATTGGGAACGTGTGTGTGTGTGTGTGTGTGTGTGTGTGTGTGTGTGTGTGTGTGTGTGTGCATGTGCGTGTGCGTGTGCGGTCGGCATTTTAATTTTAATTTTTATTCATACAATATGTTCTTCGAATAAGTACTCATTACCATTGCAGAATACGTTTAACCATGTCATTGTATATGTAAATAAGCTTTCCTTATTTGTTTGGTAGCTGTTGAACTATCAAGCAAACTGATGGACACACTGGATAAGTTGAGAACGAGATCACTCACTCGCACATTATAATGAAGAGATGGTTAATTTGCTGAAACTCACACAGTCACTCATTCAATCACTCGCCCATTCACTAACCCACTCACTCATTCAATCACTCTCCCATTCACTAACCCACTCACCTACCCACCTACCGACCCACTGCACTGACGAGATGGCTAAGTTGCTGACACACGAACTGACTCCATTGCTGAGTGATTAGTAGTCAGGGAAGTTTGGGTGCTTATAGGTCAAGTGGTGAGGTGGCGGAGACTTCGGGCCGGTCTGGGAGGCTGGGTGACTGGCTGGTGGGGGAGGATGGTGTTCGCTGCAGTAGGTTTGCTAGCAGCTCGATGGCGGACTCCCGTATGCTAATGGAGAAGACTGGTGAACAATGCTGTGAGAGCAGCTTCACGGAGCCTCACTAAGACGCTTCCTAGGCTGAGAGGTAATGGAGGATGCTTATGGAGAGAGAGAGAGAGAGAGAGAGAGAGAGAGAGAGAGAGAGAGAATTTGGGTATACAAAGGAAAGATAAACGTAACAATGCATGAAAGGAACTGACACAAAATTATTGTGGAAAATAATGTCTGAAGAAGGATTAAGGAAGGCATATTACAAAAATGATAATTGATGTTAGTGAAAGATATATTTTCAAAGCGGGGGAGAGAGAGAGAGAGAGAGAGAGAGAGAGAGAGAGAGAGAGAGAGAGAGAGATGAAAAAAAAAATTTTATGGTCTAAATTTTCATTTACAATATTTCTTTCTTTTCCGTGTCACAATGATAATTATTTTACGTTTCCATCTCCACTTTCCACATCTTCGTTCCCTATTATTCCCAACTTTTCATCCATTAACTTGATTTTCCAAACTAATTAAAAACTTAACTCGACCTATTCAGTGCATATTCTCATTCATTAATCTTATCTTTGTGTTTCCCATTCATTATATTTTAACCTTTTCATACCTTCCCTTTACCCATTAATAGTTTCTTTCCGTCATCCATCAGCAGTATTTCCCTTTACCTGTTATCCTGATTAATCATTCACTTATCAACTATACCTTCACTTCATCCATTAATCCTTCTTTCCTTTCACACAGACTCTTCCCTCCCTTCACCCATTAACCTTTTTTTTTTCTCTCCACCCATTGTCAATCTTGTATTCAGCTATTAACCATTCCATTAACAAATCCACTAACCCTATTAACCCCATTATCCCTTCACTCTAACTCCATCCTACCTTAAACACGCAGTCAATCTCCATTCATACCCTTCATTTACTGATTCTCCTCCTCTCACCCTTCATTCGTCAGCACTTCTGCGACATCTTCACTCACACTCCCTATATATAGCTCCTTGGCCTCCTTCACTCTTCACCCCCTCAGATCGCCAAGGGGCGCCAGAACGAGGGAGCAAGATTCTATTTGGTCTCATTTGTCTGCCTTTGTCGCCTTCTTTCTGCTCATAATGGACACGAAATGCTGCACTTACAGAGAGGAGGTGAAAGGGGGTCTTGTACGTGACCAACCAGGGAAGGAGAGAGAGAGAGAGAGAGAGAGAGAGAGAGAGAGAGAGAGAGAGAGAGAGAGAGAGACTGAGAGAGTGAGAGATTTTCATTATCCCATGTATATGTATATAATTACGAAATAACCATTATTCTAGGAAGCCCTTTTAAAGCAAAGTTTTTTGGGGAACAATAAGAAAAGAAAAACAAACATGAACAAATTGACACTATGAAACAGTAATTAATGTACAGGATCATGAGCCAATGAAATAATTTACACAATCAAAGTAAAAATAATAACAATAGAAATAGTAATGATACTAGTAATGATAACAATAGTGACAATACAATAATGATAAATCATAATAACATTGATTACAGAAGACTATAGTATTGATGGCAACAATATTATAATCATAATACTAAAACGATAATTGTAATAATAGTGATAATAGATAATGATAATGATGATAATGATAATGATAAAGATAATGATAATGATAATGATAATAATGATAATAACAATAATAATAATAATGGTAATAATAATTAAAATAGTAATAATAATCATATATCCGTTATTAAATGTGTCTTGAATTAGTTGTGAAATAGTGTTCCATATTACACGTCTTAGATTAGCTGTTGAATGTTTAAACTCTGAAAGACGATGGAGGAGCAGTCTTAGATAATCTCAGGGATGGATCCTAAAATTGAGATGGTTTAAAGTTGCCCATATTTGTTTTATTTAAATGCATAAATTTGGCTATCGCAAGGTTAGTTATGTAATTTAGGTATTGTAGTCTGTTTAAAAAAAAAAAAGGGTTTTATGCTCTATATAACTGCTGTTTGTTATACACCAATTCTGATATATTTTTTTGTTGTAAATTAAGTGGGATAAGAAAGTAGGGTATGTGGGACACCATAATTCTAGGGTTATAGTAGGTTAGTCGAGAATAGATATGGGCATAATGTATAGATTTCAAAACATCCAAGGGCATGAGATCTTTGGTTTGATATAGTAAGGTTGTGTGTCTTGAAATTTTTAGTGTTAAATTATTTATGTGAAGTTTAAAAAGTAGAGATCATAGAAAAACGACATTAACCTTATTAGCTTTGGTAATTTTTTGATTATTTATATATATGTGAGGTAAATTTATGGTTTTTGTTTGTTGTAAATAGAATATAGTGGGTGTTGTTTGGATTAAATGTAAGTCTGTTGCATAGGCACCATTGACAGTTTATTTAGTTCATTGTTAGCATTATATGCTAGTTGACTAGGATTGGTCCAGTGAAATATAATGTTATGTCATTGGCAAATAATAGAGTTTTAGATTCTAAAAACATATTTGAAATGTCATTATTATATATATATATATATATATATATATATATATATATATATATATATATATATATATATATATATATATATATATATATATATATATATATATATATATATATATATATATATATATATATATATATATATATATATATATATATATATATATATATATATATATAGGCCCCAAGACACACCCTTATTGAACTTAAGAGTAACTTGAGTGGGAGCTGACATTTTTACCACAAAAGACAATGTGTTGTTGTCTCTCTTATAAATAATCTTTTAACCATGAAAGCATTGAACCTCCAATGCCATAGGGATGTAATTTGGTGATAACAATGTTGTGGTTCACAGTATCAAATAAAGTCAATAAAGAATGATAAGACAGTCCGTTATCAATAGCTCCTAAATACATTAGAAAATGTAATCAAGAGCAAGAAAGTGCTACGTTTGTGTCTAAAGCCAAATTGAAAAAGATAGAAAAAGTATTTTTTGACTCAAAATACTGTATCAAATAAGATTTCATTAAACTTTCAAATATCTTAGAGGAGACATTGAGTTGAGAGATAGATTGATAGTTTTGAGGTTCTACTTTAGGACCAGACTCATGAATGGGTGTAAAATTTGCTGTTTATGACATGGCAGGAAACGTAAGCTTAGCAACTGATTGATTAAATAATATAGTCATAGGGAGAGGGAAGAAGTCTGAATTTCGTATGATTACGGAGGTTGATATATTATACACATCTGAATTTTTTTTTCAAGAGATTTTATTTCTTCATTCAATTCAAAAGTGGTGATGATAGGAAGTACCATTGAGTTCAAGGGGTTAGTAGTACATAAGTATGGGAGGTTATCAAGTGTTGATGTTATTCTGAAGAAATAATTACTAAATGCTTCGGAAATGTCTGAAGGATAATTGAACAAAGTGTTTTGGTAAAACAAGGTGTTATACTCGCCGCAGTGAGAAATGGCTGATAGAACGTGGAAACAAAGGGGAATCCCCAAGTGGTGCCACACCTCCACAAACCAACTGCCCGCTCTCTCTCTCTCTCTCTCTCTCTCTCTCTCTCTCTCTCTCTCTCTCTCTCTCTCTGTTTGGTAAAACAAGGTGTTATACTTGATGGCTGATAGAACGTGGAAACAAAGGGGAATCCCCAAGTGGTGCCACACCTCCACAAACCAACGGCCCGCTCTCTCTTCCAAAAAGTATTTATTGACGTTGTAAATAACTGCATAAGCTTTACTATGAAGATAACCATATGGCAAGGTTAAAGCGGAGGAATGATCCATAGCGAGAAAGTGTGCCTGCGACGCCAAGAGTTCCTCCACTGACGATGTTGTGAAGGAAATGGCAATATTATTATAGGAGCTAGCAGAGATTTGTGTGACAATTTGAGTACAAAAAATTTGAGGGTTGCAACATGCAGTTTAACCCAACAGATGAAAATTTCAAGAACTTTTAAGTTCCGCAAGTGGTGCACTCACGGGTGAGCACTAATGAAAGATGGCCTAATTTTCCATTTCTATGATATGTTGAGTACATCAATAAAACTAGTGTCAAAGTCTTCGTTGCAGGCTGCAGATTCAGAATATACCACTCTTAAGTGATGCTTTTAGGGGAAAGTTCATTTCTGAGTGCAATTAAGATCAGGCGTTACAGGTGCTAATTGGCCAGTTTCACTGACATTTTTAGTACACGTGTGAAACTAGTGTCAAAATCTTTCTTAAAGGCCACCTTTTCATAATATGTAACTCTTAAATGACTGATGTGGGGAAAAGTTCTTTTCTGAGTGTAATTAAGGTCATATTCAATTTGGAGAAGCTCGCAGGCATCATGGTCCATGAAAGTGACGATATGTCAGAGGTTGGCCTGTTATGAATGAACTTAGTACCATAACACACTATTTTGTAAGGTTAAAAAAATACATAAAGTTCTTTTTATTGCAAATTCATGTTAACTATTGGTATATTCACATCAAGAGTGTATATGAAGTAAGTACCATAACACACTATTTTGTAAGGTTAAAAAAATACGTAAAGTTCTTTTTATTGCAAATTCATGTTAACTATTGGTATATTCACATCAAGAGTGTATATGAAGTAACATTTTGATACATCTGTTATCCAGTAACATTTGATTCAAAGACATTTCACAATAACACTAAAGTGTACATGCATGTACTAACTATCTCCAGATGTAATTTAATTACAATTTTACATAATTTTTATGCACTCACATTTAGTATGGTTTACATGCAACATATCTTGTTAAAAAAAAAGATGAAACAATCAAAATCCAAGTAGCATGAGTTATACAGAATAATACAATGCAATCGTATAGATCTGGCACCCCCATGACCATGTGAGCTGTATTCATCTAACCAGATGCTGCTGCTGCAAAAACAGCATCCAACAAAGTCACATTACAAAACTTCAGAAATGAATGCTAATGATAAACAATCGAGGAAGAGATGACGTTATCTAAGGATCGATGTGTATGCAGGGTTCTGCCATTAATTTGCAAGGAAGAGAGGCAGTTGTTTCTTGAATGAAGAAGACTTCAGACATTCATTCATGTCTTGAGGGAGTCTCTTTTGTTGTGGTCCAGAAATGTTGTATGATTTCTCTGTGATACCTCTTCTTTGTCTTTCAGCATCTTTCAGTGAAGGTGTAATATAGTCATAAAACAGGAGGTGAATTCTTGGAGCAGGTGAGCCCAGAGCATGCATGTACCAGAATGGTCCTGGCTAGTCCACCAAAGGTTGGTGGCAGATTTGGTGGCAAAGTATGCAGCAAATATTGGTCATCTATTAGGCAATGGTCCACTTTGTCTGGTTTGGTCCCACTTACTTCATCGGTGATTGTTGTCTTCTCCAGATGATTCCAAAGGACATACACAATCTTATAATTCTCTCCTGCGGTGTATGCAACTGCCATGCAAGCAACACACATGCACACCATGTATTCTATCCTTCTCTCTGCAACTTTATCTCAAGTTTCCTTTCCGACCGCTCTATTGCTGCTGTGGTAGACGGCTACTGTTCTTCTCCTAAACCTATTAATAGTGGTGTTCCTCAGGGTTCTGTCCTGTCACCCACTCTCTTTCTATTATTCATTAATGACCTTCTTAACCAAACTTCTTGCCCTATCCACTCCTACGCTGATGATACGACCCTACATCTTTCCACGTTCTTTCAGAGACGTCCAACCCTTCAAGAAATCAACAGATCACGCGGGGACGCCACGGAACGCCTGACTTCCGATCTTTCTAAAATTTCCGATTGGGGCAGAAAAAATCTAGTAGTTTTCAATGCCTCAAAAACTCAATTACTCCATCTATCAACTCGACACAACCTTCCAGACAACTATCCCCTCTTCTTCAATGACACTCAACTGTCTCCCTCTTCCACAATGAATATCCTCGGTCTGTCCTTTGCTCATAATCTTAACTGGAAACTTCACATCTCATCTCTTGCTAAAACAGCTTCTATGAAATTAGGTGTCCTGAGGCGTCTCCGACAGTTTTTCTCGCCCCTCCAAATGCTTACTCTGTATAAGGGCCTTATCCGTCCCTGTATGGAGTACTCTTCGCATGTTTGGGGGGTTTCCAGTCACACAGCTTTGCTTGATAGGGTGGAATCGAAAGCTCTTCGTCTCTGACTAACTGTCTTCAGTCTCTTTCTCACCGCCGAAATGTTGCATCCCTTTCTATATTTTATCGCTATTTTCATGGTAACTGTTCTACTAATCTTGCTAACTGCATGCCTTCCCTCTTCCTGCGGCCACGCTGCACAAGGCTTTCTTCTTCCTCTCATCCCTATTCTGTCCAACTCCTTAATGCAAGAGTTAACCAGTACGCTCAATCATTCATCCCTTTCACTGGTAAACTCTGGAACTCCCTCCCTGCATCTGCATTTCCGAATTCCTACAACTTGTCTTCTTTTAAGAGGGAGGTATCGAGGCATTTGCTCCCCTAATTCTGGCTGACAGATTTGGCACTTTTTGAACTCTTTTGAGAGCCAGCGCTCAAGTGGGCCTTTTTCTAACTTTCTTTTTTTTTTGCCTCTTTCCTACGTAAAAAAAAAAAAAAAAAAAAAACCCAGGTTCTAGGCGGAAGTGTAAATGCCTTACACCAAAGATGCGCTTGGGTGGTGATATGGGCTCTTATATGGCTACCACTATAAAATTTCCTGCGCCGCTAATGGGTGGAAGCTAGACAGTGTTTCCAATACTCTTCAAGTACAGCTACAGGCGCTATACAGTATATAGACCATAACATAAAACTAACTCTACTGAAGGAAACAGGACCGAACAACATAAGGTTCGTCTCCGACATGTAAATAGTTGAGGAAAAGTAACAAACTGCTTGGAAAAATTTACTTAAAATTTTCACAGAAGATGAAGAGCAGTTTTTACTAGAGTTACTATAGTGAACTTGTACGCCAAATGAATATGAACACAAATTATTGATAAAGTCGGTGTCTGTAGAATAGGAATTATTATAGTCAATGTAGAGGTTACAGTTTCATGTGTAATTATTCTGACAAGAGCAGAGCTTGTTGGAGATTGAATTTTATTATTTGTTTTCTTTATTTTGAAATGATTCTATGGAATTGCTATTTACAATTGTTGAAGAATGTTTACTCCATATATTTACTATGCCATTGAATATAATGTTGGTTTCAAGGGATTTAAAACGTTAGGGCATAGTCTTCAATCAATTATTTCGTGTCACGTTAGAATAATCAATGATGAAATACATATTGGCGTCAAGGTTGCTATACCTTTTAAAGTTTCTGAAAACTTAACATTAGTCTCTAGTCATGCGCTTCGTTAAGATAAATATATTCAATCCTTCTTCATAAGGATTATTTTGCAATCTTGCAATAGTTTTAGTGACTAGTCTATCTTTTCTAGTTTCGAATGTATTTCTTTTAATACGGAAACCAGAACTGCACTCAGTATTCCAATTGAAGGCACGTCAGTGAGATACATAAGGCAAGCATAATTTGTTTCTGATTGAAATTCAAAAGGTCATTCCAAATGATTTAGTCAGGAAGTAATACTCGGTAAGGTAATCATTATTTGTTGAATTTATCCACGTTTCGGGTTCGCCGATGATATAGTTTTCTAGATAATAAGAGCTTCAAACTCACTAGATATATTTTGTAAATCATGAGTCGGCAGTGAAGTTACAAGATAAGCTACTTTGTCTGAACCAGTGGATGAACTCAGGGCATTCACAACGTAGGTGTTGTTCCTGCAGCGTGCTCTTTTTTTTTTTTTTTTTGCTATGGGATACTAACTTCTCTATCAGTTAGTCTCCCCATCGTGGCTGCATCCACTACGTTCAGACAAAGACTATCTGGAAGAGTTCAAGTTTGTTATAGATGTCATTCCGCATGTTGAAAAACTTAATTTTTCTGTAGGCTGAGGACATTTACTGTAATTTATTATTGATAATGAAAGCAATGTTGTACAGCCATGTGTCAGCGTTGATCCTCATGCGAAAGCCAAAAATTATAATATTGGCTGATATAGTTTCCTAATTACGAGTGGTTTTCTTGTATTTTATCATCAGTTCTTCTAATCGGGTACGTTGAAGCTCATGTGTGCCTCCATTGAAAAAAATTAAATGTGTTAGTAATGGCATGCGTGGTCATGTTATCGAAGGAGGAGGAGTAGGAGGAGGAAAAGGGGGTGGTTAGAATTTGTGTAGGAGGTAGCGGAAATGACCAGAGGTGGAGATCATGACTTTAGATGATAAGTGAATGTTTGGAGACTCGATAAAAAATTGTGAAGAAAGAGAGAGAGAGAGAGAGAGAGAGAGAGAGAGAGAGAGAGAGAGAGAGAGAGAGAGAGAGAGAGAGAGAGAGAGAGAGAGAGGGACTAAATGGCTGAGTGAAGTAAATATTTTGAAGCATTTGTGTAGTACTGAGTCGAGATTACGAACCATTAAATGTCAAGAGGAGAGGGGGAGGAAAAGAGAAAATGGAAATGTTTAGAGTGAGGGAGTGAGAGAGAGGAAAGACGGTTTGCAATGTTGATGGAAGGGGAGCCGGTTGCATGGTTTCCAGGAAGGAGGAGTAGGGGTAAGAAGCATAATAAGAGGAGGGTGGGCAGGGACAGGAGCAGGAACAAAAAATAAATAAATAAATAAAAATTACAAACTGTAGTAGATCTGATTGATTTGAAATTGAGGTGATTATTGTAAACAGGGAAATTGGTAGTACAACCTTTCCTCAGATATCATTTACATAGAAAATGGCTTCATTATGCATTTTTCATCTTTTATTTTAATTGTGTATACTTTTAATACAGATTTTTTGAAGCATAAAAGTTTAAAGTGCACAATATTTAAGCATTCATGGTTATGTTCTTGTCTTTCTAATGTACCATGTGTATTCGAACATGCCAAAAATGTACATTATGTTGAACACTGCATTATAATGATAACAATTAACATTATTATGAAGAAAATAAGATAACTAAAGGAATCCATGATACCTATTATATATATATATATATATATATATATATATATATATATATATATATATATATATATATATATATATATATATATATATATATATGTGTGTGTGTGTGTGTGTGTGTGTATGTGTGTATGTATATATATATATATATATATATATATATATATATATATATATATATATATATATATATATATATATATATATATATATATATATATATATATATATATATATATATAATACTTATTCATTTATTAATTTATTCATCTGTTTAGTAATTGACGTTATTATAAAAAAGTTGTCACATTTATCACATTACGTCACATCTTTAAGTTTTCCAAGGATTGATAAATTTATAACCTTCCGCTCATCCTTAACGTAATATTTAATTATCTAAGTATCATTTTGAGTAATCAACTTTATATCATTTTTAGCTTTTCGAAACCTTCTTTGTAATATCGAGATTAAATCTCTTTGCACTTCTCAAAGATGAAGCAACGAATTACTTTATGAAGCAGGAAGAAGCAGCAGACACCCACCGAAACAATAATTAAGACCAGTGGGTTCTAAAATATTTGATTACGGGTTACTGTGAATTTTTTAGTGGCTGGGGAATAAAGGATGAAGGATGGACGTTTGGAAGCATAATAAGGAAAGCAAATATATGGAATACTGAATAAAAAAAATGGTGATTGTCAATTCAGCGTTGCGAGGTCTGATAGATTTGCTAAGAGTAAATGCGACTCTGTTTTTGCCTCGTTAACATTAAGATTAAAGAAAAAAAAGCATTTAGAAATTATGGGAATGCGGAGAAAGGAAAGAATGTTGAAAGAACATCAGGTATAGGGAAAAGAGAGAAAAGGAAAAGGATTAAGGGAAAAAGGTATAGAGAGACGAGAGGGAGAGGAAAAATTGAAAATCAGGAGACAGAAAAATTTAAACGTTGCAAGGGA
>NC_059291.1:15594039-15619039 GCF_017591435.1 Portunus trituberculatus
AGGGCGATAAAATCAGTAATTGCACAATAAACAAACGAAGATCGTGAGCGGTGTGTGCCTCTCCGCGGGGGCCAGGCGGCAAATTATCTCGTGTGGCGGTGGAGATGACAGGCCGAGAGGGAAAACGGTAGTGGTGGTGGAGGAGGAGGTGGTGGTGATGGTAGTGGTGGTAGTGGATGAAGGTGAGATATACAAAAAGAACATGGAGAACTAAATAGCGGCAGAATTGTTAGAGGAGGAGGAGGAGGAGGAGGAGGAGGACATGGAAAAAGATAAAGAAAGAAGAATAAAAGAGGCAGAAGGCAGAAGCAGGATCAGGAGGAGAAGGAGTCAGTAAAAGAGGAGATTGGATAAAACAAACAAAAAAAAAAAAAAAAATGACGATGAGAAGAGGAAGAAAAACGGAATGAGTATAATGACAACAAAAAAGAAAACATTGACTTCTTATTCAATAAATTGATTGATAAAGACAAAAATCAAGACAAAAACGAAAGCAAACAAAACTAGCCAAACAAACACACACACAAGACGAATGAACCATGAAACAAGAACCTTTTTTAAGTCCCCGCTAAATGATGGGGAAAAAAAGAAAACGAAATATTCTGATTGGGCTGGACACGGCCTAAATAGCTGGCCAGTGATGGGAAAGTGATGGGATGGAATGGTGTGTAACGCGAGGGTGATGGGCGTAACGGACCCGGTAAAGGGGATGTTGAGGGGAGAGGAGTGTTGAGGGAGGAGGGAGAGAGAAAGTTAGTGGAGGAAAAGAGGACAAGGGGAGGAACGAGAGAGAGAGAGAGAGAGAGAGAGAGAGAGAGAGAGAGAATCGTAAATGAAGGAAGGTTGGAGGAAGTGGAGTGGGAGGAGGAGGAATACGGTGAAATCCCTTCATTGCTAGAGGTGGATGGTTCTCAGGACGGCCCATTAGAGGGACGAGAGGCAGCGTTCCATCATCAATGGCGGAGTGGCGCTAATTCACTCACCCACACGTGCATTGCCCCCCCTCCCGCGCCCTCGCCGCTGGTCCACACCGTAACTCCTGCTGTGGTGGCCGGCTGGGGTTCTTTGTTTCTTAGTTAACAAACAAATTCATGGCAGTGATTAACGCTTTAACTTTCACTTTATTCTTCTCATAATTGCAACTTTCTAGCTTTTTATTTTCGTTTTTATTACAGGTTTTTATGTTTCCAATCTTTACGAATATAAATTAAGCATTGCTTTTTATCTATATTTTTTTCAATTTGTTGCAGTCTTTTTAAGTTTTCAATACATGTATAAACAAGTTCAATATTTGAAAAAAAAAGATTTTCTTTTAACAGCAGTTTTTCAGCTTTTCACTCTATAATTATTGCAGTAAGGTTCTTTTAAACATATTTTCTTTTACAAATACAAGTACAATATTTTCTCTTTTGTACCGTAGTGCCATAAGTATCCAGTCCTTATGAATTCTAGTAAATATATTAGGTAAGATATTTTCTTAGTTTTAGAATCGTTACAATACATTTTTTTATGCTGTGGTATTTTTGTTTAACTCCTTTAGTACTGAGATGCAATTTTACCATGAGTTTGAGCGTGACCAGATGATTTTACTTACATTAGGAGGGGTGTATGGAGATCAGAGGATAAATGACCAGAATCTTCACTATTTTGATACTAACATAAGCTTCTGAAGCAGTATAAAATCACTAAATAGTAAGCAAATTGAATGTGAAACGAGTCAATGCACTAAAGGGTTTAACTTTACAAAATACTTAAATATTGTCCTTTTCGTCTACTACATTATCTTATATTTCTACCTCACTCTAACAAATGCACTATTACTCATAGGCAACTGACTGTTAAAGGATGGCAAAAGGAAGAAGTGACAGACTTTAGAGCATTCAACAGTTGTATAGCGTGAAGGGGACGAGATGAACCTCCTAGTCTCTCTTCTTCTCTCTCCATGCAATTTTCTTTTACAGTGTCCTGAATGTTAGCGAAGGATAATGGAAGCAGTAAAGGAGTGAGACACGCCTCCGAAACTGAAAGAAAGCGTCTTCCTTCACCCCCCCTTCTTTCTTCTTTCCTTCACTCACTGTACTAACTATTCTTCGGTCACTTTTTCTTTTACTTGTTTTTCCCTTAACCACTTCACACCATTCTTCCTCCACCTCCTCTACTTTCCTCCAACCACTGTATGCTGCATTCCTGTTCTACACACTCCTTCCTTCACTTCCACTTCCTTCATCCACTAAATAATACTTCTATCAATCCTTTTCTTTCTTTTCCATCGCTTATTTCATCCTTCATCCATACTTCATCTTTATTTTTTGTATTATTTCTTTCCGTTTGGTTTCCTTTTCCTACAGTTATTCCACTTCCTTCGATTACTCTACACTGCCTTTTTCTTTTTTCCTCCCTTCGTCTATTAAAAGCTGTACACCGACATTTCGTAAAATTGCTTATAGAGTTTCTCTCTCTCTCTCTCTCTCTCTCTCTCTCTCTCTCTCTCTCTCTCTCTCTCTCTCTCTCTCTCCATTTTTTGTTGTCTCCTTTTCCCCTTCATTTTTTCTTTGTATTCCAGCGTGTCACGTGATTCAGTCTGAAATGGAAATGATTGAGTTGTCCATGAGTTCATTAGTACATTAGAAACATTGTTCATTGAGGTGCAGGAAGAGCTGGAGGGGAGATGGGAACAAGGAAAGGAAAGAAGGAGGAAGAGAGGGGAAAAATGAAGTAGGAGGGAAATGAGGTTGTCTGGGGAGGAGTGTTTTTTCCTTCACACTTCCTTGTTACTTTCGTTAGTTTCCTTGTCTTACGGTTCTATTCGCTCGCTCGTTCCTTACCTTTTTATCGTCTCTGTCATTCCATCTCATTCAATTATTCCTTCATTTGTTTCATCCCTTTCCATTCTGCCATTCTATCTTTTCACGTAACCATTTCTTTTCTCCTGTCATTCTCCATTGCTTACTTATTTTACTCACTTTTTTTTGCTGTTGTTTTGTCTGGCTATCTTCTTCTTTCCTTTTTCACTCCGTTTCTCATTCCTTCTCATTCTCTATTAATTATTCCTTTTACTCCTTTACTCCATTTCTCTCTCTTCCTCATTTTTTATTGTTCTCTCGGTATTTATTGTTTCACTCATGCATCTTTTTCTTATAGCCTTGTTCCTGTCGTTTCCTATCACAACCTTTCCTCTCTTCCCTCTCACCATTCACAAGTATTGGTCATCTTATCCTTTCTTAACCTTACTTTGCTCACTTCCAGTTATTTTCCTCTCTCATTCCTCCTTTCCCCTCTCCATTCACTGTGGCCCCTCTTCTTTCCTCGCTTCTTTTCCCTCTAACTGTCTACTTCCCTTTCATCCTCCTCTCCATTCACAAATTTTCCCCTCACTCATTCACTTGTTCACTCACCGCCCATCTTTCCCTCTCAATGCCTAGTACCTTCACCGCATCGCCCTTCACCTCCCGTCTCCCCTTCATTCGTGCGTCCCTCCCATCAGCTCCCCTAACACCATTTCACTTCACCCCACCATAGCCTGTCATTGGCCCACTACACTCACTCATCGCCCCTTGCCACACCTCGTTCTCTCACCTCAACTCAACTCTCCTTACGTTTCCTCTCTTCTCCTGGCCCTCATGGTCCTGGTCATAGTGTTGTCTTGGTAATGGATGTGTGTTATTAATAGTGGTTTATACGAGTAGTAATGTTAGGGTAGTTTTTTATTGTTGTTGTTAAGGTGTTGTAAGAGAAACTGAGTATTTTTTCGTTTTTTTTTTTTTTTTTTTTGGGTGTGTACGTGCTGCATCTTATATTTATTTATTTATTTTTTTTAGAGGGAGCTTTCATCGTCATTAATTTTTCATTTCCTCTTCTTTCTTACTTGTATTACGACGCCTTTTTATTTTCATATCTATCGTTTCCATCTCGCATTTCCTGCTCTCAACAATGCAAAAGAGAATTGCTGTAAGAATCCGTCAAGGCTACACGAAGTATCTGTCTATTTTCACCTATCCTTATCAATGAATTTATCTTTTCTTCCCTGCTCTTTATCATCTCAATTTTTTTCCTTCCCCTTAACTCAACTCATCTCCCTTTCCTCCTCTGTTCTGCCTTACCACACCTTATCTCACTTCATGCCTCACCTTACCTCACCTCACCTCATTTCACTTTACTTAACCTTCATCCCTAACCTCATCTTCCTCATCTCTAGTGCCTGTTACCACGCCTTCCTTTCCTTGCCTTTTCTACTCCATATCACCTCTCCTTCCTTGCTTCTTTTCACCTCATCTCGTCCCCTTCTGCTCCTTTCACGCCGACCGGTCACTGCGCCTCCACAGCTCTCCATCTGCTCTTCGCGCCGCCTATCACTCTCAACTAATAATGAGTTCCAGGAAGCCCTCTTATAGCTGTAGTGCTCGTTCCTGTTAATACCCCACAAGCAAGCCAGTCTGGAGCACGAGTGATGTTTTATTATTATTATTATTATTATTATTATTATTATTATTATTATTATTATTAATGTTTTGTTGTCCCTTTGGTGCAGCCTCTTATCGGCGCATGAGAACCGTCAATGGAAAAGAATCGGAAAGTTAGGAAAAGTTGGTTCGTTTGCTATTTACTCCTTGGGGATGAGGCTGACTGGCTGGCTGGCTAGATGAATGGATGGCTGGCTGGCTCTTTTGCTCGTGGCTGACTGACTGACTGACTGACTGACTGACTGACTGATGAGCTAATTTAATAGGTGATTGACTATAGGCTGACTGATTGACTGGTTGGTTCGTTGAGTGGTTGTTTTTTTGAGTGGTTGATAGCTCGCTGAATGACTGGCTGGCTGATTTACTAGAGTTCTGCGTGACTTGTAGGTGGTGTGCGTCATGTGAAGCAGACTCGAGTATGCAGAATAAACGGAGGATTATTAGCAGATTTATTGGTCGTCACTATTTTTATTTGTTTATCCTTATTTGTGTATTTATTATGTTATTATTTTTATTTATTTTATCTTCTGTATTATGTTATTCAGTCAGAAGTAATAAGATGTTATGGGATGTTAAAGGCGTAGAAAAGAGAAGAATAATTAAGAGAAAAATGATAGAAAAAAATAAATATTTATAGAAAAGGAGATACAAATGAGATAGACAATCCTAATAATGATAATATCAGTTGTAATATACTGGTTGTAACAATGATTGTAGTGGTAATGTTGATAATGATGATAATAATAATGATAATAATAATAATAATAATA
This sequence comes from Portunus trituberculatus, assembly GCF_017591435.1. NCBI lineage: Eukaryota > Metazoa > Arthropoda > Malacostraca > Decapoda > Portunidae > Portunus > Portunus trituberculatus. The sequence goes on from NC_059291.1 coordinate 15,599,270, forward strand.
ATAATAATAATAATAATGATAATAATGATAATATTAATAACAATAATAATGATAATATTAATAATAGTAATAATGATAACAGTACGCACCAAGAAAGAAAGAAGCAAATTAGAAGTCAGATCATGCAAATTGAATGACCACATGTATTATTAACAAGAAGTAACTTAATAAAGCGCAAGAAAGGACAAGACGATGAAGGTGATGACGTCGTGATGAAACAGACAAGTGGCAGTGCTGGCAGTGGTGGTGTGCGATGCCAAAAAAGAAGTTCGGTACACTAGTAAGTATTTTTCCTCTTTGGTGGCTACAAAATGGAGCAGTAGTTCCCCTTGCGTGTTTGAATTAACTCCCCTAAATTCCATTCAAGCTCCTATTACCACGGTATTTGGTGTTGAATATAGTAAACGGAGAAAGGATGGATGGTTGATGGATGAAAAAAAAGAGAAAGAGAGGTTGTTGGAAGTGATGGGAAGGTAGCTAAGAGAGAGAGAAAAGAAAGAGAAAGTCGCAGATGAAAACAGACAGAAAGGCGACGAAGGAAGGTGTCAAAGTGTTACATAAACCAAACGCGCAACACTGCCTGGCCTCCCACCACAACTCACTCACTCACTCACTCCATCACTCACTCACTGACTCACTCACTCACTAAGGTAACTGCGAGACCGAGATAACACTTTTGAGAATTTCCAGCAAAGCCGTTCCCGATGCGCCGCGCCTGAGAAGCATGCATATCTTAACCGAGACGCAATTATCCTTAGCGTCTATCCTGATCCTCTTAGCTAATTATTTTTCCACCGCATTGCATTATCTATTATACTCTGCGGAGGGGTCAGGGCTTGAGTTGGTCCTGAAGGATTTCTACACTTCCTAATTTGCCTCCGTTGTTGCTTAATTAACTGCATGAAAGCCCCCAGCGCGCGCCGGCAAACACGGAGAGTAAATATAAAGAATAAACACAACTGCCAAAGGACTTAGCCTGGCTGCTTTCTGCTTCGCTTTAATGCTGATAGCTTTCCTGGAGTCTTAGATGGCTTCTTCCTCTTCTTCCTCCTCCTCCTTATTCTCTTACTTCTTCTCTTCTTCCACACAGTGTTCTTTCTGCTACCTCTTCTATTGTGTCCTATCTCGTCTCTCTCTCTCTCTCTCTCTCTCTCTCTCTCTCTCTCTCTCTCTCTCTCTCTCTCTCTCTCTCTCTCTCTCTCTCTCTCTCTCTCTCTCTCTCTCTCTCTCTCTCTCTCTCTCTCTCTCTCTCTCTCTCTCTCTCTCTCTCTCTCTCTCTCTCTCTCTCTCTCTCTCTCTCTCTCTCTCGTTTGTCCTTTCCCAGCTGCCATTCTATTCGCCATTTTCCTCCTCCTCCATTCGGTCCTTGTCTTTCCTATCTCTCTTTGCATCTCCGTCTTTCCTCTTCATCCCATTGTCTTTAACTGTCGTTTTCACTTCCTCTGCCTCAGCTTCTTCAGTGTTTCTTCTCTCTTTCTATTCTCTTCCCTCTCTTTCCCTACTTCCTTCCTTCCTTCCTTCCTTTGTAGTCTCCATTCTTCTTTTATAACCCTTTCTTCCTGTTCATCTCTTCCTCCTCCTGTCCCTCTATATTTATTTCCTCTCTATATCCATCCCTTCTTCCTTTTGGTACCCTTCTCTCTCTCTCTCTCTCTCTCTCTCTCTCTCTCTCTCTCTCTCTCTCTCTCTCTCTCTCTCTCTCTCTTCATTTCGTCTTCTACGTTATTGTTCTGTCTTTTTCTCTCACTTCCATAGATTGTTCCTTCACTGTTTATATTTTACCTCTTCTTATTGATAATTTCCTATATTTTCGCCTTCCTTCTTTTCCTTCTCGTTATCCTTTTCTTCATTTCTCTCCTTTCCTCAGATTGCCTTTCCCTACTGCAACGCCACGACTCTCTCTCTCTCTCTCTCTCTCTCTCTCTCTCTCTCTCTCTCTCTCTCTCTCTCTCTCTCTCTCTCTCTCTCTCTCTCTCTCTCTCTCTCTCAACAGCAGGTTAAGGATCTTTCTGAAGAAGAGATGGCATTGGCAGTAGTGGTGGTGGTGGAGGTTGTGATGGTGATGCAAGACCTACTCATACCAAGCATATTGACGGATGAGGGTCTTTATCATCACGTGCTTCGTGGATGCGGCAGAAAGACCCCCCTGGTGCACTCTTGTTGGGTGATGGACGAGCAAGGCGTCGAAGGGGGAGGGAAGAAGCGTGTGTATGCATTGTGCAGGTTGGTAGGAGGGGCCTGAATGTGGTTTTGGCTTCATAGTGTTTATGTTAGGGGTTGGTGGGGTATATTTGGGTGTGAGTGCATCTGTCTAAGTTAACATTGATTTTTTTATAAAGTTAGGTTAGGTTTGCGAGTGGTTCTGTCAGTGAGTTATGCTGATGTTTATTAAGTTGGTTTTGGATCAAATTACGTCATGTGAGATCAGTGTCTCGGTTTCTTTCAGATATAATAATTATATGTGCAATTCTCTTTAATGTTATTTATTTCGTTTAGGCTAGTTTAAGTTAAGTTGGGTCAGGTTACGTCAGGTAAGGCCAATTTCTTATCTTTGTACTTAGGAGTGAAAACATCGGATATATAAACTCTTGTTTTACTCTCATTTATTACTACTGTCATGTTTTATTTGGTAACTCAATCAGCAAATTAAGAGATTAAATAAGGTATTTAGTTATCTATACAGGTGTGTCCATGGGGAGACGTTGCATTAAAAGTTAGTGTATGAGAAAGTCCTTGCTGGTCGTGTGAGAGAAAGGAAAACGGTGGGCGACAAAGAGTGGCGTAAGAAGTGAACAAGATGAAAACTTTAAGACAGGAATGCGAACAGAAAACATAGTGCGTATCGAGAACAAGAAACTACACAGGAAACATACAAACATGCACAGGCACATGCTGGGAAAGTAGGCGTGGAGATAAACACACGACATCCAGGTCAACAGGAGGACAGAAAGATAGACAAGGAGAGGCAGTGTTTTGAAGGCGAAGCAACGAGAAAACCAACAGAACCCAAGAAGCGGAATGACACGTAAGGATGAAGCCGGGCAGGAGGAGACGGCGGAAGAAAGACAGTAAAACGAAGAAAATGGAGGAGGAAAGAAGAGACTCACCTTAGTCTTGCGCCTCCTTCGAGACCCAAAGACAGACGAACAACGTAAGGAAACTTTGTTGTAGGAAGAATTTGGCGAGTCAACCCGACGGACGAAGATAATGTACGCTTGTTTTTATTTTTCTTTGTTGACTTGGGTAAACAGTAAGTCATGAGGGGATGCTGGCAAGGGAGTGAGCGAGATGCAAAGCAGGAAAGACCGAGCACGCTCCCAAAGTTCCGTTAAAACTTTCAGTAGCTTTTGAGTCTATCGGATTAACTAATGGCCTTTTTATTTTACTGTTCTGGAGGAAGGTAATCACCATGCAGGTACTGGCGTCACCTTGTACTTGGTCGTTCAGGTTATGAAGTGGCTCTGGTGCTCATGTTGTGCAGCTGCCCTTTGCTTTGTTCCTTGGTGCTGTAGTAACTTTATTGATTCTTATACTTGTTTTATTTTGCATTTCTCTACCGGCAAAAAAAAAAGACGAAAACACCGTTTTATTACCATTACCACGTTACTAGAAATTCAAGAAAACTGGATTTTTTTTTAAATATGGGCTTTTTTACTGGAATTTACGGGCTTAAGGAGTTATTTGGAGTACCTCCTATTAAAAGCCGACCAATTTCAGAACTGTTACCCCAAGTGGAAGTCCTTCTTGCCCTCGGACCGTGGTTAGGATTCAAACTCATGTGCTTGGGGTATTCCTCGTACGGCAAAGCGCCCGTGGTTCCATTGTGCCTTGTTAGAACTTTAAATCGAAAAAAAATAACAAAATTGCTTATAGATCATTGCCATCATTACCAACACCGGCAACAAAAGTACCATCAACCAGTACTATCTGATTACAGAACTAAGACCACTTCCTCCCCTGTGCTAGAGTGGTATGAGATGAACACAACACTGTTTTGGCTCAATTGTGTCTTGGCGGGAGGTTCACAACGATATATTCTGTTTTTAGTTGGTTAGCTAAACTTGCAGTGCTGTCCAAACATTTTCGCCTATTGTACCCTTTATTACCTTATCCTACTGTTACGTACCCCCCCCACACCGTCCACCATTTCTGAACAAATTCAATTTTATTTAGGATAATGCAAGTAATATATTAATTAAATATGAAAAAATGTATAACAGGAGTTCTGGTCAATAAATTCGAATTTATTACACAGCAATAAAAAGGATGAGTTAATAACACAATGCATGAAAAATACTTACAACTTAATGCGAGATGTGAGGCTGATGTTCACTGATGATTTTTTCCATCCTTGGCGGTACTGAGGCTACTGCAGTGATTAGGCTTTGTTCCAGGTTGACATTTAGTTTGTTTCTCTGTTTCGATTTGATAATGCTCAGTGCGGAGAAAGACGCCTCACAAAGGTAGGTAGACCCAAATGGCAGAAGTTTTTCTAATGCCATTTTTCCTATATCAGGGTGCTCCTTCATCACAGAGCTCCAGAAGCGAGTGACATTTGAGCTTTCAAATAACAGTTTTAAGCCACGGTCTGCACACACTTCTATCAGTGTTTCCTGGAAACAAATAGGAAGCTTCTCGTGTTCAGAAAAGAGGAATGGGTTCCTAATCCAGTCCAGTTGTACTGATCGTTCATGTATGTCAGGAAAGTAAGACTTAAAAGCACTAATAAGGCTGGTCAAATGTTCCACAATGACTGGTTTCAGAGTGCCTTTCTCATAATTGTTAATGGAAAAGTAGGCATCTGACAGAGGAAAGCACGTAAACTCTCCCCCTGAGCATGTTTTCTTCCACAGTTCAATTTTCTTCTGAAAACCAGCAACTTTGTCATATAGGTTGAGAATGTTTGTGTCTTTACCTTGCAGAGACAAATTTAACTCATTCAGTTTGCTGAATATATCTGCAAGATATGCCAGTTGTGCAAGCCAAGTAGTGTTTTCAAAATATGTGGCAAAAGGAGACTCATGTTCTGATAAGAAGGAAGCTACCTCATCTCGCAACTCGAACAATCTGGTGAGTATCCTCCCACGCGACAGCCAGCGCACCTCCGTGTGAAGTAATAGCTCTGTGTGCTCTGACCCCATGCTTTCACAAAGTGTGTGAAACAGACGACTATTAAGTGGCCTTGACTTTATGAAGTTGATTACCTTGATGGCATCATTCAGAGTTCCATGCAACTGTGGGCTCATTTTCTTTGAAGCTAATGACTCTCTGTGAATGATGCAGTGAGTCCACTCCACATCAGGATTTTCCTTCTTAATCCTTGCCACTAGTCCCTTCACCTTCCCGGTCATAGATGCAGCAGCATCTGTACACATACTCATGCAAGATTTCCAGCTCAGCCCTTGTTCAGAGAAGAACTGATTAATGACATTAAAAATAGCCTCCCCTGTTGTGTGCTCTTCTAATTTTTTGCAAAATAGTATGTGTTCCTTGATATCATCTTCATCAATGTATCTCACAAAGGAGACAAGATGAGCCTGCCCACTAATGTCAGTTGATTCGTCAACTTGGAGTGCAAATGACTGGCTTGCTTTCATCTTATTCACAACTTGATCTTGAATATCTGCACTCATTTCTCTTACCCTGCGCGAGACAGTTTGGTGTGACAAAGGAATTGCTTTTAGTTGGTCAGCTGTCTTTTTATCCACCATTATTTCAGCCATCATACCTGCAGCTGGCAAAATAAGTTCTTCAGCAATACTGAATGGCTTTTTGGCTTTAGCAATTAATAAAGATACAGCTAAAGATGCTTTCAGAGCTTTGCCTGAAGTTGTCGTGGCTTTCTGAAGTACTTTTTGGGAGCACTGAAAATCAGAGAGCTTTCTTTTGAAGAACTCTACCGGTTTACCAACATGACACTGATGTTTTGTTTTCAGGTGACGCTGGAGGTGAGCTGGTTTCATACTACTGTTGGCCAGCCTCTCCCCACAGAAGAAGCACAAAGCTTCCGGAGGATCAGAATTCGTTGCAGTAAATCCCAAAAGCACATAATCTTCCTTGTACTGCCGATATTTAGGAATATCTGTCTTCTTTTTCTTTGCACCTGTTTGATTTCCTTCGTCTGCGTCACCGCTGCGGCTGCTACAGCTGCCACTTTTTAGCCATCTATCCATTGTTGCTGTTAACGAGCAACTGCCTTCTGTAAGCTTCTGTTATTTTCAAATAAACAGCCGCGCTCACTCTGACGCCTAAGAGAAGACTGAGTCACTGAGCAAGTGGGTAGCAGTCAGCACTGCTCTCGTACACGTACAATACGCGTGCTTCCTGAGTAACCGACCCGTCCCTCGGACTCCCTCCCCCTACCTTTGCCTTCATAGAAACCATGGGAAGTTTCTGCTGTGTGTGTGTGTGTGTGTGTGTGTGTGTGTGTGTGTTCGTCGTCTTGTCACGTACCCTTATGATCTATGTTGCGTACCCCCAGGGGTACGCGGACCCCAGTTTGGACAACACTGAGCTAAAGCATATATCTGAAACTGGCTTGTTACAGTCAAAATCCGAAGCAGCGGCTTGAATTGTTTAGGTCATAGAAATAAATGTGTTAATATATACGTAGGTAACTGGCCGGAAGACTCTCGCTGTGTTCTTAATTACCGGGCGTGCTCATTATTGCTATCTTAATTGTCACATGCTCTGAATCAGGTGCCTTAACCCCTTCATTGATATGGTGGTATTTTGGTAACATACATAATAGTATATGTGTGCATGGATTAATACGGAGAAAATATTGGTTTATTTTTTGTATTTTCTTGCCTAAAGGAATATTCTACATGCATTAGTACAAAATGAAATATCTAAGTTGTAGGGGATTATGAAAAAAGCAGTGTTTCGTTGTAAAAGGTTTAAAGTACAGTGGAACCATGCGTGCTTTGGGATCCGAGGGGTCTCCAAGCGCACGGGTTCGAATCCTGTCCACGGTCTGAGTGCAGGTTGGGCTTCCTCACTCGGGGCAACGGTTTCCTAGCGGGTGGGCTTTGAGATAGGGGTACCCAAAAAGTATCCCCTTTAACCCAGAAATTCCCGTGAAAACCTCACATGGTATAAATAAAAGTGTATTTTTTACTTTTTTAATATTTCATTTACAGTAATAGTCGTCATCTGCAGACTTTCAGAACTCTAAAAACTGGAAAGAATGCACATACCGAGTCCCACTTTTGTTTCTTCTGTTTAATCTAGGAACAATAGTGTGTACACTTTTCCATACTGTGTAATTTTTAGTGCTCTTAGCCTGTCTCCCTGAAACACAAAAGTAAATAGATTAAATAGAAAATGAATAAGAGAAAGAAAGAGAATAGGAACAAGAGGCTGAATAATAGGTTGATTTCATATCCGTAGAATACAAGGATGCGTATCTGTGGACATAATTAACGACTTAGAAACCAAAGGAAATCTTGCTATATGTGTGATGTGCTGATTGTTGCTGGCAGGATGTCCATTAGGTAGAATATTTGTAGAGGTATACCAATAGTAATAGCAACTGTAGTAGTAGTAGTAGTAGTAGTAGTAGTAGTAGTAGTAGTAGTAGTAGTAGTAGTAGTAGTGACAAAATTAGTAGTAGTAGTGACAAAGTGGTGGTGGTGGCAGTGGTAGTAGTAGTGGTGGTGGTGGTGGTAGTGGTGGCAGCAGTGGTAGCAGCAGTGGTGGTGGTGGTGGTGGTGGTGGTGGTGGTGGTGGTGGTGGTGGTGGTGGTGGTAGCAGTAGTAGTAGTAGTGGTGGTAGTGGTGGTGGTGCAGTGGTGGTGGTTGTTGTTGTTGTGTTGTGGTAGCAAAGCAGTGGTAGTGGTGGTGGCAGCAGCAGCAGCAGTGGTAGCAGCAGTGGTAGTGGTGGTGCAGCAGCAGCAGCAGTGCAGCAGTGCAGCAGCAGTGGTAGTGGTTGCAAAGTGGTTGTGGTGCAGTAGCAGTGGTCGTGGTTGTGGTAGCAGTAGTAGTGTAGTGGTGGTAGTGGTAGCAGTGGCAAAGTGGTGGTGGTGGTGGTGGTGGTGGTGGTAGTGGTAGTGGTAGTAGTGTAGTGTTGTGGTAATAGTGGTAGTGGTGGTAGTGGTGTGGTGTAATGGTTGTGGTAGCAGTAGTTGTGTAGTGTAATGTTGTAGTAGTAATAGTAATGTTGTAGTAGTAATAGTAGTAGTTGTAGTAGTAGTAGTAGTAGTAGTAGTAGTAGTAGTAGTAGTAGTAGTAGTAGTAGTAGTAGTAGTAGTAGTAGTAGTAGTAGTAGTAGTAGTAGTAGTAGTAGTAGTAGTAGTAGTAGTAGTAATTGTAATACTTGTAGTAGTAGCAATAGTAACAGTAGTGGTAAAAGCACGTTTATTCCAATTCTGGAACTTTTTTTTCCTTTCTTGTATATTTCTTCGCTTTCAGCTTGTTTTCTTTCGCTGGTTAATCACAAACTTTAATTGATCTGAAATTTCTTTTTACATCCTTTCATATGGTAATTGTTTTCATTATCTTCTTAACATTTTGTCATTCACTTCTCCATATCTCACTACGTTTCCTTCTACATAATTTTTCTTTTAACAAAATCTAATATATCAATGCGAGAACTGAAGACGCGGCCTGCTCTTAAAGCTCTCAATATTTACATTTTCTCTCTGATAATTTTATGACGTGGTTTGCAGACTAAATTTATACTCATTTTCTCTTTCAGCGTCCTTGAACGTCTTATTTTTACTTATTTTTCTTCATCATATATTTCTTAACAAATTTGCTGCGTCCAGTTGAGTTCAAGAAGATTGATTGACGAGCAAGAAGATTGAGAGAGAATCTTCGTTAGCAATAGTGTCCTTCCTCCCTCCTCCTTCTCATTCCCCCATCCTCCATCCTCTATCCTCCTCCTCCTCCTTCCTGTTCTTGTCATCCTCTTCCGCGCTCCCATCATGCAGTATTACACACAGTCTTTCGCGTGAATAAAGACGCGTTAAAATAAAAGTAAAAGAGGAAGAAAAAAGAAACAGCTTCATTACGGATCATTACGTCGGAGCAAGGTAAAGGAGGAGGAGGAAGAGGAGGAGGAGTTGTCTGAAGGAGGGACCCACTCGACCCCTTAAGAGGATCGTCTTGGGCGCCATCAAACACTCGACTCAGGCCTTTCATGTTTGTACCAGCGATCGATACCCGACGGCAACGGTGGCGGTGGTGGTGGTGGTGGTGGTGGTGGTGGTGGTGGTGTGGGAAGAAAAGTTGCGTGTGTGGGAAACTTTTGTTTTCGTGTATCTGTGTCCTCGTGTTCTTGTTCTTTGTGTTGTGGGAAAGGGAAATTTGGTGGTTCTGTGTGTTTTTGTGTTTATCAGCCTGTCTGTCTCTCTGTATGTCTGTTTATCTGTGTCCGACTGTATATCTATCTATCTGTCTCTGTCTCTGTTTATGTCTCTGTCTTTGTCTCTGTCTCTCTCTCATTATCTCTGTCTCTCTCTCATTATCTCTGTCTGTCTGTCTGTCTGTCTGTCTGTCTGTATTTGTCTCTCTCTCTCTCTCTCTCTCTCTCTCTCTCTCTCTCTCTCTCTCTCTCTCTCTCTCTCTCTCTCTCTCTCTCTCTCTCTCTCTCTCTCTCTGTCTCTCTCTCTCTCTCTCTCTCTCTCTCTCTCTCTCTCTCTCTCTCTCTCTCTCTCTCTCTCTCTCTCTCTAACTCGCAGAATTTACAGAGTGTGAAAGTGTCGTTCCCAGAAATCTGTCGCTTCTACTTCCTTTTATGTAGCTTATTCCATACCTCTCCCTCCTCCCTTCTATCTTCTTCCCTCCTCGCCTCCTCATCATTCCATCCCCCTCCTTCCCTTTCTTTTATTCCTTCCCTTTTCATCCTTTTCTACCCATCTTCCTTCCTCTTCTTACCTCACTCCTCCTACCTCCATTTTTTTCCAACTCTGTCTTTCCTCCAACTACCCTCCCCTTTTGTCATGTTTCCTCAACTAGTTTTCGTTCATTTCTTTTCCTCTTCCCACTTTCATGCCTTTCCTCTCTCTCATCTTTTATTATCTTTTTTTCCCCTCGCCCTTTTCCCCTTTCCACTTCCACCCGTTCCGTCCCTTCTCTCCCTTCTCTTTCCCTCCTACCTCTCCCAAACTTCCGTATTTATCTTACTGCCCAGCCATTCGTAACTTTTATCTTCGTCATCACTGCCCTCCCTTTAAGTACTCTTTTTTTTCGGATATTATATGTATTCAAGTTTTAATTTTGTCAGGTAAAAATGTGGCAGATTAGGATAGATTTGGCTAGTCGTCCATTTCAGTTATGCGAAAATTAACTGATATCTTCTCTTTTCTATCCCTTTCACTTATCTTCTCTTTTCTATCCCTTTCACTTATAATCAGTAAAGCTCTTAGCCTCTCTCTCTCTCTCTCTCTCTCTCTCTCTCTCTCTCTCTCTCTCTCTCTCTTTTCGTCTTTCTGTGTGAGACAATTTTAAAAAGAGTTAATCGGTATCTTCACTCTTAATCTTAAGCGGTAAACTCTGGATATCTGTAATTGTTTGTCTCCCATTTCTGTGACGAAAGTTTCAAAAAAAGGACTATTAAGAACTCGAAGTAAATATACCGATTTGGAAAATCTCTGCTCTGTTTTACTTTCTTTGGTGAACGTTAAGTTTGCGAACTTTTTTCCCGCATCTCTCTCTGGGCTGACTCATCACACGGAAAAAAATTCATTATGGTAAGGATCAGTTGATATATATATATATATATATATATATATATATATATATATATATATATATATATATATATATATATATATATATATATATATATATATATATATATATATATATATATATATATATATATATATATATATATATATATATATATATATATATATATATATATATATATATATATATATATATATATATATATATATATATATATATATATAATGTGTGTGGCATAAAATTATTTTCCCATCAATTATTTTTTATATTTTTTTAGAATTTATTTTTTCTTTTGCAAGTAAACTTACAGTATCAAAGTGTGAATTACTAAACATATGATACTTAAAACACTGAATGAATAAAAAAAATTATCATGTAAAGGAGACAAAAAAGAATAAGTATTAGTTAACATTCTTACAAAAAAGAAATAATAAATCTTACAAGATAATGAGCCTAAAATTAATTAAGGTACCTAAAACAACGCGTTAAAAATATTGAAATGGTTGTTTCAAACAATACATATAGAGAAAAATCAATAGTAAAAGTAATATGAAGGATGATTTTGTAGCAGGTTGAACTTCTTCTCAAGAGTAGATGAGCTTTCTGTATCTTTTTAAATAGGAGGGTAAGTCATTCCACTCTCGCGGTCCTCTGACAAGCAATGACCTCTGGCGAGAGTCAGTTTGTGTTCTTGGCATGTAAAGGAGGTTTTGTTGCCTCGAGTTTCTCAGGTTGATCTGGTTCACGGATGGGAAGGTTTAATGTCAATTTGGATACTTGTTGTGGAGAATATTATGCATAAAGATAGTGTTCATAATCACATTTTTCTTTACATGTGGCCTTTGCAGCTCATCTAGGATTGGAGAAGCAAGGTCGTATTTAGGACTTTACACCTACAGCCACCTTTGCAGAAAAAAAATGAGTGTTCTTTGCACTCGTCTTAGTTGTATTTGGTTTGTGGTGGCACCAAATAGTTATACCGTAATTTATGACACTGAAGAATGTTTGTCTAACTATTATTTTTGCCTTAGTACTGAAAAAAAATAATAAACAATTAAAATATATAAGCGTAGCAAAAGTTTTTTTTGCAAATCTCTGTGTTAAGTGTGTCAAACGGCATGTGCCTCTCAGTTGTTTTTTGTTTTTTTTATGTAAGAAGGATAACCGGCCAAGGGCAACAAAAATTGATATTGAAAAAAAAAGCCCACTAAGGTGCCGGTCCCCAAGCAAGATATTTAGTTAGAAGGGAACGCCAAGGATGATATGAGTCATCTTTTTTTTTTTTTTTTATTCTTGAAGAATGTACGTCTAGTTAGATGCATGTAGTGCTGTGTGAGGGAAGGCTGTGGCTGCCCCCTTGTATTGTGAGACACAAAGGGAAACATACAGTGAGGTCACAGCTGGCTTAATGATAAGTTCACAGCACCCCTTGAACCCGTGTTGTTAGACCTCACTGGGAGTAATTATTGTTTCGACAAGTGTCTACTGCTTCCTCCAAGACTTTTAACGGAATCATAGGATTGAATGTTGTGTCGTCATCACGTGTTGTTAGGGATTTTGGCTATTAAACTTCTACCAATGAACATGCACTTGGTTTTGTTCATGTTGAGCAACAGTCCATTTGTATTAGAATTCTTTTTTCATTTTGTTTTAGAGTTTCTTCTGTTCTTCACATATCCTCAGGTAAATTTTCTACGTTGTTAGAGTGCATGAACTGAGTGTTGTCAACATTTTGCATTAAAAAGTAGTCATTAACAAGTGTTGTGACATAATATATATATATATATATATATATATATATATATATATATATATATATATATATATATATATATATATATATATATAGAGAGAGAGAGAGAGAGAGAGAGAGAGAGAGAGAGAGAGAGAGAGAGAGAGAGAGAGAGAGAGAGAGAGAGAGAGAGAGAGAGAGAGTGAAAAGAATGGGGCCGAGTATGGATCCATGGGGGACTCCGAAAGACACACACAGCTTTGAGGACACAATGTCACCTACACGAACAGACTGGGTTCCTTGTGCCAAATATTAGCTGAATAGGAATGGATCAACTCCCAAATTGAGCATTTTTTTCAATAGTATTTTATAGCAGACACCGACAAATGCTTTTGACAGCCAGACAAGGTAACCGTGGTAATTTTCTTATTATCCATGTTTTGGTAAATGTTATTTGCAACTTTGGTTAATGTTGTTACTGTGGATAAACGTGATCTTAAACCATGTTGTGTGTTACTTAACAGGTTTTCAGACTCAAGGAAGTTCATTAATTGAGTGGATATAAGTTTTTTCAAGTACTTTTGATAATATTAGTAATAGAGAAATTAGCCTGTAGTTAGTCGTATCTTCAGATGTCCCACTCTTGTGAACAGGAGTGAAAAGGGAATGTTTATATGCTCTGGGGAAAACGCCGGTAACAGGGGTGGTGTTTATAATGCATGTAAGATATATAATTATTATTGTTAAAGTACCTCTTATGAATCGAAGAGTGATTCCATCTGATCAACATGAGCTTACATCATTTATTTGCTTTATAGCAAGTATCACTGTGCTGGCATCTACGGGCTCAGGTCTAAAAAGACCCGAGATATAGATTACACTTGATATGTCATACCCTGCCGTGACTTATCAAAAAACATTTTTCTTAACGCTAGCGAAATATATGTTGAGTTCGTCCACTTTACTACCCATGTACGAGCTGCTGTTGCCCTTGGACTTGCTGGGAACAAGTTGATGCATTAGTCGCCACGTGCCTGCTGTGTCTCTATTGCCAATTAATTCTTTGTTATAATATTCTTTCCCTACTCGCTGAATAATATTCTGGACACGCCCTTTCAGATTCTTATATTCGCCTTGCAGCGTTTTTTTTTTTTTTTTGTAGGCTGTCCCTCTCATTCCTCGTTGATTTGATATCTTCAAATCAATGAATCAACACATGGAATTCCGAATGAATATCCCATATCCTACCATTATTCCTTCTCTTCCCTTATTCTTATCCTCCTATATAATTTACACCCATTGTCACTCACCCATTCCTTCATCCCTCCTATATACATCTGCTCGTCCATCCCTCTCCATCTACCATTCTTTTCCTTGCTTCCCGTCCCTCCCTCCCTCCTCCCTCTGCCAGAATTCAAACTCATACCGTCACACATGTTGGCCCATTTCCTCTCCTTTCACGCATTTCCTGCACTCTTATATCTCCACCTTTCACTCGACCCAACGCTTTTCCCTCCTCCTCCTCCTCCTCCTCCTCCTCCTCCTCCTCCTCCTCCTCCTCCTCCTCCTCCTCCTCTTCTTCCTCCTCCATCTTTTCCTCCTCCTTTTCCTTGTTATTCCTTTCTTCCCCTTCTCATTTCCTTTAACCTTCCTCCTTTTTGGGTATTCCCTTCATCTTTGTCCTTTATTTTTCAAATTTTTCACCTTTCGTTACAGCCCTTCTCTCTCTCTCTCTCTCTCTCTCTCTCTCTCTCTCTCTCTCTCTCTCTCTCTCTCTCTCTCAGTAATCAACAAGCACCTCATCAAACATTGCTATCACTGTCATTTCTCTCTCTACCTTCACTTTCTGCAGCTTCCTGTATAATTAAATTTTTCCTACACCTTTCCTCTTCCCTTAGGCTATTTTCCCATGGTTCCTCCAGCCCTTCCACCGTAGCCCTCCATCTTCAACACAACCACTTATCAACATCGCTTCCTATTTTATCTCCTCTCTCCACTGTTCTTCCATTTCATTCACGAACTCTGTTTTCATCCATCTCACCCCCATAAGTAATCTCCATACCACTATTGCTGCTTCTGGTAATGCTCGTATCTTTATCTCATTGAGTCTCATACCGTTTACTTCAATTTATCTTATTCTTTCTACTAATAACCACGTTAATATAAATTTTCTTCCATGGAATCTTTCCACCTCTCTTACTCGTTTTTATTCATTTTTCTCAATCGGTTTCATATATATATATATATATATATATATATATATATATATATATATATATATATATATATATATATATATATATATATATATATATATATATATATATATATATATATATATATATATATATATATATATATATATATATATATATATATATATATATATATATATATATATATATATATATATATATATATATATATATATATATATATATATATATATATATATATATATATATATATATATATATATATATATATATATATATATATATATATATATATATATATATATATATATATATATATATATATATATATATATATATATATATATATTATATTAAAAAAACACTTGTTATTCATGTATTTATGCACACATACACTTACAGTATTACATATAGTAACATACTTGTACACACACACACACACACACACACACACACACACACACACACACACACACAAATACATATGCACACAATCCATCCCCTCTGTGCTTCCATTGCTTTCTACTGGTATCATCGTCCATCACCTTATCAACACCATCACATTACTGTCTCTCATACTTCTTAAAGTACCATATTCCACAATCCCAACCTTCATACGTATACCCTTCACTACTACCACCACCACCACCACCACCACCACCACCCATAACACCCCCTCCTTGTCCACAGCTGTTAGCCCCGTGATGCTCGCTACCGCAGTAACACTCAACTTCACGGGGAACTAACGCGAACTGTCCCCATTTGGCGGCGAGCACAAGGGTCCACGCGCCCCAACAACGAGGCGGCCCAGTGATCAAGGGCAGACAGATAATATTTGGTGGGCACTCGCAGCCAAGAGTTACGGTAGAAGTTTTCACATTGGAACGCCGAGGTATCAGGCCATGTGTCAAAACTTACAAGATAGTGCTTCGAGTGGGAGAGGGAGAGGGTGGGAAGGTGAGGGAGGGTCAGAGAAGGAATGAGGGCGCACGGTTTTGTTTGTATGTGTGTCTGTGTTTAATCATTTGTGCAGATGTTGATGGATTAGGTTTGTAATGTCACGTTTTTTTACATGGTAGAGAGTCATTTGCATTTTTCTTTGTGTGTGTGTGTGTGTGTGTGTGTGTGTGTGTGTGTGTGTGTGTGTGTGTGTTTGTGCATGTAGGTCAGTAGGTCAGTAGGATATGACATTGAAGTGAAGTGAAAACGAAAAAAAGATGAACGGGTGTGTGAATCGTTAAGATGAATCTGTAAGTGAGAAATCACATACAAATTGTCACTTCTAATATTCTTTCCATATCACTGCATTTACCATTACTCAAGAACGAAGGAGTCTTGAACACCACCACCACCACTACCACAACTACTACTATTACGAAGACTGATATCACCACTAAAATACTTCCTCCACAATCTATCACCACCACCACCAACATCACCACCACCACGAAGGGTCAAAACGAATTTACTACCTTCAAAAACTTTTCCACCAGACTTTGCACTCCATCAATCTTTCCATTATTTACATATTCTAGCGAGGAAAGGAGGAGCAAAAGGGAGATGGACACACACACACACACACACACACACACACACACACACACACACACACAGAGAGAGAGAGAGAGAGAGAGAGAGAGAGAGAGAGAGAGAGAGAGAGAGAGAGAGACTCTGAGTGAGTGAGTGAGTGAGTGAGTGAGTGAGTGAGTTATCAACAGAACCAATAGATTACTTACTGTACACACACACACACACACACACACACACACACACACACACACACACACACACACACACACACACACACACACACACACACCATTCCTCGTAGCTACTTACTTTTGTCCTCTTTTTAATTCACTCTACTTACAGTCACTAACTAAATCACCATCACACACTTTTCCTTTGATTCCGCAGCTAAGTGCCATACAAGCAAAACGCTACACGCTGTCATTCACTATTTAGGACCCCCAGTACTCTACCATTCCCCATCCTTTCTATTCATCTTCAACCTAATATGTAACAAAAATACTCAGGTTGGTAAAATACTTTTTTTTTCCTCCCACCCAATTACCTGGGAGTTTACCTTGATGTTCGTGCTAACTGTGCGCTTGTTTTGTTTTGAAAGGTCAAGCGTCCATCATAAATTGAGGAAACGTGATTACTGAGGCTACAACGACGTATACGATTAATTACGGTTGGCAGCTAATGCGTTCCCTTAGGAAATGTCGCATGCCGCCTGTGACCTTCAGTGGCAAGGACAGACGGATTCATTATCTTTTTACAGCTATGGGGGCCCCTGTAACTGCAAGCATTGTTAAATAATATTTGGTTGGGAGAGAGAGAGAGAGAGAGAGAGAGAGAGAGAGAGAGAGAGAGAGAGAGAGAGAGAGAGAGAGAGAGAGAGAGAATTTTCCTTGGCTCTGGAGGTATGTACCGCATAGTGGTGGAGATGTAAATGATCATGAAATATAAACTGTCTTGTGTTGAAAGATTATCTCCTTTTACGCTACCTTCTGTTTTCTTCGCTCACTTTCCACATTTTTTTCCTGCTGATTTGTTTTATTAATACTAAAGAAGACCAGATAACACACGTTTGTTGCTACTTTTGACCTTCAGGGTCTCATGTGAAACAGAAAGGAATATTGTAGAAGTAGTGTATGCTACAAATATTGGTCTGTAAAAACTAATGATGTGAGTGTATATATATATATATATATATATATATATATATATATATATATATATATATATATATATATATATATATATATATATATATATCATGGATCAGTCTTTAAATATTTTCCGTGTTTTACACAGCAAAACTCGATTTTGATTTTCTTTCAAATTTGTGAATATTTTGAATTATTTATTTATTTATTTATTAATTGATTTATTACTTTATGTGCAGATGAATGGAAGGTGTAATATCTAATTCGCTATAGCAGTCTGAACTATTCTTGGCACGATATTTGTAGAAAAAGTTAGTTTACTTGAAACCAGAATGACGTCATGAGGTTTGTCCCCTATTTGGACAGAAACAGTTTAGTCTGTGGAGGCAAAAATGAGTGCGTGTGAAGAGACATGTTGTCTGGGTGGGTGCACGGTGGCGAGGCGTAGGCGCTAAACACGGGCAGAGGTAAAAAAAAAGACGGTTTTTGTGTCTCAGAAATGAAGTGTTCGAGGAAAAAGTGATTGGAGTGAGTTGGGTTGACACAGTGGGAAACGATATAATGGCGAAGTTTCATGAAACCCAGCGCAGTTTGTCAGAAATGGAAACGTGGAGCTGGCTGATAATGTGCACAGTTTTGATATGAGTAGAGACTAGATAAGACAGGGAGGCTCACTTTATAGGTTTAAAATGAACAAAATAAATGTTAAAGTAAGTAAAATGTTAATCTTTCTCGCTTGAAGAGAGATAAAAAGGACATTACGAAACCTATAGCTGTGAAAAAGGAAAATTGAAGAGAGGATGTAAAGTAGATGCACATGTGATATTTTATGTTTGATTTAGTCATAAATGTCATGCTAAAGGTAGAAAAGATACTTCGAGTCATATGGCTAAAATTAACGGCAGGGGAGAATTTAATAAAAAAATCGATAGATGAGGAAAAGAAGCAGACCAGAACATAAACATTATTGACAGATATTCTAAAGCGAATTGTTTTCTCATGAAGGGTTTAGTCCATATTCCTTAACGAGTGAGCATCTTGTTTCGACTACTTTTATTGAAGTCTGTTGAGGAAGTGGTTGTTGAGGTTTTAAAATCATTTCTAGATTCTAGTAATTGTTTAAATTGCATTTTTCATCTTTAGGAAAAGAAATATTCACTGATGAAATGGCAAATGTTAAAAGTAGAATAATAGATAAATAGATAAAATAAATGAAAAAAAATATATAGAGAAGTCAAACATATGTAAAGAAAATATCTAGATAAAATAGGTGAGCAGAATTCGATTAATGAATAAAAAATACAAATAATACTAGAAAATGAAAATCAATAGAATAAAAATGTAATGGAAATAAAAAAAAGAAATGAAAATGTATATCAGTCCTAATATCAACACACGTCATCTAGAACTATTTTGTATGTACAACTTTGTATACCATATAACTAACGAATAAACACATTTTTTAATCAATTAATTTATGAGCAAACATATACACAAACAAATAAAAATATGAATAAATGCATGTGTGTGTGTGTGTGTGTGTGTGTGTGTGTGTGTGTGTGTGTGTGTGTGTGTGTGTGTGTGTGTGTCTTTGTGTCAGTTGTTTCATTTAATTGCTATTTCATTTAGTTCTTTGAGTTGGTAATTTTTCACTGAATTGAGCTCCCTTGTTTTGCATCTCTCTCTCTCTCTCTCTCTCTCTCTCTCTCTCTCTCTCTCTCTCTCTCTCTCTCTCTCTCCCTCCACCGTCACATGCTAAAAACAGTTACTTCTATACTAATTTACAATATCAAAGATCCTTTTCCGCCCAAATAAAAACGCCATTTATTTTGTAATTACTCTGGAAATCCAGTGTGAATTCAGTACATTAATTTTTGGAACCGACCACGCTTTTAATATCGGCGGATCACGTGAGGCTACGTAATATTACTCGTACTCAAATATTACTCATACCTGAAAATAATGAGCCCGTTCCTAACTCCATGATATTTATATATGTTTGATGATTATTTATGTATATGTGTGTGTGTGTGGGGGAAGGGAACGCCTAAGCTTTCATAGTTACTTCTCTGTTTGGCTCATTTTTTACAGTTGATATTTATCTTTTCATTCTAAATTCTTCATATCATACTTGTGTACTAATTTCTACGTTCCCATGCCTTATATGTTGGTTCATTCCTAAATCTTCATAACTCATACTCGATTTGTTTTTAATTTTGTTATTTGATATGATTTTATCATTTGTTTATTTTCGTTTGAATATTTTTACACTTATTCACAAATTCTCATAGTTCATATTTTTGTCTTTCTTACTCACCATAGATATGCGCCCCTTATTTCACACGTATGTCTTGCATGTATAAAGTAATTCTTAAATACTTATATAGTCTGCTGATTTCTTATTTCGCGTAGTTGAAATTTTTCCTCATTCATTTCCATTTATTAATTTTTCC
>NC_059291.1:15624039-15634039 GCF_017591435.1 Portunus trituberculatus
GTAGATAGCAAGGTCAGTAGTAAGTAGTAGTAGTAACAGTAGAGATTGTAGTAGTAGTAGTAGTTATAGTAATAATAGAAACCATAAAATTACACAGAGGAATCATTGGATCACAGCTTAGCAAAAAAAATATAAAAGATTAAAAGTAGAAACGGTGAATATGATATTTAATATTATGAAGAATGGGGAAGACTCACGTATAACATTAAGGACGTGTAGCATAGGGAAGTGCATGGGATGAAACCACAGCGGGACAGTTCTGGAAGAGTTGAAATGGTGAGTGTGTGTATCAGTGAATATGCACTTAGAAATTAAAATGTTGCAATAGCATACGCATTATTTAATGTGTTTGAAATAATGTAAATGATGTAGATATCGTAAAAATGAACGAGAAAAAATAATTCCCACCACATTAGCCTCCCCCGCATCCTCCTCGAGGCTCTTCATATCCTCCTCCGCCTCCGCCTCCGCCTCCGCCTCCGTGTCCGCCTTCTCCTCCTCCTTATCACATCATCCAATAACATGCAAATATATACGCATCAGTATCTACGTGGACTCCCTTAGCTACGTCTCAATCCTTCTCCTACTCTTCCTTTCCCTCTCTCCTAAGCGGCACTCTTCCTCTATAACTTATATTTTCCTTTAGTCTCGCAGTCTCCTCCCTTCTTCATTTTCCTGTATTATTTTTATGTGTATTTTACTCCTCTTTCTCTCTGTCTTTTTTCTTTTCTCCTCTGTGCTGAGTGCGTAACAGAGGTGATCGTGTCTCGCATGGAGGCATATATTCCTCATTCTTTTCTCGAAATAAGCTTCTAAACCTTGGTTCAATGAAGCTTATTCTAGGGTTGTACCTGATAAGGCGGTGGCCCATACAAAAAGCATTTGAGCTTTCCATCACCTGAGTTTCATGCAATGTATATTTCTTCCCAGAATTATTCCAAGTGTGTCATCCAGCATATCGAAAGCTTCTTTATTCAACAGAAAATATGAAAATCTTCCAAGATCTAACTTACTTCATGATTCTGGCACCTCCCTAAGAAAATCTCTAATTCTGATAACTTTACTTCAGTCTTTTCCTTCTTTATTTCAACCTAATGACACCACTGTCAGTACATCTGCATTTAAAGCTGAACTTATCGCTCAAACACTATTATGGATGATTCGGGGGTAATTTCTCCATCTTCTGACTACTTTAGGCTTCCCATTAGTATCCTTTGCAGTGATATTTTCTATCTCCTTTCTGGCCATAACTCTCGCTGTACAAGACTTTTGATTCTCTCATCCCTAGTCCGTCAACCTCTTCAATGTAAGGATTATTCAGTATTCTCAAGCAATCACACTTTTCTCTGGCAAACAGTGGAGCTTCTTGTCTGCTCCTGCTCCTTCCTATGAAGTGAACTTTTTCGTAGGAGAGAATTCAAGACACTTATCTACTGTTATTTGATTTGTCTGTTTGGTTTCGCTTTGGAAACTGACGCTCAAGTGGTCTTATTATTTTTCTTCATAGTTTTTGTTTTCCTTGGCAAATGGCGCTTTCAAATAAAAAAAAAAATTCGTTCGGGTAATAAGAAACATGGTACATTTTCATGAATTATTTTTTATTTCTCACTTTTTTTGTTTTCATCCTGGAAAAATTTCATATATATTCTCGTTTTCTTTTATTTTCACCTCCATATTTTTACCTTCTTTAGTGCCAGATAATCACTCGCTTTTTTTATCTTCCTCCTGCGCCTTATTCTTTCCCTCTTCCTTATCTTTTCTTCATCCTCCTCTTTTACCTGTGGTGTCTTGATTGAAGGACCTTGTCAATTATTCTGCGTTTCTGAGCTTTAAAGGGTCGCCAGGAGAAGCAAGGAGGAAGAGGGAAGGAGGAGGAAGAGGGAGGGAGGGAGGGAGGAGGCGGTGGGTGGGAAGAGGAAATGGGAGGGAAGAAGAGTAGGAAGAGTAGGATGAAAAAGAGAAGGAGGAGGAGGAGGAGGAGGAGGAGGAGGAGGAGGAGGAGGAGAAGGAGGAAGAAGATGAAAAGAAAAAAAAGAAGGGAGGAAAGATGAATGGAAATGAGAGAGAGAGAGAGAGAGAGAGAGAGAGAGAGAGAGAGAGAGAGAGAGAGAGAGAGAGAGAGAGAGAGAGAGAGATGGTAAGGGAAAGGAAGAGCACGTAAGAAAGTAATATTAGAAGGCAGCTTAAGGAGGAGGTAAGAAAAGGAGGAAGAAGAGGAGGAAGAACGAGGAGAGAAAGAAATAGATTGATGAACTTACTGGATACTGAGTCTATTACAAAAGGAGGAGGAGGAGGAGGAGGAGGAATATAAAAGTTGGGAAAGTTCTAATTTCCTCTGTTCTATGACAACTACCCACGTTTTCCTATCTCTCTCTCTCTCTCTCTCTCTCTCTCTCTCTCTCTCTCTCTCTCTCTCTCTCTCTCTCTCTCTCTCTCCTTTACATTTTATTTTTCCCTCCTCTCATTCGTTTTTTTTTTCATTTATTCATTCCCTTAGCGTTTCTTCATCATATATCATTTTCATCCTTCATCTCTGTTTCCTTCCCTTCATTCATTTCTTCTTGACTTCTCGGTCGGTTTGTAATTAGCCGACAAACGTCATGCTCAATCAACTCACAGCTCTAATCCACACTTAAGTCACCTGTCTCACTAATTCGCATGCGATAGTTTACTTTTCACTTTCCTTCACCGCTTCACTCACGTTGAATGCATCAGCTCACCACCACAATGCATCCCCTTCTTTCTCTCTCAGTACCTGCATCTGTGGTAAAGATATGGCTTGTTTTTATTTGCTATGTTAGTGTGAAGGCTATGAGATTTCTTAGTGTGAAAGTTTATTTATTCATTCACTTAGTTTTTGTGCGTTGTTTTGTGAATTTCGTGTGTGTGTGTGTGTGTGTGTGTGTGTGTGTGTGTGTGTGTGTGTGTGTGTGTGTGTGTGTGTGTGTGTGTGTGTGTTTTGTTTTGATGTGAAGGGAATGTGGGAAGGAGAGTAAATTGTGGGGAATGTTAAACGCAATCAAAACTTTGTGAGGTAAACGCAAACCAGGCAGAAAATACTGGATGTTCGGTGATGTTGAGCTAACACTTATGTAGTAGTGATGTTGGTAGTGATGGTAGTGTCTGTCTGTTTGTGGGGGATCGTATCTATGTATGTGTGTGTGTGTGTGTGTGTGTGTGTGTGTGTGTGTGTGTGTGTGTGTGTGTGTGTGTGTGTGTGTGTGTGTGTGTGTGTGTGTGTGTGTGTGTGTGTGTGTGTGTGTGTGTGTGTGTGTGTGTGTGTGTGTGTGTGTGTGTGTGTGTGTGTGTGTGTGTGTGTGTGTGTGTGTGTGTGTGTGTGTGTGTGTGTGTGTGTGTGTGTGTGTGTGTGTGTGTGTGTGTGTTTCACTGTTTGATCTGCTGCAGTCTGACGAAACAGCCAGACGTTACCCTACGGAACGAGCTCGGAGCTCATTATTTCCGATCTTCGGATAGGCCTGAGACCAGGCACACACCGGGACAACAAGGTCACAACTCCTCGATTTACATCCCGTACCTACTCACTGCTAGGTGAACAGGGGCTACACGTCAATTCCCCGGCCGGGGAATTGAACCCCGGTCCTCTGGCTTGCGAAGCCAGCGCTCTAACCACTGAGCTACCGCGTGTGTGTGTGTGTATGTGCGTGTGTGTGTGTCTGTGCTTGTGTGTGTGTGTGTGTGTGTGTGTGTGTGTGTGTGTGTGTGTGTGTGTGTGTGTGTGTGTGTGTGTGATGTGGTGTGTGGCTTTGTGTTGTATGCCATTGTTTTAATCATTGTTCTGCTGTCTTATTTATTTATTTTTTCCAAATTAATTTTAATTTCATTAGTTTCTAAAAGATGTATTTGACTTATTTTCGTGTTTTTGTGTTTTTATATGTATGTTATCTTGTGTTTTTTATTTCCGAATTGTTTAGTTTGTTTATTATTTTTTTATTGTATTTTTTGAGTATCATCGACGCATGCAAAGGGGTCTGCGCGACGATAAAGAAACACGAAAGCTAGCGTAAGTAAAACATATGTTAATTAAGGTTCAATGCTAAGGGCCAAAAACTGAAGTTAATTCGCCTTAGAGTATAGTGAAATAACGAATAAGGGTAGAGACAAACTTGATTAATGGTACGGCAAAGGAAGGATGTGAGGATGTTTACATTGGAAATCGCTGAATCTTGAGGGAAACCGTCAACATGTCCCTCCCTATACGATGAGTCTACAGGTTGTACTTTCTATTAGTGTCCGTGGCACCCCGAAGGACTGAGGGGAGAGACAGAAGAGAGCAGGGTGTAATAGGAGTCTTCCGAGCTTTCTCCTGCCAGGCAGTTACACACACACACACACACACACACACACACACACACACACACACACACACACACACACACACACACACACATACACACACACACACACACACACACACGTATTAGCGTTTGAGTTCACAGGACCCGCAACACGTGAGCGTGGTGAAGATACTCTGTTATTGTGATTGAGTGAATATGTGGAGTTAATTTGTGCTGTATTCTTACTTTACTATGCATATAATATTTAGCATGTGAAACATCTTATGGTTAAGTAGTGATAAACGCGACAGCAGTCGTTGTTTGGAGGTGTTGGATGGGGGTTTAGGTGCGTCTCGTTGAGTGGGCTTCCATCCATCCCTACCCCCAATAGTTTACCAAATAATGGTGTCAAATCGGGTACCAGTGTCCACTAGACGTAATTAGTATTGTTTAATTTTTCGTCGTTTTTTAATGTTGAGCGTTGTTTTATTTCAGACTGATATTTTATATCCTATACTTGTTAGTTTATTTGTTTTTGCCTTTATTTGATTGATGTGGTGATATATCCTAACTTAACTTTCCGGTAGGAAAATTCTTGGAATTAACTAAACTGAGTGTCACTGAGATTATGGATTTGTATTTTACATGCATTTCTATTACTGCTCATGCACCGACAGTGAAGGAAAATGAATCAGCAGTCTTGGATATTCTTGGGATCGTTCCTTCTCTATGCTACCTATTAAAAATCTTTTGCAGTGTGGTTTTTTTATGCCCTCGCTAGGCTAAACCCTCGGAAGGCTGATGGATCTGATGGGATTCCATTGTTCTCCGAAAGCTTGCCTAATCAAACTCTTTCAACTCTTTCCATCAACATCTACTTTTTCTTCTTGCAGGAATTTTGCATACTTTCAGCCTATTCCTAAAATAAGGAAATCCTTTTAATCCCACAAATTACAACCCTCCTGTTTATTTTTTTTGCCTTTTTTTGCCTATCTATTTGTTTTTCTTTTAACAGGAAAAAAAATTTAACAAACATCTATCACTTAATAATCTATCTGATCGCCAGTATGGCTTCCGTCAAGGCCGCTCTACTGCTGATCTTCTGGCTTTCCTGAATCTTGGTCATCTTTTTTTGAAGACTTAGTGACACTTTTGTTGTTGTTTTAGACGTAATAAAAGTTTTTGATAGAGTCTGGCACATACCTCAGCTTTGGTCTGCAAACTACCTACCTACGGCTGCTATCTTGGCTGACGTAGTAAACGGTCACTGTTCTTCTAAATCTATTAGGAGTGGTGTTTCTTAGGGATGTCTTTTCATCCACTTTCTTATTTCTATTCATTTATGATCTTGTAAAACAAACTTGTCCTATCCATTCTTACGCTGATGATACCACCCTGCACTTGCCGTTTCTTTTCATAAACACCAGTCCTTCAGGAAATTAAGAGATCAGGCAGGGAATCCACAAAACGCCTGACTTTTGATCTAGCAAAAATTTCTGACTGGAAGAGAGCAAAATCAATATTGTTCAATGCCTCAAAATTTGAATTCTTCCATTTATCAATTCGACACAACCTTCCAAACAACTATTCCCTCTTCCTCATTGACACTTAACTGCCCCTTTTCTATACTGATCACCCTCGGTATGGCCTTTACTTCTAAACCGGAAACTTCGTATTCCATCTGTAATTAAAATAGTTTCTATAAAGTTAGGTATTCTGGATAATCTCCAGTTTTCCTCACTCTCACAATTGCTTAATATGTATAAGAAACTTAACCGTTCATGAGTGTAGTATGCCTCTCATGTATGCGGGGTTCCACTCATATTATTCCTATTTTAAAGTTGAAATCAAAATCTTTCCGTCTTACCAACTCCTCTCTTCTGATTGACTGTTTTCATTTTCTTTCTCACTACCGTAATGTTACATCTCATATTATTGATCTTGCTCCTCTCCCTCCTTCCTCGGCCTTGCTGCACAAGAAATAATTCTTTCTCTCATTCATATTATGTCTAACTCTAATGCTACAATTAACCAGTACTCTCAGTCATTCACCCCGTTGTTTGGTTTGGTTTATTCATTTTAAACTTCCTATGAATTGAACTCATTCAAGAGGGAGGTTGCATGACGCTTCCTGTTTACTTTTGACTAACGTTTTCGACCTTTTTCAGAGACTGGCACATCACTGTGCCTTTTAATTAAAAATCTTGTTGCCTTTGCCGTTTTTTCCTTCTTTGTTTAAACTCTTCCTGCAACTGTAATAACGGTGAGCCGAACAAAGAGCAAAGAATGAATGTAAGGTACTCAGGTTATATTTTTCTTTTACTTTAATTTTTTTATATCCTTAAAAACGGAGTGAAGGTCTTAATTTTCAAAAGTTTTCACGTATTCTTTACATTTTCTGCAGTTATGGCGGTTAAACAAACAAATGGGAGTGAGTGAATATTAGGTGTTCACTTCATATTTTCCATTGTTCTTTTTGTATTTCTATTTAGACATTGAAGCAAATAAATGTTCCTTATTGATTTATTTATTTTTTCTACAGATGGCGGTGAAACGGGGAAATGAAGCAAGTAAGCGAGGTTTTCTTTCTAACCAGTGTATCGCCCGTCGTGTGTATTCAAGGAAGTGACCGAAGAAAGACAAGACATTATGCTACTGTTTGTCAGTGTGCGACTCTTAGGAGACTGTGCGTGTGTTACTTATTTATATTTATGCTTTAAGTACGATATGGAGAGTGTACATTAACTGTGGATGGAATAAGGAAAGTGAATGAATAAGTGAAGTACGTTCACGCGAAACTACACTTGTTACAAATCTAAAATTATTTTAGAAGTGTACTGTTGCATACAAAACGTAAGTGTATATGGATTTCGAAACAAATAGATAAAGTAGCAGAGAAAATAAAGAGAAATGAAATCGTATGCGAGAAAGGAAATAGAAACAAATATACACTAATTCAAAGCAAACAGAAAGAAATAAAGTACTATGAGTCAAATTACATAAAAAAAAGTGACACTGCCCATCACGTAGTGCTGAAAAAGAAGAAAACAAAAACAAAGAAGACATAATGTAAAAGAGAGAGAGAAAAAAAGAACAACATAGATGCAAAAATACTACACATACATTGAACATCAAAATGAAAGTGAAGATAAAACTTGTGGTAGTCCATCTGTAATTAGCTGATTACCCGCCAGTAAAGGTGTGACGCGGTGTGAGGGAAAATAGCCCACCATCACCATAATCGCCTCCGCCACCACCACCATCAGCACCGCTGGTTATGTAAGTAACACTCAGGCATGCATTTGTTTGTTGATTTGTGTGTGTATTTATGCATTATTATAGCCGGTAACGTTGTGACTGCCGAGTTGTTGTTTGCCAAAAACATCTCTTACATGCGCAATGTAAATATTGAGCTACCCAAAAATCAGTAAGGTTTTATGGACATCTGGTAGAATGGTCGAGTATGGGCCTCTGCCACATTACCTTCAGCTTCACCTCTCACACTGCCGCAATGTTGCATCTCTTGTTACATTCCGTTGGTATTTTGACGTTATCTTTTTTTTTTCTGATCTTGCTTGTCTTCGTCCTACCGCGGTCTCGCTTAAAAGACACTCATTCTCTTATTCCTATTCTGTCCACCTCTAAAACCAAGAATTAACTAGTATTCCCAATCATTCCTATTTTTTTTCTGGTAAACTCTGGAACTTTCTCTCTCTTTATGCTCGTTTTTTCCTTTTCTTATGACATGAACTTTATGAAAAGGAGGTTTCAAGACACTTTTTCTCTAATTTTGATGATCGTTATTACTATTATTTTTTTTTAGTCATTGCCGTTATTGATATTATTTCTATTATTATTATTATTATTATTATTATTATTATTATTATTATTATTATTATTATTATTATTGTTATCATTATATGTTAGTATGTCCTTATATTTTACCCATACATCATTTTCTGTAATATCATAGAGTCAGTTGGCTGACTCAACTGACGTCACGACTTTCCCGGCAGTCCTCGCTCGCCGCCGCTTGAGGCTGACACGCTACGCCTCCTGCCTCTCGTTTCGCTCGGTTTACACTTGTTGTGTATTGTGCTACCGTAAATACACTTTCATAATGGACTCAGGTGTCTCCATGCTACCCCTGTTTTACGACAACTACCACAATTATCATTACTATTATTATTATTATTATTATTATTTGTAATATTATTAGTAGTAGTACTTGTCGTAGTTGTAGTCGTAGTAGTAGTAGTAGTAGTAGTACTACTACTACTACTACTACTACTACTACTACTACTATACTACTACTACTACTACTACTACTATACTACTACTACTACCATTACTACCAGCAGTGTGTCTTTCACTTTCCTTATCAGCCCCTCTGTCTTCCTAAATACGCGCAGTGCCTTTTAATCAAATTACAAGAGACTTCTCCCTCCCCCGTCCCTCCTTCAGCACGTGTTTACAAGAAGCCTTTAAAGATGGTGCCGCAGAAGACGGTAGCGGTGCAAGCTAGTGGTGTAACCTTGGCATTCTGACTGAATCTCATAGAGTCCCTAGAGTCGAGGACTGGCGGCATGCACGAGTCACCTTTTGCCGTTTCTGTCTTTCTGTCCCTTGTATCGCTTCCGTGAACCTCATCCTTTGGAGCTGTATCACAATTCCATTTATCTATCTCACTCTCGTCTTCCCCTCGACCTTCTTTCCTTAACTCCTCTTCCTCATCTCCTGTGCCTGGCCAAACCTCTTCACTCTCGCCTCTCTAGCTTTGCCCCTAAACTGACGTACGTGCAATATTATTCCTCGATATTCTGCTGCACTATTTCCGTACCGTTCTATATTCCCAGATAAGCTTAGAAAGGAATTTATTGTTCACTGGATAGTATATACAAGTTATACTCGATATTACAAGAAAATAGTGTAGTGTGCCAGTTCTTACTAACAGGAATGAATGGAAGCTTTGATTAAGCCGTACAACGAAACAGTGTAGTGTGTTTATTATCATGTAGTAAGTAAAGGACAGTGAGATAGATCACCAAACAAATTATATAGTAACGAGGTAGGGTGTTTGGAGAAATACAATTTTATGTATTGATTTTGATCTTTTTCTTGCGACTTCCACCTCATAATCATTTTTCGTCCTTTTTGTAGCATAAAATGAAAGAAGGAAGAGTATTATTAACAACAGTAGCAGCCATAGTTGTAGAATATAGGAAGAGAAGCCAACAAATCCAATAACTTCCAGACGCCCTAGTATGAAGATGGCATCTCCTTCCCTTCCTTCTTCCCTGTCCCTCTCGTAGTAGTCTCCATCCTTACCACCACCACCACCACAACCACCACCACCACCACCGCTGCCACTTTTCCTTTTCCCTCGTGATGTATTCTCGCTTCCCGCAAGTTTTTACAGCCAATCAATACCAAAACTTTGCTGGCCCGGACGTTCTGCGAGGGTCAGGTTCCTCGTGAGGTATTGGCGATGCTCTTGGGAAACTCGTCCTCTCCCCCTCTCTCTCTTCTCGCTGCTCTCCCTCGCGTGCTTTCCTGCGACGTATCCTGCAGCACCGTCCTAGTTTTTTTTTTTGTCGACGTGTATAGGGGAAGAAGACAGAAGCAGGATTGTGTGTAGGGGCGTTAAGGGGTGTATTGTAAGGGCTGTGTATGGTATGGATAGTTTAGTCTGGATGTGTTTAGGG
>NC_059291.1:15644039-15664039 GCF_017591435.1 Portunus trituberculatus
AATTTTATAATGATAATGATAATATTAATAATAATGATAATAAAATAATAATAATAATAATAATAATAATAATAATAATAATAATAATAACGATGACAATAAAGATAATAATAATAATAATAATAATAATAATAATAATAATAATAATAATAATAAAAAATATTGATAATAATAGTAATATAATATTGATAATGATAATAATAATAATAAGTAAATAAATAATGATAATAATAATAATAATAATAATAATAATAATAATAATAATAATAATAATAATAGTAATAAATAAGTCAATAAATAAATAAATAATAATAATAATAATAATAATAATAATAATAATAATAATAATAATAATGACAACAACACCACAACTGAACAACAATTTGCC
The DNA here is from genome assembly GCF_017591435.1 of Portunus trituberculatus. Lineage (NCBI taxonomy): Eukaryota > Metazoa > Arthropoda > Malacostraca > Decapoda > Portunidae > Portunus > Portunus trituberculatus. The sequence goes on from NC_059291.1 coordinate 15,644,428, forward strand.
CTTCTCCCTCCACAGGAACCGTCATCGCTCGTGGCAGTGTGTAGTATATTCCTTTAATTTCATTTCATACAAAAACATTTATATTTGTACATATTCGTGCAATTTACGCGATGATGTTTGGAAGTGTTTCCTGGCGGCGTGATGCCTGAGAGGGCAGCATAGTAGAGCCTTGCTGTGTGCTACTCCCCACATGTTAGCTACTACTGATAGAAAGGGGATAAACAGGCCAACAGGTTCTCTCTCTCTCTCTCTCTCTCTCTCTCTCTCTCTCTCTCTCTCTCTCTCTCTCTGTTCAGATAGTAATGCCTAATTTGAATTACCTAAAATGTTACTTTTTTGCATGCACTGCTGGCGTGTAGAGACGGCCTTGCATTTTACCGTGATTATTAGGTTTTATTTACTTCACCATGTGATTTTTGTGTCCTGTTAAACTTGAATACAAAAACACACGAACCGATGACTGATAAAGGAACTCGGTTTTTTGTTCTTATATTTCATTGGCCATGGTTTTGTTTTTGTCAAGGAAAATCATTCACGGCTGTTTTAAGTGTGGTAGGAAGTGTCACTTTACCATTGGCGCTGAACGGGACACTGACATTTTTAGGTTTTCACTGCTGAAGAAAGTGAAATTATAGTAAGATTATTAGGAAATAGGCTTTTCATCTGAGGACATATAAAACATAATCAAGGAATTAAGAAAATACTTAATTCCTTTTATTGACAGCCTCCTAAACACTTTTACTAAACATACACAGTAAAATTAGCAGAGTAGTAATCTTTACCTTATTATGAAGTTTAAGTAATCATACTCGTAAAAAAGCACTTAGGTTAGGTTGAATTATAATATGTTTGTACCATGTTGCCATGTGCATGTGTCTATGTGTCTGTCAGTGTGTGATGTGTCTGTCAGTCTGTAAATCAGTAAACGTGTATTTTTTTTTTTTTGTCAGTATCATTCGCCTCATAGCGAAACTTCATAAGTAAGACTAGACATGTATCTCTCTCTCTCTCTCTCTCTCTCTCTCTCTCTCTCTCTCTCTCTCTCTCTCTCTCTCTCTCTCTCTCTCTCTCTCTCTCCTCTTCGCCTATCCTTTCCTCTCATTTCCTTTTCTTCCCTTTCCTTTCTTTCTTTTCCTTTCCCTTCCTTTCTTTCCTTTCCTTTCTTTCCTTTCTTTTCCTTTCCTTTTCTTTCCTTTCCTTTCCTCTTTGTCTCCCTTCCTTTCCTCTTCTTCTCCCCTCCTATCCCCTTCCTAATACCACCACATCACAGAAAAAAGAATGTGCAGAAATAGAACCAGAATAGTATCGCACCCCATGTCAGTTCTAGTGAAGCCCATCTGAGTGACAGAAATACACCCAAGCTCAGGTTACCTCAGATCCTCTCTTCTGTACTCTCTGACCCGCTCAAGTGGAGGCGATAGATAGAAGAAATACTACCTCCTCGTCTTTATTAATCTTCATTCCTTTTAGACGGGGAGGAGAGGGAAGTGGGGAAGGAAGGGAAGCTATAAAAGAGAGAGTAAGAAGGCGAGAGAGACTTTGAATTCTGGAGGATGATGTAGATATAGATGGAAATGGAAATGAGAGGAAAATTAAAAAAAAAAAAGGAAAAGGAAAATAAATAAAAAAATAAACGAAGAAATAAAAGAAACCGAGAACAGGGAGAGAGAGAGAGAGAGAGAGAGAGAGAGAGAGAGAGAGAGAGAGAGAGAACCATGAAGAAGAGATAAATACAGATTCGATAAAAAAAACCACCCAAACTTCTTTCCATTCGTCTATAATTAATTTTTCCCCTGTTCAATTTTTCCTCCTCCGCCAGTGCTTCGTGGATGTAATTTCCGTGAGGTCGGCAAATTAATTTCCTCTCTTTCTCTTGGCTTCTGGTTTTCCGTGTGACAAGTCTTGCTTCGGTTCGCCGTGATAAAGAAAAAAACCCTCGTCCCTTCATTATGACACAAACACCACCAATTTGATGATAAAAGAATCACTTGCTGTGTTCCTTCTCGACCGCCATGCCTCCTCCTCCTCCTCGTCCTCCTCCAGTAGGAAGTAGTAGAAGCCACAAGAAATGAAAAAGGTAGAATGTTTCCACTCAAATTTTGCAAATACTAAATATATTTTTGTTCATACGAGCGCGTGTGTGTACACACACACACACACACACACACACACACACACACACACACACACACACACACACACACACACACACACACACACACACACACACACACACGGCCCGGTAGCTCAGTGGTTAGAGCGCTGGCTTCACAAGCCAGAGGACCGGGGTTCGATTCCCCGGCCGGGTGGATATTTGGGTATGTCTCCTTTCACGTGTAGCCCCTGTGCACCTAGCAGTGAGTAGGTACGGAATGTAAATCGAGGAGTTATGACCTTGTTGTCCCGGTGTGTGGTGTGTGCCTGGTCTCAGGCCTATCCGAAGATCGGAAATAATGAGTTCTGAACTCGTTCCGTAGGGTAACGTCTGGCTGTCTCGTCAGAGGCTGCAGCAGATCAAACAGTGAATTACAAACAGTCCGGTAGCTCAGTGGTTAGAGCGCTGGCTTCACAAGCCAGAGAACCGGGGTTCGATTCCCCGGCCGGGTGGAGATATTTGGGTGTGTCTCCTTCACGTGTAACCCCTGTTCACCTAACAGTGAGTAGGTACGGGATGTAAATCGAGTTGTGACCTTGTTCTCTCGGTGTGTAGTGTGTGCCTGGTCTCAGGCCTATCCGAAGATCGGAAATAATGAGCTCTGAGCTCGTTCCGTAGGGTAACGTCTGGCTGTCTCGTCAGAGACTGCAGCAGATCAAACAGTGAAACACATCGGTCTATGAGCTCTGAGCTCGCTCCGTAATGGGGAAGACTGGCTGGGTGACTAGCAGACGACCGAGGTGAATCACACACACACACACACACACACACACGCCCGGTAGCTCAGTGGTTACAGCGCTGGCTTCACAAGCCAGAGGACCGGGGTTCGATTACCCAGCCGGGTGGAGATATTTGGGTGTGTCTCCTTTCACGTGTAGCCCCTGTTCACCTAGCAGTGAGTAGGTACGGGATGTAAATCGAGGAGTTGTGACCTTGTTGTCCCGGTGTGTGGTGTGTGCCTGGTCTCAGGCCTATCCAAAGATCGGAAATAATGAGCTCTGAGCTCGCTCCGTAGGATAACGTTTGGCTGTCTCGTCAGAGACTGCAGCAGATCAAACAGTGAAACACACACACACACACACACACACACACACACACACACACACACACACACACACACACACCGTGTAGTGTAGTGGTTAGCACGCTCGACTCACAATCGAGAGGGCTGGGTAAGTGAATCCCGGTAAGCGGCGAGGGAAATGGCAAGTCTCTTAATATGTAGCCTCTTTCCACCTAGCAGTAAAATAGGTACGGTATATATATATATATATATATATATATATATATATATATATATATATATATATATATATATATATATATATATATATATATATATATATATATATATATATATATATATATATATATATATATATATATATATATATATATATATATATATATATATATATATATATATATATATATATATATATATATATATATATATATATATATATATATATATATATATATATATATATATATATATATATATATATATATATATATATATATATATATATATATATATATATATATATATATATATATATATATATATATATATATATATATATATATATATATATATATATATATATATATATATATATATATATATATATATATATATATATATATATATATATATATATATATATATATATATATATATATATATATATATATATATATATATATATATATATATATATATATATATATATATATATATATATATATATATATATATATATATATATATATATATATATATATATATATATATATATATATATATATATATATATATATATATATATATATATATATATATATATATATATATATATATATATATATATATATATATATATATATATATATATATATATATATATATATATATATATATATATATATATATATATATATATATATATATATACGAAAGTTTCACCAAAATTTCTAAAAGAGGATGACCACGACGCAGAAGATCGCTAGTAGAGCGAGCGGCCTTGACGTTAGCCATACTAACGATGAGATTGTGAAGTGACAAATATTTAAGAAGTTTTCTATTTAGCATATATTAAAAAAGAGAATATTCAGAGGGAGGAGGAGAGGAGGACTAGCCCAGAATCATCCAAGGGAAAATTAGTAGCAAAGGCTTGGGACGAGTTCAGCTTTAGCGACAGATGAGATGGCAGTGGTGCCATCAGGATGAAATAAAAGAGGGTAAAATGAAGAAGTAAAGTTATTAGAGAGGTATTTGGTCAGATGCCAGAAGTCTCGATGAGAGTTGGAATTCAAGAGATTTTAACGTTTTCCATTAATAAAGGAGTGTTTAGCAAGTTGGAGAAAAACTTGGTATGATTGCAGGCTGAAATATATAGCACATGAGATTCAGAAGAAGGCTCAAGTACTTATTGTGGAAAACCTCTCTATCATGTATAGCGTGAGAAAAGGCTGTGCCAAACCAAGGTTTGCAATGTTTAGGTTGAGAGAAAGAGAAGAATGTACTCTTCACTGTCAGACACTCTCATCCCTGTTATGCGTTCAGCACATGGAGATGAAAAAGCAATAGTCATTACAAAGAAAATCATCATATACCTCTTCAGGTCCCCCTTTTTGGCAGAATAGAATGTCTGGCGTATCTCCCAAGATTCTCGGGAATACGAATAGGCTGTCTACCAGTTCCTCTAGGTCTAGGTCATAGAGGATAGCAAAGTTGAAGGCTAGTTCACCATGATCAGTGAAGGGAGAGGAAAGCCAAAGTTGGTGGTGAGCATTGAAGACTCCAATGATTGAGATCTCCGCGAAAGTATAGGGAGATAATGTGCTCCACTTTTGAAGTTAGTGATAAAGAATTTCTTATAGTCAAAGAAGTTAGGGGAGAGATAGAGAGCTCAGATAAATTTAGTTAGAGAGTGAATTTTGATTCGAAGCCAGATGGTGGAAAACTCGAAAGATTCAACAGCGTGGGCACGAGAGCAATTCAAGTCGTAGCACACATAGACGCAACATCCAGCTTTGGAACGAGACTTAGGATAGAGAAATTAGGAAGGAACTGAAAACTACTACATACTGCTATTACTACTACTACTACTACTACTACTACTACTACTACTACTACTACTACTACTACTACTACTACTACTACTACTACTGTAATAGGCATTTTAAATATATATAAATATATAGAGGTAGACCTAAGCTATCTGAATAACCAAGAGTGAATACATGTACGAGTATAACGGTGAATAAGGGTCAGAGGCCAGGAGCTGTGTCGGTACTTTCATCACCCGCTAGCCGTAACGTCCCGTCGTAAAACCGTCTTGTTTAGTACACACAGATAACACTTACCGCTTGTTCAGCTCGTTAGGCATTAGCATCCCATTGGTAAGTAGTAATGTACGTCATAGTTAGGAATCCCCGTGATTGGATTGTTACTTCCGATCGACGTCATTACTGTGTTAATGACGTCGACAGTATAGGGTGCTAGAGCAGAAACGCTTCAGTTAGGAGATGACATTTCCACTGGCTACCATTCCACTGAGACGTAGCCCTGTTACAAGAAAAGACTTAAGCCATAAAAGGGAGAAGCACTGACGGTGACACCGAGAAAGTGAGTGAAAGAAAGAGTGACTGAGTGAGTGATTTTACCGCGGTCGTGTGTCATTCATCCAGAACCATACAATAAAGAAGTGAATAACTAATTCTTGCAGGAGAGTTGTTGAGACCAACTGAGAAAAGAAAGAAAACTACTAAATCTATTATATACATATTACCCCAGTAAAACTACTACTACTACTACTACTACTACTACTCACCTTGCATAACGAATTAGTGTGTGTGTGTGTGTGTGTGTGTGTGTGTGTGTGTGTGTGTGTGTGTGTGTGTGTGTGTGATATCTTTAGCATTCACGGGACGTCGTTTCTCGTTGGTGTTTCTTCCCCAGCGATGTTTATGAGTCGCGCCTAAACTTAATAAGCAAACACTGTCATTGTAGTGAGGGCCACCTACACACACACACACACACACACACACACACACACACACACACACAGACACTTGTTCCTCGTAAAGTTTTTTTTTCTTGTACATCAATATTCATGTTGACATTTTCACTTTTAACATTTATGACGTTAGACAAACTCCTTATTCCGGCAACGTATACTATATAATTGTAGCAACAAACATGGAAGATGTTAGTTTAGAGCAGAGGAGGAGGAGGAGGAGGAGGAGGAGGAGGAGGAGGAGGAGAAGAAGAAGAAGAAGAAGAAGAAGAAGAAGAAGAAGAAGAAGAAGAAGAAGAAGAAGAAGAAGAAGAAGAAGAAGAAGAAGAAGAAGAAGAAGAAGAAGAAGAAGAAGAAGGAGGAGGAGGAAGGAAGAAGAAGAAGAGGAAGAGTAAGAAGAGGAGGAGGAAGAAGAAGATAAAGAGGAAGAGGAAGAAGAGCAGGAGAAAGAAGAAGAAGAAGAAAAGGAGGAGGAAGAGGAAAGAGAGAAGGAATGTCAAAAGGGAAGAAAAGGAGGTAGGAAGGATGGAAAGCATCCTCCTTCTCATGGCCTTCCTCTTCCTTTCTCTTTTTCTTCCTCTTCCGTTTCCTCTTTCTCTTTCTTTCTCTTTCTCTTCCTCTTCCTCTTCTTCTTCCTCTTCCTTTTCCTTACATCTCATCCGCATGTCTATCTCCTTTTTCTAATTTCATTATTTTTTTTCCTTCTTCCTTTTACTTCTTCCTTCACTTCCCTGTCCGTCCCCATGTCATTCTCCTATTCTTTCTCTCTCTCTCCATCTCCTTTTTCTTCCTCTTTCCACTTCCTGTCCGGGTTTCTTTTCTTTTATTTTTCTCTGTTGGTTTTCTTTCCATCATTATCCCATGACATTGCACTTTGTCGTCGTCTTTTTATTTCCTTCTTTAATATTTTCCCTTATTTATTTCCCTTTCTTATCTTGTTTTTCTATTTCGTTATCATGTATCCTTTTTCTTTTTTTTCTTTTTTCACTTTGCTCTAGCGATGTTTCTTCTTTTCTCAGTTTTTTTTTTTACAATTTTTTCCTCTTCTTCTTTAACTGTTGTCAGCGATTTTCTCCTTCCTTATCATTTTCTTTACGTCTCACTATTTCCTCTTTATACTCATTCGTTCCCTGCTCTTACTTAAATTTTGTTCATCTTTTTCCTCTTTCTCTGTCTTTCCCTTGCATCTTTCCTCTTTCTTTTCCTCCTTTCTCAACATCTCCTTTACTTATCCCTTCCCTTTCTCATTCATTTCATATTATTCTTTCCATCTTACTTTTGGCTAAACATCTTCCTTTTGTTCCTCATCTCCTCTTCCTTCTCCTCTCCAACGTTCTCTCCTTCATCCGTGGCCTGCAGCATCCGGGCACCCACACGTGTTCTTTAAGGGCAAGAAAAGAGAGTTCACTCCTGCCTCGCAAAATGGCCGGAGGATCTAATTAATACCGGGGCCTGGCGTACAGTTTCATTAATGCAAGTCAGAAAGTGGCTAAGACGTGTGGCTGGGGCAGAGAGAGGGAGACTGGTGGGTGGGTGGGATGGAGGCGGGTAAATGATGGTGGTGGCGCTGGAGGTGAGAATAATAGGTGCAGAGGTAGTGTTGGAGGAAGGTTGCAGTGAGTGATGTGTGGTGGAGGTAAGTACGGAGCTTGACGGATACCGCGGTTCTGCAGTATAAGAGTTACTGAATGAAGATTTACAAGGCGAGAACAAGAGTGAAAGAATTATGCAAGGAAGGAATGAAGGAGGAACGGAGGGTAGGAAGAATTATGTAAAGGTAGAAATTAGGGAAGGAGAGAGGGAAATTGGAAGTTTGAAATCGGATTTAAGGAACGAAGATTGGAAGTAAAAGAGAAGGAGAGAAAGTTAGAAGGATTGAATGATAGACAGAAAAAGTTTAAAGGATGAACAAAGAATGACGTAAAGAATAAACTAGGTAATTAGGGATGGAGGACATTAGTTAGTTAAAAAAAAGGAAATAAAGAAGGAAATGAGAGAAGAAGGATGGGAAGAGATCTGAAGGAAGAAAAATAATTAGACATAAAGAGAAGGAAGGGTTTGGAAAGAAGAGATGAAATTTGAGAAATGAAAGAAGGAAACATAATTAAGGAAGGAACTGGAAAAAAAAATAGTGAAACGAAGAATGGAAGGAAGGAAGGAATTTGAAGGGGAGACAAAGGGAAAAATAATAACTAGGAGAAAGCCGGAGATGGAAACAAGGAAAGAGGAAGGGAAAGAAAAAAGTGGCGAGTAATGTTGGCAGTGAAGAAGGAAGGACTAAGAGAAGGATGGAAGGAGAGAAGATAGAGAGAGGATGAGTGGCAGTTTAATATGCTGTGAAGCCTCGTAACTACTCTTTCATAAGACGTCTTAAGTTTACTACAATATCCTGAGATCCTTTTTTTCCATCATGCAAATATTTTTTCTCTTATTTTCTGTTTTATTTTCATTGTAACTTGTGTATTTATCCTAGATAATTCCAAGCTACCTCAGCAAAACTTCCTTTTCATTTACTTCCCTCATCCTCCTTTCAAATAAAGCATATATTTTATCGTTTTATTTACTCATACCACTGTCTATTTCAATGTCATATAGAACAGACAACATAGAGTAATGTATCTGAGCCAAAGATTCTAGTTAGGATTGACATATCTTATTTTTTGATATCCCGATTAAAAGAATCAGTAGACATTAACGGCTGAGCTTAATCGAGTATCTTAAGTGACCCAGTGCCAGCCGCCTTTTGCAGTTACGTATCCCGGTCAGATAGGGTGATAGGTCAGCAGTCCGCAACCAGCAATGTTAGCCACAGCAACAAAGCAACATCGAAACAGAGTAATGCCACAATACGTCCATATACCGTTAAATGCATTGCCAAGCCTCGCAGACGCCAGCTGCCTTACGACCTCTAATTTACCATCTCTCTCTCTCTCTCTCTCTCTCTCTCTCTCTCTCTCTCTCTCTCTCTCTCTCTCTCTCTCTCTCTCTCTCTCTCTCTCTCTCTCTCTCTCTCTCTCTCTCTCTCTCTCTATTCTATGTTAGTTTTATTTTGATCTTGTTTTTCTTTCTCCTCCTCCTCCTCCTCCTCCTCCTCCTCCTCCTCCTCCCTCCTCCTTCTCCTCCTCCTCCTCCTCCTCCTCCTCCTCCTCCTCCTCCTCCTCCTCCTCCTCCTCCTCCTCCTCCTCCTCCTTCTGCTCTTCGCTATTGACAAAATGTATGTTTGTAAAGACCCTGGCCTAGATAAATTTCTAGAATTCTGAAAGAAATCAAACACCAGACCAGTAAACCACTCTCAGTTCTGTTTAGCAAATCTTTAACAGATGGTAAACTTCTGTGCAATTGGAAACGTGTGAATATAACTTCAATGTTTATAAAAAGCGATAAATCACAACCAGCCAATTGTCGACCAATTAGTCTGACATCAGTTGTATGTAAACTAATGGAGATAATCATTCGCAATAACATTGTCAAATTCTTTGAAAATAATTATATGATAAATGACTCTCAACATGGTTTCCGCAACAAACTTACTTGACTTCTTCTGTTATGCTTTTGAAGTTTATGATGGCAGTAGAGCTGTAGACATAATGTACTTAGTTAGATTTTCAGAACGCGTTTGATAAAGTTCAACATAAACGTTTGCTCAGTAAAGTCTGTTCACATGGCATCAATGGTAATATTCACAATTAGTTAAAAGACTGTCTCTCTGAGCAGAAACAAAGAGTTGTTATGAACGGCTTTTCGTCTACATGGCTTCATGTAAAAAATAGAGTATCACAGGGTCTTTTTCTGTTTATATTATATTTAGATAACATTGACGCTGGCCTCATGTGCAAGGTATCAAAATTTGCCGATGACACGTAAAGAAAAGATATCGGAATCCTAATATTGAGTCATTTAAAACCCGACCAGCACTGCTCTCATATGGTCAAGACAGCCAACAAACTGGTAGGCTTTATTGGACGTGTTTTTTAAAACAATATCACAAAAAGTAATATTAAAACCCTATAATTAGTTCGTTAGACACCATCTCGAATAATGTGTACAATTCTGGCCACTTTATCACGGAAAAGACATCAAAAGGCTGGAAAGAGTCCAACGCAGATTGACAGAAATTATTCTTAGTCTGAGAAAGAGACCATATGAAGAAAGACTCAAGGATCTTAATCTCTTTAATCTCTCAAAACATAAAATGCGAGTTGATCTAATTGAATTTTTTTTTTTTTTAAATACTCAAATGATTGAACAACATTAATGCTGAAGATTACTTTAAAGTTGACCAGTCAAATGTAACAAGAAAGCAGAACAACTTGAAAGTAGTTCGTTAAAGGATATCGTTAAATGAAGCAAAAAATTTCTTTTATGCATTGTTAATGTTTGGAATTCTCTTCCCTCTAATTTCGTCGATTATACGAAACTGTTTTAGTTTCATGAATAGATTGGACAAGTATCTCGACAGTAATCCGTTGCTCCGATATTATCCGATGTCCTAAACGTTCGTTTGAATAAAAGTAGGTTTGTAGTGTTGGGGAGTTGGCTGGCAGCGCCTGGTAGTGTAGTTGACTCTTTCCAAAAACTTTTAGTTGTAGTGATAGTGACGCACAACTCTCTTCTCGTTCCTCATCAAAATTTCCACACAATGTTTCCATGCTGTGTGCCCTTTCCTTATTTCCTGCCAGCCTCTGCCTGGAGGTAGTGGTGGGTGGGGAGGAGCCTTCGCCTTTGCTATTCCTTTTGTCTTGCATTAGTTTAGATTGAGTAGATCTCAAACAGTCTAGCAGGGGCCAGTAGGCCTGCTGCTGCTTCTTCCTCCTCTGTTCCTTTGTATTCTTTTGTATTCCTCCTCCTCCTCCTCCTCCTCCTCTTCCTCTTCCTCTTCCTCTTCCTCTTACTTTTCCTCTTCCTCATCCTAATCTTCCTCCTCGTCCTCTTCCTCCTCCTCCTCTTCCTCTTCCTCTTCCTCTTCCTCGTCCTCCTCCTCCTCCTCTTCCTCCTCCTCTTCCTCCTCCTGGTCCTCTTCCTCCTCCTCCTCCTTCTCCTCCTTCTCTTCCTCTTCCTCTTCCTCTTTCTCCTCCTCTTCCTCTTCCTTACCGCCAGTCACCTTCTCTCTGCCCTCCCATTCCCCCACCGGATCATGTCTCCCGCTAATTTTACTTTTCCATTTAATCGTATTGCGTTCTCCAGCCTACCCACTTCTTGAAAGACAGACGCCCTCTCTCTCTCTCTCTCTCTCTCTCTCTCTCTCTCTCTCTCTCTCTCTCTCTCTCTCTCTCTCTCTCTCTCTCTCTCTCTCTCTCTCTCTCTCTCTCTCTCTCTCTCTCTATCTATATATATATATATATATATATATATATATATATATATATATATATATATATATATATATATATATATATATAGAGAGAGAGAGAGAGAGAGAGAGAGAGAGAGAGAGAGAGAGAGAGAGAGAGAGAATACATGAGTCGCATCGGTAAGTTTGTCCTGGATGCCCGATCTCAAATTTTTGGAAGGAGAGATATTGTACAAGTTGAAATGGTTTTGTGTTTTATAATGATGATTGGAATGACGATGATGGTACCGATGATGGAAATGATAATGGCTGCGAGAATTTAAATGCTAGAGAAGGACGTGGATGAAGAGGAAGAAGAGAGGAAGATCAAAGCACATAACCGGAAATTACCTTCTTTGTAGTCTTTCGTTTAGCGCGGGCAATCTTTCCAAAGTCCTGTCTCCTCCTCCTCCTCCTCCTCTTCTTCCTCTTCCTCTTTTTCTTCCTCTTCCTCTTCCTCCTCTTCCTCCACCTCCTCCTCATCTTCCTCTTCCTCTTTCTCTTTCTCTTTCTCTTCCTCTTCCTCTTCTTCCTCCTCCTCCTCCTCCTCCTCCTCCTCCTCCTCCTCCTCCTTTCAGGATCTTGAAGAAATCGTTTGCATGGAGGAATATGATGTTATCGGCGTAACGGAATCGTGGATTAATACAGTAAACAGAGACTTTTTGGCCGAATTTTCAATACCCGGGTACAGTTTATTCAGTTGTGAAAGAAACGAGAGGGAGGCGGTGTGCTCCTGTACGTAAAACTAATTTTCACCCAATTGCAAAATCCACCACGAAAATAGCTAATATAAATGCGTCATTCCTTCAGCTTAACCTCCAGTCCCGCAAAATCGTAATTGGTATTATTTATAGACCTCCAAGTCAGTCAACGGCAGTAGACAACCAACTTTATGAACAGATAGCTGAAATCTGTTGCGAAAACGAAACCGTAATCTTTGGTGACTTCAATCTTCCTATACGTAGATGGGGCGATCCTTTAAACTCACATACAGGACTCAGTTTATACGCGAACTTGCTCGAAAGCAGCCTTTATCAATTAGTAGAACAGCCGACAAGAGGAGAAAATATTTTAGACCTTGTCTTAACTACGAATGAAAACATTGTCGGAAATGTAAAAGTAGGACCTGAGTTCAGTAGCAGTGACCACCGGGTGATTACTTTCAGTATTCAAGAAAATAAATCTATAATAAAGGAAAGTAAAGACTGACTATCAAAGGGCCAACTATAGAAAACTTAGAAACATTCTTGCGCAAAGCGATTGGAGTGAGCTCTCGGGAAACATAAGTATTAACGAAGCATGGCTAATATTTACATCCAATCTTAACAAAGCAGTAGATGCATCTGTTCCACTACGAAATAGGCGCTCGATCGTTAACTCAAAACCGAAGTGGTGGAATACGGAAATAAAAAATAGCCTCCTTGCTAAGAAACGCGCATTTCAGAAATATAAGCTCACTCAAATAAACAGTGATAAGATAGAACACGACCGATTACGCCGAAATACCAAAGCACTCATCAAGAGAAGTAAGAAAACCTCGAGCTTCACATTGCAAATTCCAGTAAGTCTAATCCCAAGGAATTTTTCAGCTACATTAGAAAGAAAAGACCTTACCATCAGAAATAGGCCCATTAAAAATGCAAAACGGCGAGTACACTGAAAACGATACCATGATGGCAAATATCTTAAATAACTACTTCTCAACCGTATTCACAGAAGAAGTTAACTTAGAACAACAGCCGACTCCTCGCATTCAAAGTAATAACGTCTTTCTGAATACGTGCACATTTGAAGAAAACGAAATTTTGCAAGCGATCAGTAAAATTAAAGTAAACAAAACGCCGGGCCCTGATAGAATTTCTCCAAGAATATTAAAAGAGGCTAAAAATGAATTAGCTAAACCACTTTCGATACTGTTTGGTAAATCGTTAAATACTGGAAAAGTACCCGACGAATGGAAACTCGCGAACGTTACACCTATATTTAAAAAGGTAACAAGTCTGAAGCTCAAAATTATAGACCGATAAGCCTCACATCGGTGGTAGGTAAACTAATGGAATCGCTTATACGAGACAAAACGGTAGCATTCCTCGAAAGTAATAACATCATCAAGGACTCTCAACACGGATTCAGAAACAAGCGATCATGCCTTACAAACTTACTCGACTTTTTCCATCACGTATATAATCTGTTCGACGACACTAGGGCGGTTGATATAATTTATTTAGATTTTCAAAAGCCTTCGATAAGGTTCCCCACAAACGCCTCATCAATAAACTAAAAGCTCACGGTATAACTGGCGATCTCGTTACATGGATCGAAGACTGGCTATCGGGCCGTGAACAGCGTGTAGTAATAAACGGTAAATCGTCAGAATGGACCAGCGTAAGTAGTGGCGTTCCTCAGGGATCAGTCTTGGGACCGATTCTTTTTATCATATATATAAACGACATCGAGGAAAATATTAACTGTAAAGTATCAAAATTCGCAGATGATACAAAATTGTAAACAGGGCGGACTCAGTAACTCAGCGTCAACTTTTACAGAACGATTTAGATACCCTCGTCGAATGGTCTAAAACGTGGCTGATGAATTTCAATTTTGACAAATGTCATGTTCTACATATTGGAAATAGTAATCCACGAGCGAACTACACAATGGGGAATGCTTCCATAAAGAGCGTACAGAGAGAAAAGATCTTGGCGTTGTAATATCGGCTGACCTCAAACAAAGTAATCAATGCACCGAAGTTGTGAAAATCGCAAATAAATTAGTCGGCTTTATCGGAAGATCATTCACATTCAAAACGGAAGAGATAATATTAACTTTATATAATTCGCTCGTACGCCCGCACCTTGAATATAACGTACAATTTTGGTCACCCTATTATAAGAAAGACATTGAAAAATTAGAAAGAATACAGCGTCGATTAACTAAAATGGTTCCAAGATTACGTAATAAACCATACGAGGAACGACTTAAAGAACTAAATTTATTTACTCTTTCCAAACGTCGATTACGAGGGACCTTATCACACTCTTCAAAATTTAAGGGATTTACGAATATGAATCCTGATAACTTCCTAACGCTTGACCGGTCAAATTTCACCAGAAACAACGGTTTCAAGGTAATAGGAAAGCGATTTAAAACAAACGAAGCCAAACATCTTTTCTTTAATCGCATTATCAATATTTGGAACGGTTTGCCATCGAACGTAGTTGATTCAGGTACTATTGAGACATTCAAAATTCGTCTTGACAAATATTTCGAAACTAATCCCCGGTTGTCACTGTTTATCTCCGAGTAATTTGCGCCGTCCATAAAGAAATATGCCTTAGATCAGGGGTTCTCAACCTTTTTATCGTTAAGAACCCCCTGAGTTATAAGACCATCTACCAGTACCCCCAGTATTGTCACATGGAACATGGAACTCAATATGCAATGGCACTGCAAAGGATTTTATTAGATCAGCCATCTAAGTACCCCTGGAAATCTTCTTATGAACCCCCTGTGGTTTCGCGCTGTCAGGATGGCCACTGTCCATGAGCTAACATCATTAGGTCTCTATGACGCTGAAGACGTCTATGCAGAACGGTTTGGTTGGCAATAGACAATCTCATTATCAGACTTTGATTTCTAAGTTATGAAAATAATCTCATTTACGGGGCTTCATAGGTTCATGGTGTCTTGTAGTCTACTTACTAACCTAGAAGGAAAGAAAATATCATACTAACTTCGAGCTATCAATTGAGGAAGAAGTAATTTTTGTCCCAGGAATAGAGCAAGATGGTATATAAAAAACACAATGCATAGTTATAACCTAACTCTACTATTATAGCGCTTTTTGTCGTAGATACATGTTTAGAAATACTTTACCTATCTTGATATCTCCTTACGTGACAAAAGAATATCCAAAAATATACGATATGCAGTTGACCATCTTTTCTGTGAAATATTACGATATCTGTTGAATCTGGCAACTTCAACGGGAGTTTGGGTCCTCTCCTAGTGTTTCCTTATGATTGAAACATTGATATTTACACGTCATTGTGATCAGGGAAATAAAGAAAACTAAGTTTGCTTTTTTCTAAGAGCATGAAATAGAAAAATTTATGTTTACAAGTGGCAGTTTATGTATAAGACACGCAAACCTGTGTGCACTCATCCACTCTATCCAGAAGCTTAACTAATTTTCAAAAGTTCCCCAATAGCTACACAACTACCATTGGTCTACTGTTTCTATCCAGTTACCTACAAACACGTACACATTCACGGCAGCAACATGCAAAGTACACTAAATACTCCGGAGCAAAGCTGCCTCACCTTGTTTCATTAATCAGCTAACTCTTGCACACTTTCACACCAAAGCTATTTTTCATTTACCATCGACGATTTTATATTCGAATCAAAATTAAAACGACGATTGAGAACTTTCGGCCTAAAGATGTTTGAGGGCCGTGACGGCCTTGGGCGCCGCACGGGGGAAGGAGGTGGCCGTCGGGTCCGGCCTGGGGCCCAAGGCAGGGAACTGGCTGCAGGTCCTGCTTTTCCTTGGTGGCCTCAAGCTTCACTACTAGTCGTCCACTTGCAGCGCATCACACTAGGCAAGGGTCGCCATAAGCAAGAGATCAATGTCTACCACTCACCGGATGGTGCCGTGAGGGGCCCTAAAGGGGTGATAAGGGCTCCTTGCATAGAATATGATGGTGAGTGGTGTGTACGGGACCTCTGCTTATAATGACACCGGGCTGAACAACTCGCCATGAACGAGGGCACGCTATGTGCCATGAGCCAGGCACTGACAGTACCAGGGGTCCTTTACGTTAGGTTAGGTTAGGTTAGGTTAGGTTAGATTAGGTTAGGTTAGGTTAGGTTAGGTAAAAGGACTCACTTCATGACAGCGTTTGGGGAGTGGTGTGTGGCGGGTCATTGCTCATGGCGACCTGTGTGAGGCATTGCAAGGTTGCATCGTCACTGCTCTCATAACCACGGGACTGGGGTTGACCCTTTCTGGGTAAAAAGTTTCGTCCCAGTACCTGTGTAGGTAATAATACTTTGGATCGTTTCGCCATCGCCATCGCCGCACCGTTAGCCTCGATAAACGGATCGTTATCCTCAACAAACACATCTGTACCGTGGACACTGGAATCGCAACCTGTCGTGGAATCCCATTGTTAGCGTGGACTCATTTTCCTTCGCGGCTTCAAGCTCACTGATTGTTGTCAACTTGCAGCGCCTCATACTAGGCAAGGCGTCGCCTTAAGCAGGGTGCCGTGTCTACCGTCCATCAGATGATGCCGTGAGGGGCCTTTAAGGGTGATAAGGGCTCCTTGCATAGAGTCTGGTGGTGAGTGGTGTGTACAGGACCTCTGCTTATAATGACATCGGGCTGAACAACTCGCCATGAACGAGGGCACGCTGTGCGCCATGAGCCAGGCACTGACCGTACCAGTGGTCCTTTACGGGGTGAAAAGGACTCACTGACAGTGTTTGGGGAGTGGAGTGTGGCGGGTTATGCTCATGGCTACCCGTGTGAGGCGCAGTAAGGTGGCAGCGTCACTCTCCTCGCACTCACGGGTCTGGGGTGAACTCTTACGGGGTGAAAGGGTTCGCCCCAGTACCTGTGTAGGCAAGTGAACTTCAATTGCGTCGCAGTGAGGTGGCAGCGCCACTCTCCTCGCACCTAAGGGTGTGGGTGGACCCTTACGGGGTGAAAGGGTTCATCCCAGTACCTGTGTAGGCAAGTGGACTTCAATTGCAGCGCAGGAAGGTGGCAGCGTCACTTTACTCGCACTCAAGGGTGTTGGGTGGATCCTTACGGGGTGAAAGGGTTCGTCCCAGTACCTGTGTAGGCAAGTGGACTTCAATATTGTGTCTTGAAATCGCATCGTGAGGACTGGAACCGCATCGACATCGTGGAAACCCGCATCGTTCCCGTGGAAACTGGAATTGCATCTTGATCGTGGAAAGGCATCGTCATTTTGGAAACTTGCATCGCTATCGAGGAAACTGGAATGCCATTGTTATCTTGGAAACTCGGAGCGCTATCGAGGAATCTGGAATCAAATCTTATCGTACACACTGTTATCGTGGAAGCTCTCGTGATCGTCGTTCGTTTCGTTATCTCTGAATTACTTAATTAGTCTTGGTATTATTATTAGCTTCCGTAATAATAGAGATGTTGGTCATTTTATCTTATCTTTTTACTGTATTTTTTTCAGGGTACAGTTTAGTGTTCTTCAACCTTTTCTAAATTCGTGCACCTTTTCGAGAAGCAAGGAGGACTATAAAAGAAATGCATCAATATTCGTAATTTTCCCTACTTTAAGACTGAAAATCGATAGATAACATTATTGAATATCTACCTGAAGCTACAGTTTTTTAGTCCTAAACAGTCGCTATATAGAGCGAAATGTACTATAACAAAATGCCACATCTCAAACACATTAGGCCCGTGTTCCGTCGGAGTGTAATATATTACTATTGTGAATAAATCGCAATACTTTGATTAATATCAATAGGAGAGGACCCAAACTGTCACAATTTCAGTGTTCGCAGGAGAGAGTCAGTATCGTCTCGCGGTACAGAGTAATCGTCTCTAAACACTGTATTACGATGTATCTATTGATTTGCCAGGGTTTTACTCCTACCAGTATTTTTCTGTTCTTATTCTACCATGGTATTTCTTTATAGTTACTTGAGTTTATACGACTGACATCATAATATAGAGCAAAACATAATTGTCTGGTGTACCAAGATCTTTCATTTCTAGAGACTTAAAGACAGCACGGAACCTTAACACACATTTCACCTCGCTTCTGCACAGGTTAATTCTTCTTCTTCTCAACCTTTTAATGTGATGTACCCTCGAAGTCTTTCAGTATTGATCACGTACCCTTACCCACAATGCAGCGTCAGGAAGGGTAACAATAAATGCATGGTTTATTGACTTAGTTTATTAAGTTTAAATTGTGTTATATATGTGGAGCAGACACAATTTTTAATTAATATTAGTATGTTTCTATGAGGTAGTGTCGATAGGAACTGGTACCTCACAGGGAGACACTATATGTGACTAACATGCAATGCATTTACCAAAAGGAACTATATCAGACAATTTTCGATCATTATGGCAGTGAACTAGTGTTGCTTGCAGCTAGTTGCAACTTGTAACTAGTAACAGTGATAAATAAGTCACTGTGTGTGTGAATAACATATAAGATAAGAAATCGGAGCAAATATTATAGGTTTGCAAGGTTGTGTGGCAACTGTAATCCAAGAGAGCTTCCTCTCAAGTGATATAACTCCAAGAGTTTCCTTGTTAACGTTGTTAACGTGTCCTGGTTCTAGTGAAGGACACATTGTATACTACAAACGAATTTGCTGCTATTTAGAACTGAAGCATTTTGAGAAACCCGCCACGTACCCCAAAAATTCCTCTCACGTACCCCTGGGGGTACGCGTACCCCAGGTTGAGAACCCCTGCCTTAGATCGTGAATTGCGGGATGTTTCGCGAATATACTTACCCTCCTTACACGACATAGACAGCCCTGGGTTAACGGTCACTACTACTACTCTTGACCTGTGACGGGCTGTGGAAAGTCAGAAGCCCTGACAGTAGTGATCATCATAGGGAATTAAAGTACCAGGGGTCACTGCTGCAGGGGGTAGTGTACGGCGCCCCTTAGTGGGAAGTACACTTTTACAGTGGACTGAACGGAGCTGGGGCCTGATTGACTGCTGCCTCCCTTGAAAGCGTCAGGCAAGGCTGCCGCACCACCTGTGACGGGTTGTGTTTGTCTAGGGCCCTGTTAATTTTTTATCACCATTGGGACAACCAGGGATCAATGTTGCAGGAGGAAATCAGTGTACGGCGTCCCTCCAAGGGAAAGTACGCTTACTCAGTGGAGTGAATGGAGCTGGGGCCTGATTGACTGCTGCCTTCCTTGAAAGCGCTAGGCAAGGCTGCCGCACCACCCCTCCGACATCCACACTGTGACTCCACCCACACGCACATTCACCACACTACATAACCGTCAAGCACCTACATAGTCCCCGACAAACAAGAGTAGACGTAGATTACAACTTCTTTTCTCTATTCT
>NC_059291.1:15674039-15694039 GCF_017591435.1 Portunus trituberculatus
TTGTCGTTTGTTTTATCATTCAGAAGACTTAAAATATTTAAGATATATATGAATAAATAAAATTAATCTGATCATATAAAGCAACACATATGTCTAAAACGGTGTAATACACAAAAAGTACACATGAAAAATTGTGATTATAAAAAGAAATATCTAGTAGCAAAAAGTTGACCAAAAATAGGAATAGGCAAACAAATACTAAGTACAAAAACAGACAGGTATAGAGCAAAGACAAGTAATTGAATAAGTGCTCATACATACAAAAGAGTAATATTTTTGTCATGAAACGTTTTGTAACACACACACACACACACACACACACACACACACACACACACACACACACACACACACACACACACACACACACACTATATGGAAGGTATCAGTAAACCAATTGAAAAGAAAATAGAAAAAAAAATATATAAATAAAACTTTGAAAAAATGAATATTGAATTAGGGAACCAATCACTGGACTGATTATCACCTTAATGAAAGATGGCAACCAGACCTGAGAGAGAGAGAGAGAGAGAGAAAGAACAGGAGGAAAACAGAGAGAAAGGAAGGAATGGCAAGGGAAGGAGATCATAAGAAGTAAAGTTGAGCCAAAGGAAGAAGATGAAGAATAGGAGGGAAGGGAAGATGGAAGGGAAGGGGAAGCAAAAGGGAAGGATATTGGAGTTAAGGGAAAGAAAGGGAGAGAAGAGGAAGAGAGGAAAACGCAAGAGAAGCGAAGGAATGTAGTGGTAAGAAAAGGATAGGAAAGTAGAGAGAAGGGGAAAAAGACGGGAAAATTAAGAATAGGTAAATGGAAAGGAGGGGAGGGGGAAGAGAGAAAGTAAGAAGCGAGGATAGTTTGTGAAGGAAAAGAAAATAGTGGTGGTTGTTATTAGTTGCTTTTGGACAAGATTTGTACTTTGGATTCCACGTCTTGTCTTCCTCCTCTTCCTCCTCCTCCTCCTCCTTCTTCCCTCCTCATTCCTCCCTCCTCCCTCCCTCCTCCCTCCCTCCTCCCTTCTCTCTCCTCTCTCCTCTCTCCTCCCTTTTCCCTCCTCCCTCCTCCTTTCTCCCTCCTCTTTTCCTTTTCCTCCTTCCTACCTTCTCCCTTCTCTTTTCTCCTTGTTCTGCTACTCCTATTTTTTTGTGTATTTTTTTTTTCAGATAGACATGTAGAGTTCACCGTAGGGTGAATATTAGAATTTCCTTTCATCCTTTTCTGTGAAAATTCCATGTATTTTTCTCGACTCTTCCCATGCTTGCTAAAGCTGGAGGGAGTGGTGGTGGGGAAGAGCCTTTTCTTATGCTGTCTTATCTCTCTTCCCTGTAGCGTGTTGGAAATAGTTACCGAGCAGCCTTGAAGAGACAAAAACATCTGTTGCTTTTTATCTTGAAAGAGAAAAGAATGAAAATTTGCTAAACTTATATCCTCCTCTCTCTCTCTCTCTCTCTCTCTCTCTCTCTCTCTCTCTCTCTCTCTCTCTCTCTCTCTCCTCCTCTTCCTTCTCCTCCTCCTCCTCCTCCTCCTCCTCCTCCTCCTCCTCCTCCTCCTCCTCCTCCTCCTCTCCTCTTCCTCCTCTTCTTCCTCTTTAGGTTTAAACAATACAGATGATTTGCTCCAGGAATGTACACAACACCCTTTCGCCACTTCCTTCCTTTGCCGATACTCCGTAATTCCTAAAGCCTTTTCTTGTTCTCCTACTCAGTCTTTTCTTCCATCTGTCACTCTTCATTATATAATCATCGTGTTCTTCAGTGTTTTTCATGTTTTTTCCCATTCGTCCTAATTAGCATTATTATCTTTTTCTTGTTCTTTTCTCCTCACCCTCATTGTCATCTTCTGTTTCCTCACTCTTACTTCCAATTTGTCATTGTCTTAGTTTTTTTGGTGGAAAAGGCGTCATGTTTGTTTTTATCTCGTAGCTCCTGCTAGTCCGTCTAGGAATACAAAAAAATGGGATGTCCATTTGTGTTATGCGAGCCGAAAATTTTAGGTGCTAATTGTTTAATTAGGAAGACAGCACTAAGACTAGATTGGCCAATTACCTTGATTTTCCTATGTTTGTTTTTTGTTGATTTAATTTTAATTACTTTTCTATTATGTTGTTTAAACATATTGAGCTTTTTTTTTAAGCAAGAGAGAAACTTACATAACTGAAATTAGATTCTCTTGATACTTTTGTGGTTATTAACTCTTACACTGTTGTTTGGCACATTTTTCCTCAGTCACTATCATAAAATAATTTTCTTCTTCTACAGCCACTTGCAAACACTGAATAAACTAGAATGATCAAAATCTGCTTTTTCCCCCTCTTTCGTATGCTTTCAAAGGTTTCATGTATCTCATTGTTGTGAATTACTGTGTATCAGAATGAAATCCTTGTTAAACTATCACTGAAATCATGAAAACACTCCTGTAAACCTCAATAGGTTTCGCTACAACTTGTTTCATAAAGGTAATCGAGATAAGACCTTTGAGAATATGGTCTCAAAATAACTTTTCTCGTTCTGTTTAAATTCAAATGAAACACAATAGAATACAAACTTCCTTTATTGCTTATATCACTGTTGGAACATATTACTGGTGTGTATGTATGTATGTATGTATGTGTGTGTGTGTGTGTGTGTGTGTGTGTGTGTGTAATTCACCTCGGTAGCCTGCTGGTCACCCAGCCAGTCTTCCCCATTACGGAGCGAGCTCAAAGCTCATAGACCGATCTTCGGGTAGGACTGAGACCACAACACAATCCACACACCGGGAAAGCGAGGCCACAACCCCTCGAGTTACATCCCGTACCTATTTACTGCTAGGTGAACAGGGGCTACACGTTAAGAGGCTTGCCCATTTGCCTCGCCGCCTCCGGGATTCGAACCCGGACCATCTCGAGTGTGAGTCGAGCGTGCTAACCACTACACTACGCGGTGTGTGTGTGTAATTCACTGTTTGTTTGATCTGGTGCAGTCTCTGACGAGACAGCCAGACGTTACCCTACGGAACGAGCTCAGAGCTCATTGTTTCCGATCTTCGGATAGGCCTAAGACCAGGCACACACCACACACCGGGACAACAAGGTCACAACTCCTCGATTTACATCCCGTACCTACTCACTGCTAGGTGAACAGGGGCTACACGTGAAAGGAGACACACCCAAATATCTCCACCCGGCCGGGGAATCGAACCCCGGTCCTCTGGCTTGTGAAGCCAGCGTTCTAATCAGTGAGCTACCGGGCCGTGTGTGTGTGTGTGTGTGTGTGTGTGTGTGTGTGTGTGTGTGTGTGTGTGTGTTAATATGTGCACGTATACGTTTATGTGCGTGTCTCAACTATTATGATGCTCGCAGAAAACTGCTTTTGTCTCGTCTAATAAAACTAAAGTAAAAAGAAAAATAATAATAATATGAAAAAAAGAGCTTTCCCGAAACGAGCACAAAGACTCCTCGCTCCCTCCTCCCTTCCCTCTCACCTTCTCGCTGGGTTGGTTTTATTCATGGCATTTCATACCTAAAGTGAAAAGTGTAGAGTAAAATGCATAATGTCCCGGTTTCCAGAGAGGGACGGGGGATAATTTGCATACTAGAGGAGATAAAGCTGCATTTTATCTTTTCTAGAGGCAGTGCAGTGTTGGAAAGTGCGAGGTGTGCTCAGGTGACAGGTGTGTTGTGTGTTTGGTGTGTAATGCTGGTGCGGTGCAAGAGAAGGAGGAGGAGGAGGAGGAGGAGGAGGAGGAGGAGGAGGAAGAGGAAGAGGAAGAGGAGGAGGAGGAGGAGGAGGAGGAGGAGGAGGAGGAGGAGGAGGAAAAGCAAGATGAGGAAAACATGATGCAACAGGAAGAGTAGAAACGGGTAATGTAGTTAGGGAGAGAGAGAGAGAGAGAGAGAGAGAGAGAGAGAGAGAGAGAGAGAGAGAGAGAGAGAGAGAGAGAGTAAAGCAGGAAAAGACTTGGTATGCCGTATGTTCTTTGCATGTAAATGATAACTTTTTAACAGGTGTGTGTGTGTGTGTGTGTGTGTGTGTGTGTGTGTGTGTGTGTGTGTGTGTGCGTGCGTGTGTGTGTGTGTGCGTGAGTACGTGCGCGCCTCTGTTTCCCCTATGGGCAATATTCCACTCACGAACATTCCATCCGTAATGTTTCCCGCCCCAAATATTTCCGCCATTTTAAATTGTGCGGAGGGAGTGAGGATAAGGTGGAGGAATGTGTCATATGGAAGATTATTATCCATCTGGCTGGAGGTATTCATGTCGGTGGAGTCTTTGTCTGGTGGGAATATTTTGGTTAGATTTACATACATATATATAGAGTGGGATTTTTGGTGGAAGTAAGTGGAAGATTGGTGTGTGTGTGTGTGTGTGTGTGTGTGTAATTCACCACGGGTCACCTGCTGGTCACCCAGCCAGTCTTACCCATTACGGAGCGAGCTCAGAGCTCATTGATTGATCTTCAGGTAGGACTGAGATCACAACACACTCCACACACCGGAAAAGCGAGGCCACAATTCCTCGAGTTACATCCTGTACCTACTTACTGCCAGGTGAACAGGGGCTACACATTAAGAGGCTTGCTCATTTTTCTATGTGGAGCTAAATATCTACATATATGTTCTATGCTGACATTCTTAAGTGAAGTTATTATATGTGGAATTATTTATGTGTGGAATTTCTCGTTTAAAGTGATTTATTCGAGAAAATAATGAATATACGTAAATGGAATCCGTGCAAAATTATCTATACTGAATCTTCACTTATTTAATCAATTGATAGAATTTACACGAAAACATTTAGAGCACGTATAGGTGAAAAAAAAACTTACGATTAACAGATGGAAGATTGACGTATGTTTAGAATAATGGCAGAGGGGGAAGAAGGAAGAAAGAGAAGGGTAGATAGTGTGGCAGAGTGTAAGGGCTGGTAGTGTGGTAGAACATTAGCGTGTGAAGGGCGGGACGTTTGAGGAACAAGACCCATACAGCAAAGAGGGAAAGAAAAAAAATGGGTGAGGAATGAACCTAGCTAAGTGTAAAGTGATGACAATGGCAGAGTACTAGTGTGTCAAGGACGTTACATGTTGCAGTGTGATGGTAAATATGACTGAATGTTTGGTGTGGAACTGCAGGTAACACAACATTACTTGATTAACTATGCAGCAATGAGGCGTAAGCGGATTATAGCGAACGCCCTTCGCAGACACACAAATAGATAAATTAGTTGGCATAAAATGTAATAGATACGCAAATAGGTAGATTGATGGATGTGAAAACGAATAGATATACTAATTGGTTATTAAGAGTGAAAATTTATTGATACGCAAATATATGGATGAGCAAAAAACTAATGGCTGTGCAATAATATGAACGAATACAGATTGAGGTTTTACAGATACGCAAAAGATACATATAGTTCAAAATTAATGCTAATAGAACCATTTAGGTGAATCAATAGAAAAAAAGTAATGAAACCGCATATTTACATAGACGAACAAAAGAACTAAACTGATACATTTTCATTAAAAAAGGGACCGATTGATTGAAGAAGAAATCAATATGTACACAAAACTTAATAAAAATAAATACTACAGACGAGAAAAAGGAAGTACATTCACAACAAAGATGCATGAATAAACAGACAAACAAACAAATTGATACGTTCACAAATGTGAATCAATGAAAATTAACTGAAAAATTTATAGATAAATGAAAATACGAAATATTACTTTAATACGAAAACATGCATATAAATCAGGAAAACAAAACAAAACTGACAGATAGTTAAAGTAATACATGCACACAGACACATACACAACACACAAAGAATATACACATACACAACACACAAAGAGATAAACAAAGGAAGACAAAAGCAAAAATCAACATATAATAATGCATACATACACAAACTAGAACGAACAGAAGCACACACATAGCACACCAATAAATAAAGTTAGGAGTCCCAGAACACAAGGGGCGCATCGAGCAGCCAACAGCGGGCAGAGTCAACACAGCGAGGAGGTACCAAGCGCGTGGAGGGGAGGCACGTTTGTTTGCCTGATTTTCTCGTATTTTCACCTAATTTTTAATCACGACCTGACCAGTAAAGCGTGCTAATTAATATTTGAGCATCATTCAAGCAGATTTAGCCAAAGGGTGTAATGGCGAGACTCTGTTTGTATTTTTGTTCATCTTTCTGTCTGTCTGTCTGCCAATTTGTCAGTCTGCCTGTCTCTCCGTCTGTCTGCTAGTCTGTCTGTCTGGCTGGCTGTCTGTCTGTATTGTTTCTTTGGTTCAGCTGTTTTTATTTTTGTGTGAATTCTTATTGATATTCTTTTATTTATATTATTTTGTATTACTTGTGTGTGTGTGTGTGTGTGTGTGTGTGTGTGTGTGTGTGTGTGTGTGTGTGTGTTTTTTTGTTTGTGTATAAATAAGTACGTTTGTATATATGTATTTTTGTCTGTTTGCCTGACAGTCTGTGTTTATCTGTCTGTTTCTATTTGTATTTGTCTGTTTACTGTCTATTTAAGTCTGTCCGTCTATCTTCCTGTCTGCCTGTCTGTCTGTCTTTGTGTGTTTGTGTGTGCGTTGCGTTCATTTCTTAATTTGTTAGCATATGTTCATTCTCTCTCTCTCTCTCTCTCTCTCTCTCTCTCTCTCTCTCTCTCTCTCTCTCTCTCTCTCTCTCTCTCTCTCTCATTATTAATGTATATCCACAACACACACACACACACACACACACACACACACACACACACACACACACACACACACACACACACACACACACACACACACACACACACACACACACACACACACACACACACACACACACACACACACACACACACACACACACACACACACACACACACACACACACACACACACACACACACACACACACACACACACACACACACACACACACACACACACACACACACACACACACACACACACACACACACACACACACACACACACACACACACACACACACACACACACACACACACACACACACACACACACACACACACACACACACACACACACACACACACACACACACACACACACACACACACACACACACACACACACACACACACACACACACACACACATCTAGACAAGCTGAGGAAGGTGCGTGGGTTATATTAGATTAGGCAATGTCTAATTATGGATGGAAGAGAAGAAGGAAGAGAAATGGGAGGACAAGGAGGAGATGAAAAGGAAAAGGAGGAGGAGAAGGAGGAGGAGGAGGAGGAGAAGGAGGAGGAGGAGGAGGAATAGTAGGAGGAGGAGGAAGAGGAAGAGGAAGAGGAAGAGGAGGAGAGAAAGCGAAAGAAAATAATATAAGTGGAAGGACGTGGAGTAGAACCAGTAATTGAAGGAGGAGGAAGGAAAAGTTAGCAGATGTGGAGCAGCACCAGCACCAGCACCAGCACCAGCACCAGCACCAGCACCAGCAGCAATAGCAGCAGGAGGAGGAGGAGAAGGAGGAGAAGCTAACGAGGCTGTCAGTGTGCCTATTCTACGACTACAGATTTTTTTGGGGTTTTTTTTATGCATGAAGGGAGACTACCCCCACTGGATTGTCAGTTCCCTTAAAGTTATAAAGAGTTGTCCAAAATGTCTTGAAATCTCCCTTTTTAGAGGAAGTCAAGTCGTACGAAGATGGAAATACAGAAGCAGGATGGGAGTTGTAGACTTTACCAGTGAAAGGTATGAATGATAGAGAGTACTGGTTAACTCTTGTATTAGATAGCTGGACAGAATAGTGTTGAAAGGAAGAAGAAAGCCTTGTGCAGCGAGGCCGCAGAAGGATGGAAGGTATGCAATTAACAAGATCAGTAGAACAGTTAGCATGAAAATAGCGATAAAAGAGGGAAAGATATGCAACATTCCGGCGATGAGTAAGAGGCTCAAGACAGTCAGTCAGAGGAGGGGAGTTGCTTTTGATTCTACCCTATCTAACAAAAATGTGTGAGAGGAACCCCCCAAACATGCGAAGAATATTCCATACAAGGACGGATAAGGCCTTTGTACAGAGTTAGCAGTTGGAGGGGTAAGAAAAACTGGCGGAGACGCCTCAGAACGCCTAACTTCATAGAAGATGTTTTAGCAAAAAATGAGATGTGAAATTTCCAGTTTAGATTATGAGTAAAGGACAGACCGAAGATATTCAATGTAGAAGATGGAGACAGTTGAGTGTCATTGAAGAAGAGGAAATAGTTATCTGGAAGGTTTAGATGGAGGAATTGAGTTTTCGAGGCATTGAACTAAGTTTTCTCTGCCCCAATCGGAAATCTTAGAAAGATCAGAAGCCAGGCCTTTTGTGGCGTCCCTGCATGATCTGTTGACTTCCTGAAGGGTTAGTCGTCTCTGAAAAGACGTTGAAGAGTGTAGGGTGGTATCATCAGCGTAGGAGTGGATAGGGCAAGAAGTTAGGCTAAGAAAATAATTAGTGATTAATAAAAAGAGAGTGGGTGATAGGACAGAACTCTGAGGAATACAACTCTTAATAGAATTAGGAGAAGAACACGGCTGCAATAGAACAGTCGGAAAGGAAACTTGAGATAAAATTGTAGAATGTAGGGTAGAGACCGTAGAAGGGCAGTTGGGAAATCAAAGCTTTGTGTCAGACTGTATCAATAGTTTTTGATATGTCTAATGCGACAGCAAAAGTTTCACAGAAATCTCTAAAAAAGGATGACCAAGACTCAGTAAGGAAAGCCAGAAGATCACCAGTAGAGCGACCTTGACGGAAGCCATACTGGCGATCAGAGAGAAGATTGTGAAGTGACAGATGTTTGAGAATCTTCCTATTCAGGATAGATTAAAAACTTTTAGACAAGACAGAAATTAAAGCTATAGGGCGGTAGTTTGAGGCATCAAAACGGTCACCTTTTTTGGAACAGGCTGAATGTAGGCAAACTTCCAGCATGAAGGAAAGGTAGAAGTCGATAGACATAGTTGAAAGAGTTTGGCCAAGCCCGGTGCAAGCATGGAAGCACAGTTTTTGAGAACAATAGGAGGAACCCCCAGCGAGGGTATGGAAAACATCATTACGAAGAACTTTAATTGTAGGCATGAAATAGTCAGAGGGAGGAGGAGAGGAAGGGACAAGCCCAGAATCATCCAAGGTGGAGTTTTTAGCAAAGGTTTGAGAGAAGAGTTCAGCTTTAGAGACAGAAGAGATGGCAGTGGTGCCATCAGGATGAAATAAAGGAGGGAAAGATGAAGAAGTAAAGTTATTGGAGATGTTTTTGGCTAGATGCCAGAAGTCTCGAGGGAGTTTGAGTTTGAAAGATTTTGACATTTTCTATTTATGAAGGAGTGTTTGGCAAGTTGAAGAACAGACTTGGCATGATTCAGGGCAGAAATATAAAGTGCATGAGATTCAGGAGATGGAAGGCTCAAGTACCTTTTGTGGGCAACCTCTCTATCATGTATAGCACGAGAACAGGCTGTGTTAAACCAAGGTTTAGAAGGTTTAGGTTGAGAAAAGAATGAGGAATGTACGCCTCCATGCCAGACACTATCACCTCTGTTATGCGTTCAGCACACAGAGATGGGTCTCTGACACGGAAACAGTAATCATTCCAGGAAAATCAGCATAATACCTCCTCAGGTCCCCAAACTGGCAGAGGCAAAACGCCAGAGGCACCTCCGCTTTGGGGATCCTGAGGAGAGATTGGAGAAATAGGACAAGATACAGAAATGAGATTGTGATCGGAGGAGCCCAACGGAGAAGATAAGGTAACAGCATAAGCAGAAGGATTAGAGGTAAGGAAAAGATCAAGAATGTTGGGCGTATCTCCAAGACGGTCAGGAATACGAGTAGGGTGTTGCACCAGTTGCTCTAGGTCATGGAGGATAGCAAAGTTGAAGGCTAGTTCACCAGGATGGTCAGTGAAGGGAGAGGAAAGCCAAAGCTGGTGGTGAACATTGAAATCTCCAAGGATGGAGATCTCCGCGAAAGGGTAGAGGGACAGAATGTGCTCCACTTTGGAAGTTAAATAGTCAAAGAATTTACTATAGTCAGAGGAGTTAGGGAGAGATAGACAGCACAGATAAATTTAGTTAGAGAGTGACTATTGAGTCGAAGCCAGATGGTGGAAAACTCGGAAGATTCAAGAGCGTGGGCACGAGAGCAAGTCAAGTCGTTGCGCACATAGACGCAACATCCAGCTTTGGAACGAAAATGAGAATAGAGAAAGTAGGAGGGAACAGAAAAGGGGCTACTGTCAGTTGCCTCAGACAGCTGTGTTTCGGTGAGGAAAAGAAGATGAGGTTTAGTAGAGGAGAGGTGGTGTTCTACAGATTGAAAATTAGATCGAAGACCGCGAATGTTGCAGAAGTTAATGAAGAAAGAGTTGAGGGATGTGGCAAGACATTTTGAGTTGCTAACTGTAGAGCAGTCTGACCTGAGGACATTTCTGGTCCTCTCCCCAGAAGGGGCCTCCGAGGCTGGATTAGGAGTTGCCATTTCTTTAATTTTGAGTGAAGGAAGTGTGTGTATTAAGTGCATGTAGTTTTGTGAGGAGGAGGAGAGTTGTCTATAGAGGACATGCTGTGATTGCTCCATTGAGGTATGAGACACAAAGGGAAGCGTTGAGCGAGATCACAACTAGAATTAATGAAAAGTTCACAGCATCCCCTGGTTCTGGTCCGGAACAGAACTAGAGCTATTAAACCTCGCTAGAACTAAATTATCGTTTCGGTATGTGTCTACTACCTCCAGCCTTAGAGGCTGAATGGCTCTAGGAAAAGAAAGGAAAATAAGAGAGCACAGGGAGAGAGAAAGTCAAAGATTTGATAGGAAAGGTTGAAAGAGAAATGATACTGTCTAGTACACTAAATAAAGAAAAAAAAAACATATCTTATGTAAGCTGAATGTACGTTATTTAAGCGGTTGATGCGAGGTGATTGTCCAGCCTTGTTCAAAAGTTTCTATTGTATTACTATGGACAATATGTGCTGGGAGAGAGTTCCTGATATTTACAATCCTATTGAAGAAATAATGTTTAGCCTCGTCTGATCTGATACGCTTACCTATAATCTCGTAACCATTATTTTTAGTGGTATTGGTACTATTAATGATGGGATAGGTGTTTACATTTACGTTATCAAAGTCCCGAAACATTTTAAACAGCTCAATTAAGACCCCTTGCTTCCGTTTTCTCTAAACTAAACAAGTTGAATTCCCTCAAGAGCTCCTCATCAGGCTTGTTCCGCAATCGTGGGATCAACTTCGTGAGTCTTCCTTGAACTCTCTCTATCTTGTCTATATCTTTCCTGTAATGGGGTAACCAGAACTGGACACAGTATTCGAGTTGAGGTCGGACGAACGCATTAAACTATGTGAGAATTACCCCTTCTGATTTGAATTCAAAAGTCCTATCAATAAACTCAATCAATTTGCTTGCTGTTTCATCAATGTAAATAAGAGATGAACAGGGCCGACAAGGATCCCTGTGGTACACCACCTAAATTTTCTCATAAGTTTGAAAATTTCCCATTTAAAACAACGCGCTGGTTTCTCTCAAAGAGCCAATCTTCAAGGCATTTGAGAAGTTTTCCATCTATACCATGTGACTTCAATTTACCTTGTAGCTGTTTAAGGGGAGTTTTGTGAAAGTTTTTTTGGAAATCTAGATACACTACTTTGTTTCCTCGTACATGGTGAAAAACATCATTAAATAAATCAAACAGATTTGTCTGACAAGAACGTCTATTTCGAAAGCCGTGCTGTGAGTCATTGATGAAATCATTTCCTTTTAGAAAGTTGACTAAATTACTGCGAATTACTGTTTCCATTAATTTATATATTACTGATATGAGGCTGATGGGTCTGTAGTTACTTGGAAGTGATTTGTTCACCTTTCTTATGAATGGGGATAACGTTAGCTAATTTTGCCGCTATAAGTGATTTGGTGAAAAGCAATGAAAAGAGCTTACAAATCAGAAATTTACAGCCTGGGCCGGTGGTTTGTCGATTTTCATTTTTATTAATTATTTTTAATGATGTCGTCTTCTTGAGAATCGCAGACACGTAAAGGTGTCATGTTGTGGAACATAGGGGATGGTTAGGTGATTAAATGAATGTTTTATTCTGTAAAGACTGAAGCAAAATAGTCATTTAGTGTGTCTCCTTTCTGAGTTTCTTCGGTGGGAAGATTACCTTTATCTAAGTAGATCTGGTTAATGTTAGATGTAATGACGGCTTTTTTTATTCTGAACATAACTGTAAAAATCCTTGGGATTGGATTTAGTGACGCTTGCAATATACATTTCTAAGTTTTTTTATGGTTCTGTCATATTCAAGTATATTACTCTCGTTTTGAGATGTCAAATATTTTTCTGCAATAGTTGTGACTCAATTGCTTTGTCCACCATTTAGGTTTGTTCCTTCTGCATGGACGTATTTTACGCATTGGGATACATGACTTCAGAGTGTTTTCTAAAATGTGCTTAAATTTGGCCCCTTTATTCTTCAATGTTACTTTCACTAAGTTTAGCTTTCCAATCTGTGGCTGTAATGATTGGCCTGAGTCTCTCATAGTCTCCTTTGTATATAAAAACTTTTCGTTGTTAACACTGTCTTTAAATGCTTGAAGGTTGATGTTAAAGGAGACAATCTATTGGTCGCTGGTACTAAATTCAGGACCAATATTAACGTTAGACATTAAGTCATCGTTTGTTGAAAATAATAGATCTAATATGTTATCACCTCGTGTGGGTTTTTTAACGTGTTGCTTTAGATAACATTTTAATAAATAATTTTATAAGTCGTGACCAGAATGAGAATTAAGTGGATTTCCCCTTGAGTTAACAGGCAAGTTGAAGTTTCAACAGGAGGAGGAGGAGGAAGAGGAGGAGGAGGAGGAGGAGGACAACGACGACGATGACTACCACAACAAAAACAACTACAACAAAGAGGAAGAAGCTGAAAAGGAATAATAGTACGAAAGAAAATCAGGATGATTGGAATGTGGAGGAGGAGGAGGAGAAAGAAGAAGAAGAAGGAGAAGGAGAAGAAGAAGAAGAAGAAGAAGAAGAAGAAGAAGAAGAAGAAGAGGAAGAAGGAGAAGAAGAAGAAGAAGAAGAAGAAGAGGAAGAAGGAGAAGAAGAAAAGGGGGAGAAAAAGAAAAAAATGTTGGAAGGTCTTTTATTTACGATCGGAGGTTAATGTCTAAGGTAATTACAGCAAATCACTTGGCAAGGCAGTCATCCACACTCCTCCTAACTTAAATCTTCCTCTCTTTCTTCTCTCCATCTCTATCGTACACTCTTTAATCTTTATTTTTCACATCTTTCTAGTTCAAATTTTATCATCCTTCAGCGTCTCTCTCTCTCTCTCTCTCTCTCTCTCTCTCTCTCTCTCTCTCTCTCTCTCTCTCTCTCTCTCTCTCTCTCTCTCTCTCTCTCTCTCTCTCTCTTCTCTCTCTCTCTTTCCTCTCTTCTCCTCTTCTTCTTCTTTCCCTCTACCTCTTATTCCTCCTTTCCTCTTCCTCCTTTCCTCTTCCTTTATATATTTGTTTTAAACTCTCTCTCTGTTTCATTTCTTGCTTTTTATATCTCCCTCTATCTTCTTGTTTTCCTCATCCTTCTTCAATCCTCCCCTCATCCCTAATTACTGCTGTTTAATGACGTCTTACCTGTTACTGATAGGAGGAGGAGGAGGAGGAGGAGGAGGATGTCTGTAATGATGCAATGACATGGAAGGAAAAGATGATAAAAAGAAGGAATGAAGTAAGGATTGGGTAGGAAAGGAAAGAGAGAGAGAGAGAGAGAGAGAGAGAGAGAGAGAGAGAGAGAGAGAGAGAGAACGGGGGGATAACAATGCCCGAGGTGGTTGTTTTCATGTATGTGGGAGAATAAACCCTATACCGCTGAGGAGTAAGGATGAGGAGGAAGAAGAAAGAAAAGAGAAAAATGAAAATAATGAAAACGAGAACATTGCATAATTTAAAGAGAATGAGGATGAATTGAAATAAGAATAGGAGGAAAAAAAATATTGTAGGAATAGGAAGAGAGAAAGAGAAAAGAAGAGGAGGAGGAGGAGGAGGAGAGGAGGAGGAGGAGGAGGAGGAGGAGGAGGGGGAGGAAGAGGAGGAGGAGGCACAGATAAAAGAGGTGAAGAGTAATAATGAAATAAAGGAAAAGGGAGAAAAAGCAATAAGGGAAGGAGAAACAAAAGGATAAGAAGAATGAGAAAAGAAGAAAAATGTGAAGCAAATGAGAGACACGGAGAAAAAAAGAAAGAAAGATTACTTATAGATAAAATGAATAAGAAGGAAGGGGAGGGAGAAATCAGAAAAGAAAAAAATAAATAAAATGAAGTGTTTATATTGAAGGTTAGAAGGGAGTATACTGACTACACTTTGAGGGATAAGAGTTACTTTGGAAATGAAAGGGAAAGCAGGAAAGAATGAAAGAAAGAAGGCGTGAGTGGGACGGAGTACGAAAAAAAAAAAAATAATGCGTGGGATGGAAAGTAGGAAGGGAAGGAGAAGATTGGGGGCAAGAAAGTATAAGTGATCGTATGAACTACTGAAGGAGTCTAGGCTAGGTTAGGCTTCCAAGACATTAATAAAGTGAAGTGAGGGATGACGAGGCAGGATATTGAAGGAACACGAAAACCGAATGGGAAGGAAAAAATCTCAAGTTTTCAAGTTTTTTTTTTGTGTGGGAATTAAATTCTTGGGTTATGGATGTAGTGGTGTTGGTAGTAGTGTAGTAGTAGTAGTAGTTGTAGTTATAGTAGTAGTAGTGTTGTTGTAGTAGTTGTAGTAGTTGCAGTTCGTTGTTGTGGTTGATGTTGCAAAATTTTTGGACATTTTTTTTTTTTCACAATTACCTTTTTGTTTTACTACCTGTATTTGTCTGTAAAGTGTCCTGTATTTTGTTTGTATAGTCACACACACACACACACACACACACACACACACACACACACACACACACACACACACACACACACACACACACACCACGTAGTGTAGTGGTTAGCACGCTCGGCTCGCAACCGAGAGAGTCCGGGTTCGAGTCCCGGAAACCGGTGAGGCAAATGGACAAGCCTCTTAATGTGTGGCCCCTGTTCACCTAGTAGTAAATAGGCACGGGATGTAACTCGAGGGGTTGTGGCCTAGTTTTCCCGGTGTGTGGAATGTGGTGTGGTCTCAGTCGTACCCGAAGATCGGTCTATGAACTCTGAGCTCGATCCGTAATGGGGAAGATTGGCTGGGTGACCAGCAGACGACTGAGGTGAGTTACACGCTACAAAATCATGAAAAAAAATATATACAAACATAATAATAGACAAAATAGGAAAAACTTCAGTGGAAACGGGAATATAGAAAAAGAATGGATTACTTATGGAAGAGTAGAAAGAGAAGAATTAGAGAGAGAGAGAGAACAAGATCGAAAAACAGAGGGAGGAGAGGATAAGAATCACGGGTTAAGAAAAGAGAAAAGTATTGAAAAAGAAAAGATAAGGAGGGCAGAAAAAAATAGAATAACGAAAGACGCAGAGAGTTAATGGAACAAAGAATTGAAAGGAAATAGGAGAAACACCAATATCGAGATTAGAATATAATTGAATGACGTAGTGAAACAGTCTTATCCACATCCCTCTAATATACTGCAGCAGGAGGGAGGAAGAAATATGAACGATTACTGGCTAGGGAACTGACACTGATGGGCGATATTGGTGATGACAGGCCGTTTAAGTTGTAGAGGGATCAATTGGCAAGACTCACAAGCAATAGAAAGTTTCGGGACTGCGGAGTGATGGACTTAGAAATTGATATGTTACCACACCGCGTAACGGGAAGGTAATCAAATGAATGGCATGAGTCCTCTGTATTAGGCTTACCATTTTGTAGGAGGCCTGAAATGTAAGTGTGTGGGACTGAATGGTTATCGCATTGCTGGTACTGGTGTCAAGGAGAGAGTGACGGTGTAATATCAGATAGAAATTATTTTTTCATATCTTAACACTAAGAAAATACCGCACAATTTTTTTTTTAAATCTCTGGATATTCATCTCTTTGAAAATTTGAATTATATAGAAAAGGCAGAATCGTGCAGGCAGTTCAAAAATTCAACATTGAAAGGCATGAGAAGTTATGATAATTGTCAATTTTCTTTAACAACAGAATGTTTTTGTTTCTAAAGGGATAAAATATACGTCAATTAAATTGAAAATTGAAAAATATTAAACAAGAAAAAAAAAAATCCTGTTGTGCGATACTGTAGGAAAGAAGTCGATGTGAGTGTCGGTTGTAAATCGAAGCCATGGGCGAAAGTGGGAACATTAGGTGAATGAAATGACACAGGATGATCCACCGCAAGGGACATATTAACATGATTATTGGCGGTGGATGGCTTACATCGATGATCACGAAAGAGCATTTTACTTTCACCTGTAGGAAAATACAAAGTTAATAGTGTGTTTGATAAAATCAAGGATGAACCTTGCAACAGTTATCTTTTTATTTGCTTTTAATATTGTTAGGATTGTATGATAACAAAAACAACAGTCACCAAAGTAAATGTTAGTTAATAACGAAAATATCTCCTCACATGCGAGGGAAACAATACCATGATGGATGACAGAACAGGATGTGAATTTAGAATAACACTACATAGGTGAAGATGATCTCTGGAGATACGAAAGACCAGATTATAATGCTGGATGCTAGGAAAAAAAGGACACTTGTAAAAAGGATATGATATTTATTATATTTTTGCATTCTCCGAAAGAGATCGGGGCAAATCCCATATTGTTCATTGCCTCGAAAAGTCAGTTGTTTTATTTGTCTGTTCGACGCAGGCTTCAACACATGTAGCAAGTATATATATATATATATATATATATATATATATATATATATATATATATATATATATATATATATATATATATATATATATATGATCTTCAATTCAAATATTCCCTCCAACGCAAACTGAATACTCTTGAACTGTCTTTAAGGAGAGTTGGGCGTTGCGATTTTTCAGCACCAAGAATTTAGAAGTCTCAAAGTCGAAAGTCGGAAACGTTTTGAAACGTCGGACTAGCAAAGTCGCGCCGCTAATTTTTTCCGATTTTCAACGTAAACAAAGGCGACTTTTTTCTTTTAAGAAATAGTCTCGGCTGGAGGAGAAGAAAGGCTAGGTGAATATAAAGGAGGAGGAGCAGGAAGAGCTGTAAATGTTAGATTAGGTTGTGCATTAACTAAAAAAGAATAAAAGACAAATAATAAACAGGTTTTTCTGCCTTATAATAGCATATTTATATTATCACGCTAGAGTTTAGTTCGTAATTTAGTGGAGTCGGAAGGGGGGAAGAAAGAAACGCAGTTTCAAAGTTGCAAGTCGAACTGGGGGAGAGCGAATATCTTAAAGTCGCAGTCGCACCAGATCAGAAGGCAAAGTTGCAAAGTCAAAGTCGCACCTGAAGAAAATAAAGTCCCACCAAGCTCTGCTTTTAAGGATCTCGAGTGGAGATTTTACATATATCCTTTCCATAGATTCGAATGTTTTGTGCTGTTTCTGGAGATTCTTCATCCACATACAGAGCACATGCTTCAGTTTGATAAGTGTGTCGCTCATATATAGAAAAGGTCACCTTGTACAGCTTTACTAATCAAGGTGTGGTCAAAAGCTTTCCGTGTCGCCATCTTTTCTTATGTTTATCCTCTTTTGTTGCAACGTTGCTCTTCTTCCTGTCATTTACATAGTTGATGAAATTTCTAACCGCATGCCCTGCCTAGTCCCTGCTTTTCTTTTCATCATTTTTATGTTCGACTCACAAATACAAAAGTTTAGGTTTTCTTTA
Organism: Portunus trituberculatus; assembly: GCF_017591435.1. Taxonomy (NCBI): domain Eukaryota; kingdom Metazoa; phylum Arthropoda; class Malacostraca; order Decapoda; family Portunidae; genus Portunus; species Portunus trituberculatus. Next base: position 15,691,881 of record NC_059291.1, read on the forward strand.
TTTCCACTTGTAAACTCCGCACGTAACTCCACTGTTCCTGTTTTTCTTTCGTCTTACCAGTGGAACAGTTTCTAAAGACGAGTATGAAGGCACCTCCAAAACTAAACTGTCCAGCCTTTTGCAGACTTTCCATAACTAACTTTTTGAGAGCGGAGAATGGAACAGACATTTTCCTCCTATTTTCTGTGTCCTGGCCAGCTCCCTTGGTGAAAAAAAAATATATATATATATGTATGTATATAAATATATATGTATATATATATATATATATATATATATATATATATATATATATATATATATATATATATATATATATATATATATAAATAAATAATATATATATATAAATATAATACGACATAAACGAGAAAAAATAAATAAGTAAAGTAATACGAAACCGTAAGACAAACAACAATTGTAAAGAAATTAGATAAATATGACCTTTGAAAAATAACTCATATTATTATCAACCAAGTATCACGTGAAAGTAAATATACATCAAATACTGTAACTGTATTTAACAGCATGAACGTTTCCAAGTAATAGTAATAATACATAAATGTAATTATAATGGTAACTCAATAATAGTAATAATAATAATAATAATAATAATAATAATAATAATAATAACAATAATAATAATAATAATAATAACAATAATAATAATGGTATAATAATAATAATAATAATAATAATAATAATAATAATAATAATAATAATAATAATAATAATAATAATAATAATAATAATAATAATAATAATAATAATGATAATAATAATAGTAACGATAATGGTAATAATGATAACAGTAATAACTGATAATAATAATAATAATAATAATAATAATAATAATAATAATAATAATAATAATAATAATAATAATAATAATAATAATAGTATATAATAATAATAATAATAATAATAATAATAATAATAATAATAATAATAATAATAATAATAACAATGATAATGATAATGATACTAATGATAATAATAATAATAATAATAATAATAATAATAATAATAATAATAATAATAGTAATAATGATAATGATCATAATAATAATAATAATAATAATAATAATAATAATAATAATAATAATAGAAATAATAATAATAATGAAAATAATGATAATAATAACAATAACAATACATAACAAAAAACAGATAAACACACACACACACACACACACACACACACACACACACACACACACACACGTCTCCCCTTTTCGCTACATAGCTATTTTCATCACATTTGCTCTTATTCTTCCCCTTCCTTCCCTCGCCCTTCATCGTTCTCTCTCTCTCTCTCTCTCTCTCTCTCTCTCTCTCTCTCTCTCTCTCTCTCTCTCTCTCTCTCTCTCTCTCTCTCTCTCTCTCTCTCTCTGCACCCTGTTGGCCAGCTCTAATAATTTATTTCAGCAATTATTTCATTTTTCCTTATACCGCCAACACAAACATTTCCCATCTTCCCGTGTCCTGCAGAGGGAAACTGCTGCCCTGTATTACCTGCTATATATTACCTGTTTAACTGCTTTCCTTTGGTTGCTCGTTTTTTTTTTAATCAATTGTTGTTGTTTTTATTTTTTTTTTTTTGCTGTGTGTGTGTGTGTGTGTGTGTGTGTGTGTGTGTGTGTGTGTGTGTGTGTTGTCGTCTTGTATGTTATTAATGTTTGATGTTTTTTCCTTCAAATCTTCAAAGGAACTGTTGTTTTCGTATGCTGCTAATTCTTATCTTGCTGGTACGGATTGTTCTGCTGCTGGTGCTGCGGGTGCTGCTGCTGCTGCTGCTGCTGCTGTTCCCGCTGATACTGCTACTGCTGCCGCTGCCACCCCTCCACCACCACCACCACCACCCCCACCACCGCCACCACCATCATCATCATCATCATCATCATGCTCACCATTGCTATCACCATCATTACGACTACTATTATTACTAATGCTTTTACTTCTAGGAGGACTACTACTTTTATTTCTGCTTCTACTTTTACTTCTGTTTCTATTTCTATTTCTACTACTACTACTACTACTACTACTACTACTACTACTACTACTACTACTACTACTACTACTACTACTACTACTACTTGTTGAACTGTTAATCCAGTACTATTATCACCAACACCACTTCCACCATCACCACCACCACC
>NC_059291.1:15696539-15704039 GCF_017591435.1 Portunus trituberculatus
TCACCTTTCCCCGTGTGTCTTCTCGTCTTCGGATATCAATAAGTAAAAAACTCTAGTCTGGTGTTTTATTTGTGTGCATTGTATTCATGTGATGTCTGTCTGTGTTAGTCGACACTGCTACTGTCTTGAAAGTGGAAGATAATGGATGTTGAAGTGTTTGTGTGTGTACTATTCATGTGATGGGATGCGCTTCTCTGGTCCCTTGTCTAGTCCTTTCCTCCGAACAGATGTAAGGTGGCGGCTGCTATGGCAGGTAACAGACAGCTGCCACATTTAATGACACTGAATACATGGAACCGTGAAATAATTGAAGATTTAAGTACTTTTGTCAGGTTAGAAATATATCTATACTACAATACTTATTTATATATATATATATATATATATATATATATATATATATATATATATATATATATATATATATTATATTATACACACACACACACACGATAGAATAGATGAAGTTTTCCTACGCTAGTTTTTCCTTGATAGAGATTGTAATATATTCATATATTTGTGTCTGTTAACAATTTGGTATCAGTGCAGCTGTCATTTACCACTTAATCATTGTCTCTGTTTATATCTCAGTATGGGCATATTATATCTTTCTGTGTTCCTGCCTGTCTATGTATGTATGTACTGCACGTACGCATGTGGTATGCATGGATGTCTGTTTTCATATATATGAATATATTGATGTTTTTATATTAATACATTCGTATATTTCCTCAGGTGAGTACAATACAAACTCATCGTGGGACCTCTGCACCACGCCGCGCCGGGGAAGGTAAATGACATGTTGAGTTTGTTAAATCAGCGTTAGGTGTTAGGCAGGGACTCATAACTACTCACCTTCCCTTCCAGCTACACTTCATTAACGCATGCCTTTCTTTTCCAGGTATGCCTAACTAATCGGTGTTCTCTTTCAGTTTCACTAATGTATAACTAAGTCTTATTCAGGTAGCGTGGCGTAGGCACCCACTTTTCCCGTCTCCGCTGCATGTCTCCTTTCCAGCGATGGAGTGAAGTGGGACTGTGTCAGGAAACTTTTGAGGTAAGATGTGTTGCGTTTTTGTTTAGTCCAAGGCTTGGTAAGGTACTCTTACATTTCACTTTGCACTGAATTGTGAGGATAAGGTACCACTCTTTATTTATATATTCATATAGGTACTAATATTTCACAAGTCTATCGGAATTGTATTTGGTTTGTTTTCTCATGCAAAGAAACAGCAAAATTTCTAACTTGATCTGCAAGAAATGAGAATGAGAGCAAAAGAGGATATTACGTTACACTCCCACTAATAGTGATGCACTCATCATGTTTTCCATGCACTCTGAAATAATATGAAAAATAGTGTTCACTCCCTCTCTATTTTCGTTGACAGAATATAAGATTACACGACTTCGTTTTATGCAGTAGTATCACACACACACACACACACACACACACACACACACACACACACACACACACACACACACTCACACACACACACACACTCACACACACATTTGTCTTATCTCTCCTCAGAACACCACCGTTAACCTGATAGGTCTAAAAGCAGGGAATCGTTAGCTTCTTTATTCTTTCTTCCTTTTTGTTCTGTCACTTATGTATGTGACTTTAACTCCCGTAAATATTGGTTTTGCATATACGTCGGTAACCATCGCTTTCCGGAAATGGAGTTTGTGCCCTGCGGTTGTGTGATTAGTTACTTGAGGGATTCGTGGTAGCCCCATGTACTCGTATAATTAACTAATTTCCAACTCCTCTCACCTCTTGATTATTTCCCGGCTCCCTATCCTAATTTCTACGTTTCTATCTCCCCCTCGCACTGCTTTGGCCATTTTAGTATCCATCGCTTCCTGCACAAGTGAATGAGAGAAAAGAATGAAAATGGTGCTGGGTTATGGAAGCTAAGCGAGATATGGATCAGGAAAAGAATGCAGGTATGCTAGGTTTGGTAGGGATGAATTAAAAAAAAGTTTGAGTGGGCACCTGTAGAAGAGGAAGATATATTAGAAACGTCAAGAATGTAGGAGTGTAAGAAAAAGTAGAAAATTAGGTGAGTAAGAACAGGTGAACCAGGGGAAGAAGAGTGGGGAAGGCAGGGCACAATTGATCGAACAGGAATAAGCGGAAGAAACAAAGAGAAAAAGAGAATTGATATACGATGAAACGTTGAAAGAGGAAGCGACACAGGAAAGTGAGGCCAGACTTCGATTGAAATTAAGAGAAAAGAGAGAGGATAAATAGGATGAATAGGTAAAAGAGGGAGTAAGGTAAGGGTGCGTGGCATGACGAAATTAGAGAGGTTACGAAATATGTATATATAGAAGAGACAGCGAGAAAAGGTGACGAGAGGTGATCAAGTACGTATAGAGTGGGAGATCAGGGCGTGGCGGAGACTCGTGATGTGTTGGGGCAGTGACTGGCAGCCCTCTTATGAACTCAGATGAGGGACGGCCTTCATCACACCTTTTATCTGTCATTAAGTAGAGTACCAGTGTCTAGGAAGTGGTTATTTATCAAGGGTCTTGCCCCATGTCTCACCACCAGCACTACAATTCCAGCATGAGATAAAGGGCATTTAGTAATCACAGGTACTGCCCAAGTTGAACAATTAAACGAATATAGTACAAAAATATTTCCAAGGTCTTATAAAATGGCAGAACAACAACAACAACATTTGGACAGTGGTATGAGGTGAAGGATATTTAAGTAGCAGGTACTGACGAAGTAGAGCAAATAAGTCAATGCACAGAAACGTCATTCGAGTCATTATGCTGACTTAGATGCATTTCAATTAGTAGTAGTTTTCCATTTTGTCTCTCATTTTCTCTTCACCTTGTCTAAATTTGCACGTTGCTGGCGTTGCTGCTTAAATTGCTCCATAACTCTCCGTGTCCCCTGCTTCCCTCTTCCCTCGTCCGCCAGTTAACTGCACACACTTCCCTGCATCGTTCCCTCTTCCTCCTTCCTTCGCACCTCACCCGTCTCCTCGCGCCCTGAATATATACATCTCCTAAAACAGAGAATTCTTGGGGTGGCGGCAGCAGCGGTGATCACCTGAGAGTATTCTAAATAAAGGTCACACCAATTTATCCGTGGGAGGCGCTGCTGGTGCTGGAAACGACACTCGCTTCACCTTACCTAGCCTGTCGGTGTGAGGTATAGGAAGTCTCTCTCTCTCTCTCTCTCTCTCTCTCTCTCTCTCTCTCTCTCTCTCACTTTTGCTTATTTATCATCATAATCACAGCTTCCTCTCCTCATCCTCGCGTCATAATGGTTATGGGATGAAGGAAGTAAAGATTCATGATCTCTAACACTCATTATTGGTACGATATGCTCCTGCTAGTTTGTTCTGCAGTGTACTGTCCCGTGATTGCTGATAGTGATGATGGTTGTACAAGTTGATATCTCTACGTTTTAGTTATTCAAGTACACTTTATTGATTACAGCTGAGAGAAAGTTAGATATTGTATTGGCGAGAAGAAAGAAGTGGAAGGATGGTGTAATATAATTTCATGCTTCCTTGTGTGTGTGTGTGTGTGTGTGTGTGTGTGTGTGTGTGTGTGTGTGTGTGCGTGCGTGCGTGTTTGTGTGTGTGTCAGTGTGTGCGTGTGTGTGTGTGTGTTTTTTAAGCTGAAATTGTCTGTTGCCCGTGACCACTTGCCCTTTAAATTAGAAAAAAAAACAAAGATACACAACACACACACACACACACACACACACACACACACACACACACACACACACACACACACACAAGCCAGAGGACCGGGGTTCGATTCCCCGGCCGGGTGGAGATATTTGGGTGTGTCTCCTTTCACGTGTAGCCCCTGTTCACCTAGCAGTGAGTAGGTACGGAATGTAAATCGAGGAGTTGTGACCTTGTTGTCCCGGTGTGTGGTGTGTGCCTGGTCTCAGGCCTATACGAAGATCGGAAATAATGAGCTCTGAGCTCGTCAGAGACTACAGCAGATCAAACAGTGAAACACACACACACACACACACACACACACACACACACACACACACACACACACACACACACGCTCAGTGGTTAGAGCGCTGGCTTCACAAGCCAGAGGACCGGGGTTCGATTCCCCGGCCGGGTGGAGATATTTGGGTGTGTCTCCTTTCACGTGTAGCCCCTGTTCACCTAGCAGTGAGTAGGTACGGGATGTAAATCGAGGAGTTGTGACCTTGTTGTCCTGGTGTGTGGTGTGTGCCTGGTCTCAGACCTATCCGAAGATCGGAAATAATGAGTTCTGAGCTCGTTCCGTAGGGTAACGTCTGGCTGTCTCGTCAGAGACTGCAGCAGATCAAACAGTGAATTACACACACACACACACACACACACACACACACACACACACACTTGAAAATCTTTGAAACAGTCCCTAAGAGGAAGAAAGGTAGTGAAGGATTTCAGAATACAAAGCATGAAGATTGCCTGACGATAGGGAGAGATGTTGATATTCTGTGACCTAGTCGTATTCAAACATCAGATGCCTGTTATGTGCCTGTAGATGAGCATTTCATTACACTGGAAGGGAATAGAAGACACCAGAAGGCTTTTTGTGTAACATAAGTCAATGATAGTCTTATAACAGATTTTGCAACGAAAAAAAAAAAAAAAAGGTGAAAAAGACAGATCTGTTTTCCATGTTATTTAATTTTTCGTTTCCTTTACGTAAAGTTCTGCCGTCTACATGTTTTGAGTAGCAATAACAGAGGCTTAATTCTTATCTTGCGTATATTTAATGCTTGGAGGAAATCAGAAACGGATAAAGATAAGTAAATAAATTCACTGAAACGAAAAGACCCTCTACATCTGCCACTTGTCTGTCTCCTCCTCCTCCTCCTCCTCCTCCTCCTCCTCCTCCTCCCTACCGCCAGTCACCTTCTCTCCGCCCTCCCATTCCCCAAGCGGATCATGTCTCCCGCTAATTTTACTTTTCCATTTAATCGTATTGCGTCCTCCAGCCTACTTGAAAGGCAGACGCCCCCCCCCCTCTCTCTCTCTCTCTCTCTCTCTCTCTCTCTCTCTCTCTCTCTCTCTCTCTCTCTCTCTCTCTCTCTCTCTCTCTCTCTCTCTCTCTCTCTCTCTCTCTCTCTCTCTCTCTATATATATATATATATATATATATATATATATATATATATATAGAGAGAGAGAGAGAGAGAGAGAGAGAGAGAGAGAGAGGATAAATGAGTCGCATCGGTAAGTTTGTCTTGGATGCCCTACCTCAAATTTTTGGAAGGAGAGAGATTATACAAGTTTTGAAAAGAATTCTTACGTGTTTCAGGGCGGTGAGATTCACATGTATTACTGTTTCCCACAACTTGTCCAATTACTATTCTTGTAGTGGATGAGGTAAAAATGTTAATATCGGAGTTTATTAGTTTATTATTTTTATTACTTGGTACTTTCATCGACTTTGGAATATTATCACTGGTGGTTGCATTAATGTAGTGCTGTATTTTATTTAGTTATGGTGTGTTAGAAGTGAGTGGTTGTGATGAAAATTAGTGTTTATGCAACATCTGTCCTGTCTATTATTATCATTACTACTATTATTATTAGTTTTATTATTATTCTTATTCTTATTCTTATTCTTATTCTTCTTCTTCTTATTATTATTATTATTATTATTATTATTATCATTATTAATTATTGTTATTACTATTGTTATTATTTTCCAGTACAAGAACAATTTTCAGAACATGACACAAAGCAAAAAACACACACACACACACACACACACACACACACACACACACACACACACACACACACACACACACACCGCGTAGTGTAGTGGTTATCACGCTCGACTCACAATCGAGAAGGCCCGGGATCGAGTCCCGGGAAGTGGCGAGGCAAATGTGCAAGCTTCTTAATGTGTAGCCCTAGTTCACCTAGCAGTAAATAGGTACGGGATGTTACTCGAGGGGTTGTGACCTCGCTTTCCCGGTGTGTGGAGTGTGTGTTGTGGTCTCAGTCCTACCCGAAGATCGGCCTATGAGCTCTGAGCTCGCTCCGCAATGGGGAAGACTGGCTGGGTGACCAGCAGACGACACACACACACACACACACACACACACACACACACACACACACACACACACACACACACAGCTACAAAAATTAAGCATAACAGCCAGTAATGGTGTTTAAGTGGTGTAATGAGGTTCACCCGACCATTGCCTTTCGTAGTATGCTGTTTCGTAAAATGTTCGTTGTATGAAGGCTTTTTGTTTTCTATGCTATCATTGTACATAGTGAATTGGATGGGAAATTTGAGCTTATAGATCAGAGAGTGTATTTATGCATTTGGTTTAATTGTTTGTCTTTTATGATATTTTGTGTATGTATCTGTTTGTCGTTCTCTCTTTTTACATGTCTATTTTTCTTTATAAGAATTTTAAACATTTCTTTCCTTCATGCTTTATTTTTTTCCGCTTGCTTGTTTACTTGCTTCTATAATAAACTCGTTCACTCGCTCCCTCACTCAAATGTTTACCTTTCTGTCTATATATTAATTACATTTCATTAGTATATATTTTAAGTGACCATAAGGGTATTACTGTCATTGTTGTAGGCAGAATTAGTGGTAATAGATGTTGTACTAAACGAACGCTTTTTTATTTTTATTTGTGTGTTTTTAACCCATTTAGTACTGGGGCACAATTTTACGTTGAAATTTGTGTGCAAGTAGATCATTTTTATTTACATTAGGAAGGGTCTTTGGAGGTCAGAAGATTAAAAGCTACAGTCTTCATTATTTTAATCCCTCAGACGAATTTCTGAAGCTGTTTGAAATCACCAAATGGTAAACAGAATGAATATGGAAACGCGTTATGGTACTGAAGGGGTTAAGATTTTGATGTAGTGTGGTGATGGTACTAAAGATAGATATCTTCTTTATCATGGTCATAGTGTAAGACAGTGGTTCCCAACCTTTTTCAGCTTGTTACCCAATTTAGCATGCCACATTAAGCATGTTACCCCTTTCACAAAATGTTGTCAACCTTTATATATATGGCTAAACTAAAACACTAGAGATAATTTCTTTTATTTATTGTATTAGTACATTTTGCATCTCTAATGACTTACCAAAGATGTCAAGAGCATCAGTGAGATGGTTGGAGTTGCATATTTGAAGCTAGTTGAGGAATTCTTGGCTTCGTGGTTGAAAGTGCCAGCCTGGCATCGTTTGCAACATTCAAGCGAGTCCTCTTTTTTGTTTTCATCCCCAGCACAGTTGAGAACCCCTTCTCGCACAGATACGTTGTTGAGAATGATACCAACAACTTCAAGGCTCTCTTGGACAGAGTTGGCGAGTCGGCTAGTCGTGAAATCCAAAAGGAATCTGCATTTTGGTTTTGGAATTCGATTTTCAAGGCTTCATTGGCTCGCATTGTGATCCACTCCTCCTTTGCAGGGAAATCATCATCATGAATGGCCTCATCAGGTACAGAGAAAG
>NC_059291.1:15706539-15721539 GCF_017591435.1 Portunus trituberculatus
CGATCATTAAGACAACAAAGAAAACCACGTAAACCACGAAAATTTAATCACTCTCTTCACTCAAAGTGCACCTTTAAATATCTCAGATTCTGTCACATTATACCTTGAACTCAATTAATTAAACACACTCAATAACTTCATTGATGATAACAACGCTTTCTTTACTTAAACTTCTTGAAAATGGTCCAGATTACTTCACACTATTCACATTATTCCACTTAAATCACGCAATTTAAACTCAACGAAGAGATACATCCTACTCACACCCTACAATTTAACCTTCCAATAAAACACCGCTCTACACATCCTACACATAACCAGTTTCCTTTTATCACAATATGACACCAACATTTTCTGTGACTGCATTACAACTATCTGGCTTCACTTATTGGTCTTGAGATAAGCGGCGCGGCCATTTTGACCCTCTGGACTGACAGCTCTCTTGCCTTCTCGGCGTTCTCGGCTTCTCTCTCTTTCTGACTCTGTCTCTTACACCTCCTAATATACACGCGTTACTTGACTTCTCGTCCCCAGAACAACTTCCGGGTTTTACAATGTTTATTTTCAATATCTTCGGTAATATCAACTAATACCAGGAACAAGGCCTTCCCCATCTCTTGTTGGTAACCGCCTCGTCCATATCATTTGCGACTGGGGACCTCTGATTACTACCAGATATGGGGAGAAGGTTCCAGAAGCTTCTTGTAATCTACTGCTCGTCTGCAGCTGTTTATTGTGTTGTCATGACTCACCGCCTCTTGTTGTTCTCCTCGGTGGTCACGGGACTTCTTTATCTATCAGATTAGTGATAGCGTCTTATAATTTTGGTACCTGCTGTCGTGTCTTTCATGTTTCTTCATTCATTATTCTCCTTCTTACTTCCATCTTCATCTCTTCATTCTTGTTATCTTCTTTCTCACGTATTTCTTCTCGGTTTTCCTGTCACAACATAATCCTCATTTTCAGATTATCCTCCTTGTTCTGTTTCTCTTATTACTACTTGCTTATTTTTCTGTCGTTATCCTTCTTTCTAAACCTTTCCTTTCTATTCTTCATTGTCTTCTCCTGCGCTATCGTCCTTCCTTTCAAATTATCTTCTTTCTTGTCCTCTTCCTCTTCCTCCTCCTCCTCCTCCTCCTCCTCCTCCTCCTCCTCCTCCTCCTATTACATCAGTGAGTCCCAAGATCATCGTCTTAGGAGCAAACGATAACAAATGTCCAGCCGTGTCGCCGCCTTCCAAAAGTGGATTCATTCTCTCTCTCTCTCTCTCTCTCTCTCTCTCTCTCTCTCTCTCTCTCTCTCTCTCTCTCTCTCTCTCTCTCTCTCTCTCTCTCTCTCTCTCTCTCTCTTTATTTCTTGATATGTGTAATTGTTTAATGTCTTTCTATTTTGCTAGTTTTTGTAAATTATTCGGTGTTAATTTGTGCCTCCCGTTATTTTTCATTTTCTTTTCTAATTTAATGTTGAATTTATGTTTTCTATTCATTTTTTCATTATTTTGCATACTCATTTTCCCCCATCTTTCCTCTTTTTTTTTTGTTGTTTAATGTTTTTACTTTTATTCTTTTTCTTTTCAATATTTTGCATACTCATTTTTCTTCCTTTTCTCCTCTTCCTTGCATTCTTCTCTTCCTTCAATCCATTATCGTTTCCATTTGTCTTAAATTTCTTCCATCCTTCCATCTTTCTCTTTTCTCTCTTTCTTTTTCCTTCCTTCCTTCCTTCCTTCCTCTCCATACCTTAATTTTTACCTCCTCTTTCTCCCATGTTATCCTTTTACTAATACCATATGATATTTCTTTCCTTTCCTTTGTTTTTGTTTTTGTTTTTTTGTGTGTTCCTCGTCTCCCTTTCCATAAGATGACCTAGATAGAGCAGTCACCAGGAGGATTCTTGTTTTCTGATGAAGGTATCTGCCGCGCTAACAGGTCTTCTGTTTTTTTTCTCGTCTATGGTGCTGTGTAATCCTGTGAGGAGGAGGAGGAGGAGGAGGAAGAGAAGGAGGGAGGAGGAGGATGACAATGACGATGAAAAACAGAAGAAAAGTTGGAAAAGGAAAGGAAAAAGAATGCAGGTGGAAAGGAATGTAGGAATGTATATTGAATCCTCCTCCTCCTCCTCCTCCTCCTCCTCCTCCTCCTTCTCTCCTCCTCCTCCTCCTCCTCCTCCTCCTCCTCCTCCTCCTCCTCCTCTGATTTTCCTATGCAGTCTTCTGTCTGTTAGCTCATATCACACATTGTAATAAACCACAAATTGCCTCGTTAGGATCAACAGATATTTGAGTTTGTCCTTACTTTCTGATCCTCTTCTTCCTCCACCCGCCTCCTCCTCATCTTTCCGGTTTGTTCAGTACGTCACTCACATATTGGCCACTCGAGTACACGGTGGAGAGAGGGCACCACCAACAAGTTTCATCAAGTAGCTCATTTAGCACGAGCATCATAAGTATTACAAGCAACGGAAAGAGAGGTGGCATTACCAGGGGCTTATTAATTCACTTGCATCACAGCCTCGCAGGGACCTTCATGTTTAAATAAAATTTTCACCCCTTTAATGTATTTTTTTCATATAATTACGATTCTTAATTACATTATTAGTTGATATTATTAGCGTTAAAAGAAACAAGACTTCTTCCTCTGTCAGCTCGTGTGTTTGAAATTACGTAGGTTTTGTTTTATTTAATCTTGTCACAGGAGAATATTTACACCTGCTTACGTGAATTAATGTATATTTTTTTTTTCCTTATTTTCTGCAGGCTTTGTTCATTTGCGTCAAGATTACACGGGAAAGTTGTCTTATTTATTTGTTCCTCTGTTTAAAAAGTTCGCCATTATTTAGTATATATATATATATATATATATATATATATATATATATATATATATATATATATATATATATATATATATATATATATATATTTTTTTTTTTATTTTTTTTTTTTTTTTTTCTTGTAGTTTAATGATTGTAAATGAATATTTGTAATGTTTATGTTTCTCTCCTTTGCCGTAGTTGCACACCTCCTTTCTTTTACTTCTATTTTTCCACTCCCTTCTCGTCTGTCTTCTAAAGTCTCTATTCCTATATCACCTCTTCGTGTCCTCTTAGTTACCTATTTTTCCCTTTCCTTTTATTGAACACTATATTCTCCTTCCCTTTGCCCTCCCCCTTCCTTTATCATCCCCCTCCTCCTCCTCCTCCTTCTCCTCCTCCTCCTCCTCCTCCTCCTCCTCCTCCTCCTCCTCCTCCTCCTCCTCCTCCTCCTCCTCCTCCTCCTCCTCCTCCTCCTCCCCCCATCCCTCCTCCCTCCGATCCCTCCCCTCCCTCCCTCCCCTTCCCTCCCTTTCCTGCCTTCCTCTCTCCCTCCCTCTCCCTTACTCCTTTCCTCCCTCCCTCCCATCCTCCCTCCTCCTCCTCCTCCTCCTCCTCCTTCTCCTCCTTCTCCTCCTCCTCCTCCTCCTCCTTCTCCTCCTCCTCCTTCTCCTTCTCCTTCTCCTTCTCCTTCTCCTCCTCTTCCTCCTCCTCCTTCTCCTCCTCTTCCTCCTCCTCCTCTTCCTCCTCCTCTTCCTCCTCCTCTTCCTCCTCTTCCTCCTCCTCCTTCTCCTTCTCCTCCTCCTCCTTCTCCTCCTCCTTCTCCTCCTCCTCCCTTCATTCCGTCTGTGTGGACGGACGAGCAAAGACCATTTTCCCAAAGGAGGTGTTTGTAGTTGTAAGGAAGTGCTTCATGGGGCCATTGTCTATTGAGAGAGAGAGAGAGAGAGAGAGAGAGAGAGAGAGAGAGAGAGAGAGAGAGAGAGAGAGAGAGAGAGAAAAGGAAAGCAGTTCGTTGCTACTTTGGCTTTTTATCTACAAGAAGAAGTATCTATATCGTACACTGTATTTACTTTAGAAACGCTTATTGGTTATAGTTGAAATGACGAGTTTTTAGCATTTTTCATTTATTTTCATATAGTTACAATGATAGATTAACATTTCTATATTAAGAATTGGAGACACACGCTTGAGAACCCTACTGATCGTCTCCTCTTGGGCCTTACAAGTGGTTGTGGTGGGATACCAAAGCGTCTCTGAATAGGGGGCTCGGGTTAATGAAAGCCTGATTGCGAGCAGAGGATTAAATATCTTGTAGTAATCCTTGAGGAGATCCGGGTAAAGGCTTTTACGAATTATCCCCTTGACCGAGGCGACCTTTCACGTGTTTAGCTTTCCAGGTAGTTTGGGATTTTTGTGGTTTTCTTGATTCTTGATGGAGAAGTAGGTAATGAAAAGCTGTCCTCCTTCACGTTATCCTCTTCATCCTTCTCCTCCGATTTCTTTGCCACTGCCGCCGCCTCCGCCTTCTTTGCTTCTTTCTTTTCTTAGTCTGCGTTTTTTTTTTTATTCCTCCTCCTCCTTCTCCCTCCTCTGGGCACTTCAGCCTCTTTTGTGCTTTCCGCAAACACTTGTAAGTACAAATGCTAGTAGATCCGGTGTTGTGTGTATTTCTTTTGTAATCTTCTTTCTCTTCCTCTTCTTCTTCCTCTTCATCTTCCTCCTCGTCTTCCTCCTCCTCCTCTTCCTCCTCTTCCTCTTCCTCCTCTTCCTTCTCTTCCTCTTCCTTCTTCTCTTCCTCCTTCTCCTCCTCCTCCTCCTCCTCCTCCTCCTCCTCCTCCTCCTCCTCCTCCTCCTCCTCCTTCTCCTCTTCCTTCCCTCCTCCTCCTCCTCCTCCTCCTCCTCTCCTCCTCCTCCTCCTCCTCCTCCTCCTCCTCCTCCTCCTCCTCCTCCTCCTCCTCCTCCTCCTCCTCCTCCTACTCTTCCTCCTCCTCCTCCTCCTCTTCCTCCTTCTCCTCTTCTTCCTCCTCCTCCTCCTCCTCCTCCTCCTCCTCCTCCTCCTCCTCCTCCTCCTCCTCCTCCTCCTCCTCCTCCTCCTCCTCCTATCTATCTACAGTTTTCTTTCTCTCCTGCAGTTGATTCTGTATCATCTCTTTACTTAACACACACACACACACACACACACACACACACACACACACACACACACACACACACACACACACACACACACACACACACACATTCACTCAAAGCTTTTTTATTTCGATCCTTGCTCATCCTTTAGTCGCTCATTCACTCTCACTCTCTCACAGTCGTGTCCCATCCTCTGCTCTTTTCTCATTCCTTTCCCCACTCACCCGATCCTCTCTACATGAATACTGCCTTGCCTGCCATCAGTGAGTCTTGCAAACTTCAATACACTTTCCTCTCATGCCTTAGTGACTCTTAATGCGTTAGTCTTGCTCAAGACTGAACGTGTAGAGGCAAAATGGCTGTGAGAAACGAAGACAGGGTGATCTTAATAGACAAGGTAATATTTGTTTATTTTGTTATAGGATTGGGCTCTTTTTCAGCGAGTAGTTTTTTTTCTTATGTTGTAGTCTGTATTTCCTCAATACTTTTATATAATAATTTGATAGAATATGAGGAGGTATATAATGTTTCTATACAAATAAATGATGAATTGACAGTTAAGTTTTGTAAGCAAATTGCCATATGGAATGAAACAAAATATACGAGTATATGGAAAATTAATGATTAAATAAATAATCTTTCTAAACGAATTGCATTATGAAAGGAAACGAAATAAGTGTTAAAAGTGTCATTAGATTAATGAGTCCATGAAAAGTATAGTTTATATATATATATATATATATATATATATATATATATATATATATATATATATATATATATATATATATATATATATATATATATATAGTAAGATTATGAAGATTAATATGTATTAATGTATGTTTGTGTGTATGTATTTATTTTGTACTGTATATTTGCATGTATGTAAGATTATATTTTGCATTAATCTTTCTACGTAACAGGTTTTCTTCACATAATTATATTGTTTCAGTTAATGTATTGTCATATATCTTATACACAGATGGACAGTTTTTTATCTTCCTCTTCTCCTTCATATCTCTACCTTCTCTCTCTCTCTCTCTCTCTCTCTCTCTCTCTCTCTCTCTCTCTCTCTCTCTCTCTCTCTCTCTCTCTCTCTCTCTCTCTCTCTCTCTCTCTCTCTCTCTCTCTCTCTCTCTCTCTCTATATATAAGTGTGTACAAGTTGTTTGCATACTAGCATCTAAACACCCCAAGGCTCCAAAACTTAAGTTTCCGGTCTTCAAAGTTGCTTGTTCTTACCTCTTTCCCTCTAACAGTATCTCTCTCTCTCTCTCTCTCTCTCTCTCTCTCTCTCTCTCTCTCTCTCTCTCTCTTTTATTTACAAATTGATATTACAAAGGTATATATAGTAAATAGCCAAAAGTTCACGGTGAGTTGCCGAGAACTATCTTTGACATAATATTAGTACATGAGAAATGCAATGCAATACAAAATAGTAAAATAGTTATATAAACTAAATAGTAAAAATTGCACACAATAATACAAGATGCCATTTGTTACATAGACTTTCTGGGATATACACGCCCCTTTCACTTTTCACTAATTATCTTTTTCCTTGAAAGATTCACATTTACTTGGTTAAAAATTTTCTTGCCGAAAGTCACACATTCACTTTTGAAGGCCAACATTTTCATTTCAAAAGATACACTTTCATTTAAAACAATACGCTATTACACTTTTAGCCATTTATTAGCCTCACACTTAAATTTCTGAAGAGTAGGAGCCTTGTGTATATCTGTATCACTCACTAAGTTGTTCCAAAGCCTAGTGTATCTTGGCACAAAAGAACGGAGGAAGGTCTCCGTCCTGGCGAATGGAACAGTGAGGTGATTCTCCGTGCAAGCCTCCCTCGTGCTGTGGGGTGAGGCGCGGCCCACGGCTGCCGGAGAGCAGAGAGGTGTGGGGCGCCCTCCTTGTGGATCTTGTGGGTGGCACACAGACCCGCCACATCTCTCCTGTGCTGTAGAGGTTGTAGGAGGGGAGCTTGCTCGTCTGGGAGAACCTTAGTAGAGATGAGCCGCCGGGCACGGTCTTGGACCTTGTCAAGGAGGCCAAGGTAGGAAGGGGGACAAGACGACCAAGTCAGAGGAGCATACTCCATGACGGATCGGACTTGGGCGGCGTAGAGATTGGTCACCCCTCGAGCGTCAATGAGATGTGAAACTCGTCTGACGCAACTTAACTTGCCAGCGGCGTTGGCAGCTGTCTTTTTGACGTGGCTGGTGAAGGAAAGGCTGCTGTCTATTTCAACGCCAAGAATGGTGACAGCAGACAGCAGAGGCAACGCCAAACCATCCAGACGAATGGGAGGGATGGGGATGGCAGGGGGACTGCGTCGTCTGGTGACAAGCATGACTTGTGTTTTATCACGAGCCAGGTCGACTTGCCACCGTCGTCCCCATGAGGTGATGGTCTCCAGTGCTTGGTTGATGAGGGCGACAGTAGCTCGGTGGTCAGTACTGTCGCAAGGGAATGTGAGTGTGCAGTCGTCGGCGTAGGCGTGGGCTTCAGGGATGAGCTGCAGTAGGTCGTTAAAAAACACATTCCATAACAGTGGACCAAGCACGCTTCCTTGTGGGACGCCGGCACCAATTGGGTGATCCTGCGATGATTGTCCATTTACCACCACACAGAGAGATCTGTCCCGCAGGTAGTCTTGTAGAAGGTGAAGTAGGCTTCCACACACGCCCATGCTGCGTAGTTTGGTGGCGAGGCCAGAGTGCCACACTCTGTCAAACTCACCTGCTATGTCTAGGGCAATGACAAAGCTGTCCTTTCCTCTGTCTAATGTTTGGTGCAATGCGGTCTCTCTCTCTCTCTCTCTCTCTCTCTCTCTCTCTCTCTCTCTCTCTCTCTCTCCTTCCTTCTCTTCCTTCCTTCCTTCCTTTCTTCTTTCCATACTTACTTACTTCCTTTAAGGCTGTTGGTGCTTCACTCGTTTCTTCCTCTTCCTCCTCCTTTTTCTCTTCCTCTTCTTTTTTTTTTCTTCCTCCTCCTCCTCCTCCTCCTCCTCCTCCTCCTCCTCCTCCTCCTCCTCCTCCTCCTCCTCCTCCTCCAATCAGAGCTTGATTCACTTGGAAGCAAACAATGAGATCGATGATACATGGTTTACTTTACTCTTTCACTCCCTTCCCCTCTCTTCCCCTCTCATCCCCTCCTTACTGTCCTTTCCTTCTGTCCCTTCTTCCTTTAATTTGTTTTTCTACTTTCCCTTTTGTCCCTTCCTCTTCTTTCTCTAATTCCCTTCTCTTCATTTTCCATCTGCCCATCTCCACCTTTCCCATCTCCTCTCTTTCTTTTGTTTATTTCACTCCCTTCTCTCTTCCTTTTGTCTTTCTTTTCACATCCTCATGTCTCCCTTGCCTCCTCTTCTTTCCGTGATTTGCCTTTCCTTTTTCTCAATTTTCTTATGCTATTTTATCTTCGCTTTCTTCTCTTTTTTCTTCTCATCTCTCTCCTTTTTTTCCGTTGATGTTATTTAGTCTCGTTTTTGTCAATCATTCAATGAATAAATTAATGTCAATCAATCAATTTTACGTTGTCTTCTTTGCACTCATTGTTTTTGTTTTTTTGCTATTAATTGTCATCATTATCTTACTTTTCTTTTCTTCTCTAATGTCACCACTTTTTTTTTCCTTTTATTTTGCCTTCCTCTTTCCCTTCACTTCACTTTCCTTCTCTCTCTCTCCCTGTCTTTTGTCATTACGACCTCCTCTTGTTCTTTCTTTCCTCTTCCCTTCCTTCCCGGTCCTCATCCCCATCCCTTCCTTCTTCTCTTCCTCTCCTCTTCTCTTCCCTTCCCTTCCCTGTCGTGAACATGTCGTGTCCTAACATATCTTCAACCCTCCCCACGTCCCCACCATTTCCAGCCGACATGTCATGTCTATATTGCACTTAGGAACCGTATGCCTCTCTCTCTCTCTCTCTCTCTCTCTCTCTCTCTCTCTCTCTCTCTCTCTCTCTCTCTCTCTCTCTCTCTCTCTCTCGCTCTTGTTATGTATTATATCGTTTCATTGATGTAATATTTGTTTTTCTAATAACTTTTGTCGTACATTTTTTCTCTCTCTCTCTCTCTCTCTCTCTCTCTCTCTCTCTCTCTCTCTCTCTCTCTCTCTCTCTCTCTCTCTCTCTCTCTCTCTCTCTCTCTCTCTCTCTCTCTCTCTCTCTCTCTCTCTCTCTCACTCTCCATTCCTTCCTCTCTCGCCCATCCTTCCTTACCTCGCCAAACACTGCCGCCGCCTCCACCCCACCTCCGCCACCCGCCCACCCACGCGCCGTTAATTGTATATAGCAGCCTCTCAGGTGAGTCCGTTAATTAACCAGCAACATCAAAGAAGGTAATCAATTTGGGAAACCGTCTCTTCGTAAAGGCCAACTGCCACCAATGCCACCAACACTACCAACACCAGCGTTATCATTATTGTTTTTATCGTTATTCATTTATTGATCTTTTTGTGTCTCTCGTCTGTGTTCCTGTTTCATTGTGAAGAGAGGAGGCGTTATTATAAGCCTCATGTGTGTCTTACCATGCCATCATTAAGGGGATGTCAGCTAGGTAGATATAAAGATAGCTTACTATTGCTATCAGTGCTGCTGCTGCTGCTGCTGCTGCTGCAAGTTTTCTATCTGGCGCTTGCGTAGACTATATTATTTGGCATCGAGAAAAGGAAAAGAATAGTGAATTCGAAAGCTCTTGCCCATCCACGAAGGAAATGCAAGGAATAAAAGTAGGAATAATACAAAAGAATATAAAGGAAGGCAAAATACAGCAAGTCTTGAGGTTCTTACTTGGCTGTTTGTATAATTATCATATACTGACTGTTAATGGAAGAAACATACAAGATAATGATAGGCATGTGAAAAGATCCTTGTATGAAAAAAGCAAGCATGAAGAACTGGAAAACTTCATGAAATTTGAATAAATAGAGAAAGAAGGGTGTAATCTCAAAGAAGTTGTAGTAATACCAGTAGTAGTAGTAGTAGTAGTAGTAGTAGTAGTAGCAGTAGCAGCAGCAGCAGTAATAGTGATGGTAGTAGTAATAGTAGTAGTATATAATTTAATATATTGAGGTTACTTGAATTTTTAGGATGTATTTATTCTATCTTACCTTCATTTACCATTTCTTTCCTTCTCGCCTGCTCTTAACACTCTCCTCGCCTCGCCAGGGGTAGCAGTGCAGTGTTATTGGGGCGCGTGACGGATGGCCATTGGTGTGTCGTTGATTAGCTTCTCTGGGACTATTGGGGATCGGGCTGAGTGAGTGGCGAGTAGCGAAGACCACTTTCCCCCGCACACCTGTCGATCGCTGGATTCTCACCTGCTTTGGCTCTGCTGCTGCTGCTGCCTCTGTTGCTTCTCTGTTCATCTTTCGTCCTTCAGTGTTTTTCGTTCTTTGTTCGTGTTATCGTTTGTTGCTTGGATATGTACTGATATTATTTAGTTTCTTGTTGTTTTTGTTAGCGTGGTATTTTTTTTATATTTATTTTCCGTTTTATTTATTTTTCGTATTTTCTCTGTGACGATTTGTTCGTATTTTTTTTTATTATTTTATGTATGTTATTTAGCTTGCAAGTTTACTCCTTTATCCCTTCTTGCAGTTGATTCTCTCTCTCTCTCTCTCTCTCTCTCTCTCTCTCTCTCTCTCTCTCTCTCTCTCTCTCTCTCTCTCTCTCTCTCTCTCTCTCTCTAGTTGACATGTACATGTCTTCTTTTTATCATACCTACTGAGGTCTTTTGTACCAAGGAATACATGAAAATATAACATGCACGCCATTTATACTTGGACAAGCTTTGTATCTTTGTAACTGTCCTCCCTCCCTGACAGACCGCCGTACTCATCCTCTCCTTACTTCCGTCTTCCGGTGCTGTCACGTTTAGCGCCTCTCCTCTTCCCTGTTGCAATGCCCTCCGCCCTCCCATCGCACAAAACTTTCCACTCACACTTGTCCCCTTTCTGTCTCAGTAATGCAGCGGCAACGGGTGCATCGCTGCCGCCACCCCCTTCACTAGTAACATTTTTAACCTTGGCACAACTAACTCCTAACGCTTTTAAGAACAGAATATCAGGACACCTCATGCTACTGATTGATTTTTGTTTACGTTTTTCTAAGTATTTTTTCCTTTGTATTTATTTAGTTCATTTTTAGTTCTATCTGATGTAATTATAAAGGGTAGCTGCGTAATATCCGTCTTTCCTTCCTTAAGTTGATTCTTCAATTTTTGCTGGTTATACAGTGACGTCTTTCATTATGTTAATTTGATTTAACTCTTCCTAGCAAATTTATTCTTGTCTTGTTATATTTATTTACAAAAGTAGTGCACTTTTTCACTTTCCCCTGACTTTATTCTTTGAATTTGGTTATTGATTTATTTTTTCCACATTTTTTTTATTTTTCCAATTTTATTTATTTTTTTTTTCCAATTTGACATCTTAGTTCCGTCAAGTGGATGATAACACCAGCAGTGGACTGTTTTGTTTTCCGATCTTCAAGTTGATTCCCCGGTACTGTCAGGTGCAGTTATAAAAACGAGTAGTAGTACGCGTGCTTAGTGACTCAACACGGGTTAGGAGCGTGTCCCAGCATGTGGCATAGCTGGGAGAGCGTTAATGTTTTCCCGATGAGTGAATATTTACAGACTGTTGGTTAATACAATAAACACGCGTATTGCATTATAAATATATCAACGAATTGTTACGAAATTAATCAGTTTGATGGGAATGATATTGTTTGGATGACAGGGTGTACGCGGAGCTACATGGTACTCACATAGATGTTCCTAATGTATCAAATTCATTATATAAACTTTGTGATTTGTCGTAACTGAGTAAAACCCAGAGTACTTCAAAGTGAGTCATCTAATGCTACTGGATTGTTAATTTTCATTTTCTACTTCTGATTGATTGTGATTATTCATTATTTTTTTTATATTGCGTTATATGATTTATATAGCATTACTTATATCATTACCACAATGTATGGCGTTTGATTCTGTTCTGGATATCATTACAAGATTGTATGAAGTTTGTATTTTTCGTGGTGATGTGTTTAAATTCATTTCGTAGTTACACGTGAAAATCTTGTTTTATAAAGTTTCATATTATATTTGACTCCTCAGTATGGAAAAACAGATCAGAGAAGCTTCCCTATTCTCAGTACTTCCCACAGTCCTTTGGTTTTTAGGTTTTCAAATTATTTTTAAATTTTCAAATTGTAATACGAAACTTTCTTCCGTAAAACATTAGAAGACTTAATGCTAACTCGATTCACTTATCATTAATTTATGAAAAAAATCTTTTCATATGAATTTGAGAAAATTACATGAGAACATCAGTCCCAAATTCAACCAAAGGAATGCATTCGTGACTAACATGTTCTTTCCTGATGGTTACATTGAAGACTATTGTGTTATAAGAGACTTGAAATTGGCCATTTATGTATCTGTAGATTTTTTGTTAAATATAATGAACTTTAGAACTTTCAAGGATGAAATATATATTTTTCAATCCTAATTCATAATGACTATAGAATACACCGTTACGCCACAAAGCAAGTAATGTCACAAGAAAAACCGAGAGAGAGAGAGAGAGAGGGAGAGAGAGAGAGAGAGAGAGAGAGAGAGAGAGAGAGAGAGAGAGAGAGAGAGAGAGAGAGAGAGAGAGAGAGAGAGAGATTTATGGTGAATGCAAGAATTGGATTTTACGACGGTGATGGTATTGGTGGAGATTGTGGTGATGGTGGTGGTGACGAAGATGTTGAGGGAAGGACACAGGCAACTAAGTAATGAGTAGGAGGAGGAAATGAACGAGTAGGTGTGCGTGTGTGGTAATGAGTGAGCGAGTAGTGAATGGATGACTGAGCGAGAGAATTAACGGAGCAAATGAGTGAATGAGGAAATTATTGTGTGTGTGTGTGTGTGTGTGTGTGTGTGTGTGTGTGTGTGTGTGTGTGTGTGTGTGTGTGTGTGTGTAAGAAAGACAGGAAACTGTAAACATTTATTTCCGAATACTGGACAGAAGCTGCGTTCATTTGAGACACTTTTGACCCTTGACAACAAAGAAAGTAAAAAGGAGTGAGGGAAAAAAAAAAACTGCTATTCCAAAGTTCCAATGAATAACTCTTTGTGACACGAACACTAAAACCACAACATTCCTACTTTCTCAATACACACACACACACACACACACACACACACACACACACACACACACACACACACGCACACACACAACAGAGAGAGAGAGAGAGAGAGAGAGAGAGAGAGAGAGAGAGAGAGAGAGAGAGAGAGAGAGAGAATGTCGTGCGTGTAACTTGGAAAACGAACACTAACTCGGAATAAGTTGCGGATTACCCTGTACTGTGTTCGATTTTTCTTAACAATTAAAGCCATTAGTAACTTAGTCAAGAGAGAGAGAGAGAGAGAGAGAGAGAGAGAGAGAGAGAGAGAGAGAGAGAGAGAGAGAGAGGGGGAAGATTTGGTATTTGTCCTTTACCCTTTTTCTTTTCATCAACATATTCATGAAGGATTATGTGTACGTAGAAGTAGCGAATGAATTATGGTAAGGATATTCTAAAGTACAAAGGATACTTTCCCTGCTGTAGCACCAGAAAGACTAGATTGCTATTGAAAACAAATTATAATAGTTTTTTTTTTTTTTTTCATCGAGCAACATTCCAGTCATCTATCTAGACTGATTGTAGAGATGAGAAGGCCTATATTTCTCATTTTTTGGTGGTTGGTCGAAGAGAACCTTCAGAGAGACAATATCACCAATGGAGGTATTCTTTATAACATATTTGGCATGATGGTTCTTTTGTATTATGTATGTATATGAAAGTGTTTACTTCTAAGGGTGTAACTACTACAGTTAAGGATGTAGGTTGTGCATTATGTATATTGTTGCGTTATGTCGTCTTCAGTAACACTTATGTAAGAAATAGAGTCCAGTATGAATGCAGAAGAGAGGAGTGAGGGAAGTGGGACAGGAAAAATAATAGTGAAAAATATGAAACAAACTAAAGAAGTTTGAATGAGAGAGAGAGAGAGAGAGAGAGAGAGAGAGAGAGAGAGAGAGAGAGAGAGAATTTGAGGTGTGTGTGTGTGTGTGTGTGTTGTGTTGTGTTGTGTTGTGTTGTGTTGTGTTGTGTTTGTGAGTGTGTGTGTTTCTTACATGCATAGCTAGGTGAGCAGGAACAGGCTTTGCTATCCTCATGAGGTGACCTGACCTAATTATCCACACCTCCGGCATAGCCCGTACAGAAAGCAGGTCGGATACAAATGCCCTACGGATTTGGAGGAGTAAAAATTAGAAGGAAATTTCATGGGGAAGAAAATAGATGAAATGAGGTGTCCCATTTCCTGAAAGCAACGAAGTTATTTTTAAAAAATGCTGAATTTGAGAGGAATGTTTGTTGAGAGCGTATAAGAGAGAGAGAGAGAGAGAGAGAGAGAGAGAGAGAGAGAGAGTCTTTAAGTCGTTGGAGAGAGTGGCGGAGAGTGGCAAGGACACAGCCTCTTATCCCAGGCCAGTTGAGGTTAATCCAGTTGGTCGCTTCCCTCTCGCCTCACTGACTAATCAAACGTCTCTCGCTTCCAATTGCCTTCCTCCGAGGATTTCTCTTACTCTCCTCCTTCTCCCTCTCTCCCTTCTTTCTTCCTCTTTCTGCATTCATGCCTCTTGTACATTTTTTTTTGCGCCGAACGTCCGACTTTCTCTCTTCCTCATTTTTTTTCCTTTCCATCGATTGTTTTCTATTCTCTCTTCCTTCATTCTTGCTTTCTCTATTTTCCTCCCAACTTTTCGACCTTTCTTGCTCTATTTCTCATTTAATTTTCGTTCCACCGATAGTCCTCCACGTCTCTTTGTCTTTTTTATCTCCTTTATTCACCTTCCCACCGACCTTCTGACCTTCTCCACTCTGCTTACCTCTTAAATATGAATTTGTAGAATCTATCCTTGTCTTCTCATCGTACTAGACTCTCTCTCTCTCTCTCTCTCTCTCTCTCTCTCTCTCTCTCTCTCTCTCTCTCTCTCTCTCTCTCTCTCTC
>NC_059291.1:15724039-15731539 GCF_017591435.1 Portunus trituberculatus
GGACTTAGGAAACCAGATTGAATCATGACATACATTTATATTTAGATGGATTGAGGTTGAAGAAACTAAAAATTTGTGTGTTTATTCCGCTAGAAATGTTATTGCCGCTACATTGTGTTGATAATAATGCCTGGCAGTGGATTATCTCTTGTGTATGTGTGTGTGTGTGTGTGTGTGTGTGTGTGTGTGTGTGTGTGTGTGTGTGTGTGTGTGTGTGTGTGTGTGCGTGGGTGGGTGGGTTGGTGTGGGTGGGTTGGTGTGGGTGTGGGTGTGATAGCGTGCACCTGCCCTAATTATCCAGGTGACTAAAGGCGCCCTACATCTCTGGTGCTTCATGGTTATTTACGTGGCAATGGAGGTCAGTCAGTGCTTGCTCGTATTCAGAAGTCCCTCTTCAATATAATGTCATTTTGGTAAACTGTTGGTTGCATTTGATTTGTAATGGTAGTTACTATTCTTGTGGGAATAGTAGATGGAATTAGGAAGATTTTTATGCATGTGTTTGTACAGGTGTGACACGTGTAGGCCTGATGGCTTCTTGCATTTTGCCTTTTTTTCCTTATGCTCCTCTGACTTTATTTTTCAAGTCTTAATTATTTTGTATTTTTATTACTCTACCTTATTAAAATTAACTCTTTTCCTTCGTATAAAGAGGGGAATCCGGCCAAGGGCAGCATAAACGACTAAGCAAAATACCCACTTAGATGCCACATCCAGAGAGTTAGCCAAAAAAGTTGGATAAATATCTTGAAACCACCTTCTTCAATGAAGTCAAGTCATAGGAAGATGAAAATACAAAATCAGGTAGGGAGTTTCAGAGTTTATAGAAAAAAAAAGTATGAACGATTGAGAGTACTGGTTAACGTGTGCACTAGTTAATCGATACTCATTATCTTAAAATATTAATTCAATCAGTTTTTCGGGGTACAATAATATTATCACGTAATATGAGAGAGAGAGAGAGAGAGAGAGAGAGAGAGAGAGAGAGAGAGAGAGAGAGAGAGAGAGAGAAGGAGAGAGAGAGCATATCATAATCTTCCTTTTAATTATCGATTTTAAAGCCAGCATATATTTTCAAGATCATATAGCATATCCTCTTGTAACGAATATTTCGCATCCCTTGTCTTTGTATCTTTTAATAATTATCCTCGGTGCTGATTCTTAACAGATCTATACATTTTGTGTAATTAAACTGTGCTTTATAGAAAATAAAGACGTGTAAATTTCAAGGCGAACGTTGATATTTGAGAAACGTGAAGATAAAGGAAAAATATTAAATAAGAAATAAAAGAAGATGGGAACAGAAAAGGAACTGAACCCCGGAAGAGGAAAATAAGAGAGAGAGAAAAGAAGGAGAGAAAGAACAGAATATGCGAGGAAGGGAAAGAGAGAGAGCAGGAAAGTGATATCCCCAAGAAGAAAAATTAAAAAGAAAGAAGGAGAGAGAGAGAGAGAGAGAGAGAGAGAGAGAGAGAGAGAGAGAGAGAGAGAGAGAGAGAGAGAGAGAGAGAGCATTTGAAACATTTTATTATCCCATACAATTGAATCACAAAATAATCATTGTAATTCTCAGGAGTCCTTTTAAAGCAAAGCTTTTTGGGCAACAATAAGAAAAGTAAAACAGACAAAAAAAGTTAGAAAGTACAGGATCATCAATCAATTAAATAAGTTTACAGAAAAGTAGTACCTAGTAATAGTAATAAAATAGTAATGGTACTAGTAATGATGACAATAGTAACAGTATGGTAATGATAGTAATAATAACATTGCTTACAAAATACTATAGTATTGATAATAACAATATTTAAAAGAATTGAGCATTGATAGTAACAATGCTTGTAAACAATACATGAGGTGTAAAGTTGAATTAATAATTAGATAGTAATAATAATTAATTGTTTGCCATGTTTTTGTGTTGTTTTTAAAGTTTATAAGGATCTGACAGTAGTAATTAGTTTTAGCTGATCGAACTACTCTGGTTTTAAATTTCTATATTGTTTAAAAGTGTCTTGTGTAATTGTTCCTAATTTAGACATTTGAACAGTTTACATTTGTGTTTAATAGAGACCAGTGTACCATTTGTGAGAGAGCCATTTTTTTTTATTCTCTAGACGTTACGTGTTTCGTTTTAATTAGGAAAGAATTGTTGTAATAATCATAAACAATATCATGGAATAAATTGAGAGAGAGAGAGAGAGAGAGAGAGAGAGAGAGAGAGAGAGAGAGAGAGAGAGAGAGAGAGAGAGAGAGAGAGAGAGATTACCTGACCGAACTTGGCAAATCATAATTAACATGTCTCCGTTCACCTCGGCTTGTCTACCCAGAGCGGGCAGCACAAATGCACTCACGTATTTATATGCAGAGTATGACAGCGTCAGTGCCTTCGTGACCCGTGTATTGTAAGGGCCAGATCAGCACCCGTCCCGCCCTTTACGTGGGTTAGGTGCACTGGGGCTTAGGAAGGGAGTGGAGTGGAGTGGAGGGGAATGAAGTGCAGTTTGGATGGAATCTATAGTATGGTAATCGAGAGTGAGGTGAAGCGAGAGTAGTCAGTGCAGTTTCGTCTTGTATCTGAGACAGTTGAATGTGAGCGAGTAATCTCTCTCTCTCTCTCTCTCTCTCTCTCTCTCTCTCTCTCTCTCTCTTCTTTCTCTTCCTCAATTTAACAGCACTTCATTGGCGGTGATTAGAGGGAAGGTTCTGTTATCGGCGAGGAAAACATCCTTTGCTTCCTGTTCTGTTTATATATATATATATATATATATATATATATATATATATATATATATATATATATATATATATATATATATATATATATATATACGTTTTTTAATGTGTTACGTGTATTTGTTTATTTCTTACTTATTTATTTTATACATATGATAATTTTAAAATTGTAAGTTCTTTTTAATTTTCGTACTATTCCCATGAACGAGAGCTTGTGTTTCTATCCGGTGTTTTATTTATTTTTTTGTTGTATATTTTTTCAGATTTTTTTTTTATCTTCTACATCTTTTAGTCTAATAATTAAATTGGCTGTGTAGGAGACTTGCATCTGTTGTTTTTATCTTTGTCATTTTTATATTTTTTTCTCCAAAGTTTGAAATTGTTTAGATATACGAGTTAGTGAGTGTTTTATTCTGTATATTTTTTTTTTTTGAGTTTGAAGTTGTTTAGTCCTATCATAAAGTAGCTTTGTTATGCGAGTACATACCGTATCTCGTATCTAGCTATTATAAATCCCATCTAATATATATCTTAGCTAAAACCCCTTTACTCTCCACTAGAATAAAAATTAAACAAAAACAAAAAACTCTGGTCGCACGTAACACAGATCTGATTCATATTTGACACTAGGGGGAATGGGACAGGCGAGTAGCAGGAGATGTACTGTGATCCGCTTTGCCATGATTCACAAAGGGCGGAGGATGGACAGGACAGGCGAACACGACTGATATAGTGCACCAAGGCCAATAGACGTCTGCTCTATTGACCTTGTACAACACCAGTATCCAGAGACCCGCTCGAGGCACCAGCGAAAGGGAGAGGAGAGAGCTGAAGACTAGCAACGGGTTAGGGGAGGAATTGGACAGTAGTATGGGAGAGCAGGGAGGGAGAAGAAGAACTGATGTGGATGGTGATGAAGGAAGGAAGAGGAAGAGGTGGAGAATGATGGAGGGAGGAAAGGAAGGAATGGAAGAAGTGTTAATACTGATGAGGGAGAGGAAAAGGTCAGAAGGGTGAGGAGGGGAGAAAGGAGGGAGAGGAAGACATTTGGATGATGATGATGAGGATGGGAGGAAGGGAGAAAGGAGTAAAAGTGATGTGGGAGGAAGTGGAGAAGGAGAGGAGGAAGACAAGCCTTCCACTCGGGCCGGGCCAGTAAACAAGCGTGGAGAGATTAAATCAGACTAAATCACAGGTACAGGAGGCACTCAGCAGACGAGCTTGGCAGAAGCAGTTACGAACATTCTTCATACAAATTTCTCCTCACGAATACTTTCCTCTTTAACACACCTCTCAGTTACGAACACATTTTTTTTTTTTTTTTTTTTTGTATTAACGACATTCCTTTCGTTACGTAAACTTATCGCGAACACCTTTACATATGAACACGTCTCTCCATCAGGAATAATTTTGTTATCCACGAACGCTCCTTTGGTTACGACTGCCATTTAGTCTACTTTGTAACTATCCTTCTCTCCTGTCCATTACGAATACTTACCTACTTGCTTACATTCTTCTAGACTCGAACACTTCCCTTTACAAACACTCTTCTTATACGAATACTACTCTCCTTTAAATGTTTATCTCAGTAACTAACACACATCGTTTCACATCTCTCAGATATCAACACTCATTGCTCCTGTTTTCACTAATTCGCACACACAGACTTAGAATGTCAATGGATTAGATAAGTAGATAAATGTATAGATAAAAAAAATTGCGAATCATTAAAAATAAGAGTCATGAATCAGTTCATAAAGAGAGTGAACCAGCACGAAACGAACCCCGGGTAACTTATTCTGAAATCGAGCCTCCATCGCTCCAAGAAATAGTCAATAGAGGAAGGAATGAGAGGAAAAAAATTCTCGAAAATCCATGAGGTCTTTGAACGATCTGAGCAAAGAAAACAAGCAGAGCCGCAGAAGTTTTCCCGGAGAGAGAGAGAGAGAGAGAGAGAGAGAGAGAGAGAGAGAGAGAGAGAGAGAGAGAGAGAGCGGGAGTGGGGGGCGAGTATAGCGGCAGGAAGACCGAGAAAAGAAACTCAGAAAGAAGAGTAAACAAAACAATCAAAACAATATGTGGAGGGAAAGTTTCCAATATTTTCCTGGGAACATCTCATCAGAAACAAACTTAAAAACATTGCGATTCTGCTGGAAGGAAAAGAGAAGACTGGAAGAAAGGAAAAATGAGACTGAGGGAGGAAAATGTGGTCTGGAAGGAAAGAAAGGGACATGTACGAATGGAGGGAAAAGAAAAACATGCGAGGCGTTGGCTAGAGATTCTGGAGAGAGAGAGAGAGAGAGAGAGAGAGAGAGAGAGAGAGAGAGAGAGAGAGAGAGAGAGAGAGAGAGAGAAGCAGCTAGTGGAGCG
Organism: Portunus trituberculatus; assembly: GCF_017591435.1. Lineage (NCBI taxonomy): Eukaryota > Metazoa > Arthropoda > Malacostraca > Decapoda > Portunidae > Portunus > Portunus trituberculatus. The sequence goes on from NC_059291.1 coordinate 15,729,140, forward strand.
GGAATTAAACTGGATAAAAAAGGAAGACAGGGATTAAAAGGGAGAAAAGGAAGCACTGGAAGAAGGAAATGAGGTAAGGATAGAGACCTGAAAGGAAAGGAAGGAAATAAGTAAAAGAAATAAAAGTCTGGAAGAAGGAAATGCTTAAGAGGTTTGATTGAGAGAGGAAAGAGTTTGAAATAGGGAAGAGTGCTGGAAAAAATGGGAGTCTGGAAAAAAAGGAAAAAAGGGGGAGAACACTGGTATGAGAAGAAAAGGAAGCCACAAGAGAATAGGGGAACGGGTATGTTGGAGCTATAAAAGATGTAGAAAGGATGGGAAAAGGAAGATGAATAAGCATGAGAGGAGAGGAGGAAATACTGAAGAGCTTGAGGAAGAAAAGGGAGGTAATAGAAGAAAAGGAAAGAGAAGAGAAGACTAGGCGACTGAGCGATGTCACGTGAGGGCAAAGCGAAGTCTCAAGGAAGTCAATTGAAGTTTGGAGGACGAAGGAAGGAAGGAAGGAAGGAAAAGTTTGCCTCAAGTCTTAGTGGTGGGCTTTTGCTAAGTAATTTTACGTGAGACAGAGAGAGAGAGAGAGAGAGAGAGAGAGAGAGAGAGAGAGAGAGAGAGAGAGAGAGAGAGAGAGAGAGAGAGTTATTCATCACTTATTCATCATGCTTTCTTCCGTGTAGTTTTTTTTCGCTCTTTTTATCTTCATGACACACACACACACACACACACACACACACACACACACACACACACACACACACACACACACACACACACACACACACACACATCCTTTCCATTACCTTTCTTTACCCTCATGCTTTATCGTTATTTTTTTACTTTTTTTTATCCCTTTTTCTCTCCATTTCGTCCTGCTCCTCGACTCAGTATCATCTGTTTCTTCCAAATCCCCCTCCACCTTACATTACCCTCCTCCTTCCTCTCTCTCTCTCTCTCTCTCTCTCTCTCTCTCTCTCTCTCTCTCTCTCTCTCTCTCTCTCTCTCTCTCGACGTATAGTGCTTCACATCTCACTCTCCCTCACCATTAGCAAGCCTAGCCCCCCTTCTCTCTCTCTCTCTCTCTCTCTCTCTCTCTCTCTCTCTCTCTCTCTCTCTCTCTCTCTCTCTCTCTCTCTCTCTCTCAGCTGGGGTTATCACGTTGGCCATTTAACCCTGGATTTAGAAGGTCTTTCGGAAAACGCTCCCCTGTCGGTATTTCTTTTGGAGATTTCTTATTTGATAATGGCTGCCTTTCCTTACCTTTATGGCGTTCCTAAAGTGTTGTGCCAGTCTTGTGTCCTCGTCGCCCCTGGGGTAGACACTGGTGGTGGTGGAAGTGGTGGTGGTGGTGGGGCTGGTGGTGATGGTAGTAAATATTTTTTTCTTTTTAAGATTTTCGATTATTTTATGATGAAATGTTGTTGTTGTTGTTGTTGTTGTTTTTGTTGTTGTTATGTAAGACGTCAACTGGCCAAGGGCGACAGAGTGAAAAAAAAAAGGTGTTTTTCATTCTTATGTTTGTTATTGTTTTTGCTGTTTTTCTTTTTATTCTTGTTGTTATTCTTGTTGTTATTGTGGTTCTCTTTGCAGTAATACTACCTAATGTTTCTGGTTGACGTAGTAGTATTAGCATCAACAACGTCAATAGTAGTAGTAGTAGTTGTTGTTGTTGTTGTTGTTGTTGTTGTTGTTGCAGTTGTTGTTGTAGTACTAGCAGAAGTAGTAGAAAAAATAGCAGTATTACCAATATCATTGTTATTGATTTCTGCTGCAAATTATCATCAGTGGCAAAGTCATCATTGGTATACGTATTGTCCGTCTAATTTCCCTTTCTTTTTTTTTCGGCTGTGACCTTTGGCTATTGCATGTTGTGCTTTTTTAGTTTAAAACATTAGTCTATATCAATATGAGCACATTTAAAAGAATAATGAGCAAATTTTATTCATTCTTTTCATAATTTTATTTCTTTTTAAGTTTGTGTGTGTGTGTGTGTGGGTGTGTGTGTGTGTGTGTGTGTGTGTGTGTGTGTGTGTGTGTGTGTGTGTGTGTGTTTGTATGTGTTTAGATAGATAGATATATAGATAGATAGATAAACAGACACAGATAGATAAATAGATGGAGAGAGAGAGAGAGAGAGAGAGAGAGAGAGAGAGAGAGAGAGAGAGAGAGAGAGAGAGAGAGAGAGAGAGAGAGAGGTAATACACTCTCTTATATTAAAACAGCCAATGTCAGAATGTCATCGCACTGTATAGTTAGAGATACACGCATTAATGAACTATAAAGAATAGGCTATTTGTAGCTGGTGTAAGAAAGATCTTGAAATACTGGAAGTTACATACTGTTTCTAAATGTTTTGCCATATTTCATCTCTATCCATATGTTTGCTTCTATCCACCTACTATTCAT
>NC_059291.1:15736539-15739039 GCF_017591435.1 Portunus trituberculatus
ACGCTAGTTCGAAGGATTAAAACGGTCACCCTTTTTAGGAAAAGGTTTATTATTGGTAAACTTCCAGCAAGATGGAAAGGTAGAAGTTGATAAACATAATTGAAAGAGTTTAGCCACGCAAGGTGCAAGCACGGAAGAACAGTTTTTTGAGAACGATACGAGGGACCCCATCAGGTCCATAAGCCTTCCAAGGATTTAGGCCAGCAAGGGCATGGAAACCATCATTACGAAGAACTTTGATTGAAGGCATGAAATAGTCAGAGGGAGGAGGAGAGGGACGGACAAACACAGAATCATCTAAAGTGGAGTTGTTAGCAAAGGTTTGAGGGAAGAGTTCAGCTCTAGAGATAGAAGAGATGACAGTAGTGCCATCAAGATGAAATAAAGGAGGGAAAGATGAAGAAGTAAAGTTTTTGGAGTTGTTTTTGGCCAGATGCCAGAAGTCTCGCGTGGAGTTGGAGTTTGAAAGATTTTTTTTTTAAGAGTGCCAAGTTAAAAAACAGACTTGGCATAATTCCAGGCAGAAATATAATGTGCATGAGATACAGGTAATGGAAAGCTCAAGAACCTTTTCGGGCAACCTCGCTATCAAGTATAGCACGAGAACAAGCTGTGTTAAACCAAGGTTTAGAAAGTTTAGGTTAAGAAAAAAAATGAGGAATATACGCCTTCATACCAGACACTATCACCTGTTTTGCGCTTAGAACACAGAGATTGGTCTCTGACAAGGAAACAAAAATCATTTATGGGAAAATCAGCATAATGCCTCCGTCCCCTCAACTGGCAGAAGCAAAACGCCAGCGGCACCTCCGCCTTGGGGAATCTTGAAGAGGTGATGGAGAAATAGGACAAGATGCAAAAATAAGATTACGATCGGAGGAGCCCAACAAAGAAGACAGTGTAACAGTATAAGCAAAGTATTAGAAGTAAAGAAAAAATCAAGAATGTTGTGCGTATCTCTTAGACGGATCAGGAATACGAGCAGAGTGTTGCACCATTTAATTTAGGTCATGCAGGATAGCAAAGCTGAAGGTTAATTCTCCATTATGGTTAGTGAAGGGAGAGGAAAGCCTAAGCTGGTGATGAACGCTGAAATCTCCAAGGATGGAGATATCCGCGAAAGGATGGAGGGACAGAATGTGCTCCACTTTAGAAATCGTAGAATTTCTTATAGTCAGAGGAGTTAAGGGAGAGAGAGACAACACAGATAATTTTAGTTAGAGAGTGACTTTTGACTCGAAGTCAGATGATGGAAAACTGGAAGATTCAAGAGCGTGGGCACGAGAGCAAGTCAAGTCGTTGCACACATATACACAATAACCAGCTTTGGGGGACATTTGTGGTCCATTCCCCTGAAGGGAACTCCGAGGCTGGTGTTAGGGTCATCATTTTTTCTATTTTAGGTGAAGAGAGCGTGTGTGTAGTGAGTGGATGTAGTTTTGTATGAAGGATTACAGTTGTCTTTAGAGGGCAGGCTCTGACTGCCCCCATGAGTTATGAGACACAAACGGATACAAACTTTCAGCGAGTTCACAACTAGCTTTTTAAGTTCACAGCACCCTCTGAGCTGATCCAGACTAGAATTGGGCAGACCAGAAGCGATCCAGAACAAAATTAGTGCTATTCGACCTCGCTGGGAGTAAATTAACGTTTTGTAGTTATCTACCAATATAATGGTGTTATGTGACAAGAACGCATTCTCTACACGACAATAATTTTCAGGGGAAGAATTTCTTTCTAAACTTGGCAAAAAAAAAAAAAAAAAAAAAAAAATATATATATATATATATATATATATATATATATATATATATATATATATATATATATATATATATATATATATATATATACTTTTCAACAAGCAAACATAATAATGGATAATTTCTCAGTATTTCCATGTGGCTTTTATCCATTTTCTGTTGAGTTTATTTTCATTTTCACATGTTGATCTTGATTTATCTATGTATATAAAAAAGCGACGTTCTGTAAAGAGTGGTGTAGCCAAGGAAGCTCCTTGTCAAGAGCATGTAATCACCACAGCAGGCGTTATTCTATTTATTTATTTTGTTTTATTTCAAAGCCTATAGAACCTGTAGGTATACTTGGAAGAGTATGGGAAGCGCTGTCCAGCTTCCACCGGTGCAGGCAATTTCATTTATAATGGTACCCTATATCACCACTCAAGCGCATCTTTGGTATATGGCAATTACACCTCCATTTAGAACCTGGGTACCATGGTGATATGTGGGTAGGTAACTTTAAACCGGTCGACAAATGGCAAAGTTTCAAGACGGTACGTGGTAGGATTTGAACCTACGCATGGACGTCTCCCTGATCCCACGCTCACTACCTTATCCACTACGCCACCAGCTCCCCGCCATGATCTATGGGCGCGTATATGCATAAAGTAAGTCGTTCACTAGCAACCACCGTTATCAAAGGAATATTGTGCTGCTGTACCCCTTTCCTATCACTTCACTTCTCAAGTTCCTCCTCT
>NC_059291.1:15746539-15759039 GCF_017591435.1 Portunus trituberculatus
AGAAAATACAGGATAGAAATTTATACACCACTGTTTCACTTTCTTCTTTAAATTTACAAGAATTAAATAAGCTATCGAAATGTCTATTCTATTCACGTGTTATCAGAAGAGAGAGAGAGAGAGAGAGAGAGAGAGAGAGAGAGAGAGAGAGAGAGAGAGAGAGAGAGAGAGAGAGAGAGAGAGAGAGAGAGAGATTGAAGATTTTCCTTTATTCTGGTAATTTTATCATTAGAGAGTTTTGTGCAATTTGAGAAACAATGTCAGTGCTTTTTTAACTTTTAAGGAAAGTAATGAAGTCAGGTTCAATAATGCGAAATTTAGACAACTGAAAACTTTACCGTGAAAAAAAGTAATAAGGGATTGACTTAGATCACATCAAAAGAATAACAACGTAAAAACGGAAATAGAGAGAGAAAAAAATTATATATATATATATATATATATATATATATATATATATATATATATATATATATATATATATATATATATATAGAGAGAGAGAGAGAGAGAGAGAGAGAGAGAGAGAGAGAGAGAGAGAGAGAGAGAGATAATTTCGCTTTTGGCACAAGAATGCCTCGCGGCCTCCTTGATACTCCATTACTGGCATTACCTTTTTTCCCCCAGCGAGCGGCAAATTTGCATAATCCTCGTCATTTGCATGGAGCGCCGTCAGTCCTTGAGCGGAGTGGCGGCGCTTGCAGGTGGCCCGCTGTCATCCGTCCTTTCTCTCTCCTGGCTTCTTCCTCCTCCTCCTCCTCCTCCTTCTCCTCCTCCAGCTTTTAGTTATGTGCGTGTTTATTTTTATGTGCGCTTGATTGGTTTGGTAGTTTTGTCTGTGTACGTCGCGTATTGTTGTGATTGGGTTTCTATTTCTGCGTGTTTGTTTTGTTTATTTGTTTGTTGGAGTCTCTCTCTCTCTCTCTCTCTCTCTCTCTCTCTCTCTCTCTCTCTCTCTCTCTCTCTCTCTCTCTCTCTCTCTCTCTCTAATCCATACTTTTCCTTTCTTAATTTTTTTTCTCTATTTGCATCCTGTACTAGATCCCTCCCCTCCATTCTTCCGCCTCTAGGGTGGACGGACGAGTATCGTAGATGCCCTTGAAGAACAACCGGTATGCTCCTTATGAGTGTCCAGAATTAACGCTGCAATAAACGATGAACTTAAATACATAATTGTAACATGACTTTTTTTTATATCCATATTTGTTACCATGTTTGTAGGTGTATGTATGCAGACAGGTAAGTGTGTTTAGACAGGTGTGTGTATGTGTGTTTCTGTGAGTGGTTATTTTTAAGGTATGAGTAGGTGTATTTGTAAAGGTATATGTGTATAGGTATGAGTAGATAGGTGTGTGTGTGTGTGTGTGTGTGTGTGTAGCTAGGTAAGTAGGTAGGCATGTAGGTGAGCAGGCATTTCCACATCATCAAGGCGGCAGTAAATAGGGTGGAAATGCTGGGAATATTTGCACCTCCTGGCCAGGGCGTGAGGGTACGAGAGGTGGGGTGGGGATGGGGGAAGGGGAAGAGCAGTGCAATACCAACCTTTAATTATGGGGGAGGAACTAATTCCATTATGTTTATGACGGCGAGGCGGCGCTGCGTAACTCTACTGGAATTAAAACACTTCCACCCTCCTCCACCTCCTCCATTTCCTCCTCCTCCTCCTCCTCCTTCCACCTCCTCCGCCTTCTCTTCCTCCCCAGCAGAACTTCAACTTTCTTCCCACGAACTCAAATTAATCAGACCAGTACTTACACTATGATGATTTATTTATTTTTTTTATTTATACCATGCGGGCTTTTCACGGGAATTTATGGGCTAAAGGGGATACTTTTTGGGGGTACCTCCTATCTCAAAGCCCACCCGCTAGGAAACCGTTGCCCGGAGTGAGCAAGCCCAACCTACACCCGGACCGTGGACAGGATTCGAACTCGTGCGCTTGGAGACCCCCTGGACCCCAAAGCACGTATGGTTCCACTGTACCACGGCGGCCCTCAATTTAATGGGTGATGTCCCCTCTCACCTCTCTCTCTCTCTCTCTCTCTCTCTCTCTCTCTCTCTCTCTCTCTCTCTCTCTCTCTCTCCTCCTCCTCCTCCTCCTCCTCCTCCTCCTCCTCCTCCTCCTCCTCCTCCTCCTCCTCCTCTTCCTCCTCCTCTATCTTTCTTCTCCTTTTCTTTTTCTTCTTTTTCTCCTTCTTTTTCTTCTTTTTCTTCATCTTCTTCTTCTTCTTCTTCTTCTTCTTCTTCTTCTTCTTCTTCTTCCTCCTCCTCTTCTTCTTTTTTCTTCTCTTTGCAAACCGGTGAGGCCTTTTTTGAAATCTCCTCCTCCTCCTCCTCCTCCTCCTCCTCCTCTTCAATATTTACCTTCTGAAACATTTCATTTGGGGATACGAGTGGGTGAACGACCCCTCTAGAGATTTGAGCTTTTGTTTCTTCTTCTTATTTTTTAGTGGTAGACTTCGAGAATCACTTGTGCTTGCGCTGACTCCTGTAGATAGGTATTGATAATTACTGGTATAGATGAGTGGAGCGATGGATGTGTGGATGGATGTACGAGTATTGACTGATGGAGTGAGTAATATTTGTAAGTGTGGGGATGTTAGTTTTGTGGGTAATATGTAGATTGATGATTGAATAGGTATTTGTGTTAGTAGTAGGGATAGTGAAGTGTATGGATGGATAGAAGAAAAATTGTGTGTGTGTGTGTGTGTGTGTGTGTGTGTGTGTGTGGGCGTGGGCGTGGGCGCGTGCTTGCTTCCTTCCTGCCTGTTAGTGAAGTGGATAGAGCGGTGGGTGGACGGGCAGTGGAGAGATAAAGTGTGTGCAGTGTGCTGGCCTGTTTACTGCCTGTTTATTATGTCTTGTCAAAGTAACTTGGGTGCACAGGACAACTTTGCTCATTAGCTCCGTGCTGTTTTTGTTTATCACACACACACACACACACACACACACACACACACACACACACACACACACACACACACACACACACACACACACACACACACATTTTACACACACCGCGTAGTATAGTGGTTAGCACGCTCGACTCACAATCGACAGGGCCGGGTTCGAGTCCCGGTAAGCGGCGAGGAAAATGGGCAAGCCTCTTAATGTGTGGCCCCTGTTCACCTAGCAGTAAATAGGTACGGGATGTAACCCGAGGGGTTGTGGCCTCGCTTTCCCGGTGGGTGTTGTGTGTTGCTGTGGTCTCAGTCCTACCCGTAGATCGGTCTATGAGCTCTGAGCTCGCTCCGTAATGGGGAAGACTGGCTGGATGACCAGCAGACGACCGAGGTGAATTACATACACACACACACACACACACACACACACACACACACACACACACACACACAGAGAGAGAGAGAGAGAGAGAGAGAGAGAGAGAGAGAGAGAGAGAGAGAGAGAGAGAGATGGGGGGAGGATAGGGGAGGAGGTGCGTTATGTATGGATTAATAGAGGTAAGGAGACTCTACAGGTGAGGTGAGGCGAACGGAAGGTGCTTCCATTATTCGTTTTACTTCCCTCTTATCTTTTTTTATTTACTCTTTCCAAACTCGACACATATTGATTCTATTTTTCTTATTTTTCTTTAAACATATACTCAACGAAAGAAATATTTGTATCGCTGTATAAATTATCATGCCTGGAGAGAGAGAGAGAGAGAGAGAGAGAGAGAGAGAGAGAGAGAGAGAGAGAGAGAGAGAGAGAGAGATTGGTAGTGTATTTATAAGTGTTGCTTCCCTGATACACTTCTACTTGCTGCTTCCACGCGTAATTCTGTCACTTGTTTTATCGCACCGTCCGTCTGTTTCTCCCTCTTCTCTAATGCCGGAACCTGCGGTACATCATCGGGTGAGTGCTTGTGGCGGGCCCGCAGGTGGCGAAAGGAAAGAAGGTAAAGTAAATTTCGAGTAAAGAGGTGAAAGAAAATGCCCAAATATTGTGAGATAAAAATGCACCATGTGAAAACTTTAGAAGATCTGTTTTCTTGTGTTCTTTCCTCTTCCTGTATTCTTGTTGGATTCAAATAATTTTCTCGAGCTTTTTTTTATGCTTCTTGGATATGCCTTTTTCTTGAATTCATAATAACAGAGTGTCTCTTGGGCATGATTTTTCTAGTCATTTTATTTTTTCTCACTATTCATGTCTTGGGTATATGAAGAAATGTTTTGTTTCCTAACTTCTCTTAAAGTTATTATATCTCTCGAAAGTTTCAAAATAGACCGACTCCTCATTTTCACCTTTTTCTAACTTCTATTCCTTTGCTCCTTCACCGCACTACTGCTGGAACCATGAGAGAGCAACCCGATTCCGCCCAGACCGTGCATGTGTTTTCTGCTGCAGGTGCTAATCCGACCATATGACCAGAAAGAGAGAGAGAGAGAGAGAGAGAGAGAGGCAGACACGCACACAAATACGTAAAAAAGCTTGTTCCCCGAGATACTATCATTACGTAGCCCCAATTAGGATGAGTGATTACACGAAAAGCGAACAATGAGCCGGAGCGGGAGGCAGGGAAGGAGGCAAGGACGAGGGAGAGAGGAGAGGAGAGGACAGGACAGGAGAGGAGAGGGGAGAAGAGATGTACAGGAAAGAGGGCGAGGAGGAGGAGGAGGAGGAGGAGTGAAGTCAGGAACTATTGGCTTTAGTTGCAAGTCTTTAATATTTACTTTTTTTTCACCGTAATAACAAAAAATATAGTGATGTCTTTCAAATATATTTACTCCTATAAGACGATATATATATATATATATATATATATATATATATATATATATATATATATATATATATATATATATATATATATATATATATATATATATATATATATATATATATATATATATATATATATATATGCAAGAGGGACAGCTGGCCAAGGACAACAAAATATGGAGAAAAAAGTTCCACTGTTTTGCCAGTTCTCTAAAAGATATTAGAGTTAATCAAAATTCAGGGAGAAATGTCCTGACACCTGTCTTAAAATAAGTCAAGTCGTAGGAAGATGGAAATACAGAGGCAGGTACGGTGTTCCAGAGTTTACCAGTGATAGGTGCGAATGATTGAGAGTACTGATCAACTCTTGTATTAGTGAATTGGACAGAATAGGGGTGAGAGGAAGAAGAAAGCCTTGTGCAACGAGGGCGCAAGAGTAGGGGAGGCATGCAGTTAGCAAGATCAGTAGAGCAGTTAGCAAGAAAATAGCGTTAAAAGATAGAAAGAGATGCAACATTTCGTGGGTGAGATGGAATTGATGAGACGGAAACCTTTTGATTCCACCCTATCTAATAAAACTGTGTGAGTGGAACCCCCCCAAACATGCGAAGAGTACTCCATACAAGGACGGATAAGGCCCTTGTACAGAGTTAGCAGTTGGAGGGGTGAGAAAAACTGGCGGAGACGCCTCAGAACACCTAACTTCATAGAAGCTGTTTTAGCAAGAGATGAGATGTGAAGTTTCCAGTTAAGATTATGAGTAAAGGACAGACCGAGGATATTCATTGTGGAAGAGGGAGACAGTTGAGTGTCATTGAAGAAGAGGGGATAGTTGTCTGGAAGGTTGTGTCGAGTTGATAGATGGAGGAATTGAGTTTTGAGGCATTGAAAACTACTAGATTTTCTCTGCCCCAATCAGAAATCTTAGAAAGATCAGAAGTCAGGCGTTCTGTGGCGTCCCTGCGTGATCTGTTGACTTCCTGAAGGGTTGGTCGTCTCTGAAAGAACGTGGAAAGATGTAGGGTGGTATCATCAGCGTAGGAGTGGATAGGGCAAGAAGTTTGGTTAAGATCATTAATGAATAATAGAAAGAGAGTGGGTGACAGGACAGAACCCTGAGGAACACCACTATTAATAGATTTAGAAGAACAGTGGCCGTCTACCACAGCAGCAATAGAACGGTCGGAAAGGAAACTTGAGATAAAGTTGCAGAGAGAAGGATAGAAACCGTAGGAGGGCAGTTTTGAAATCAAAGCTTTGTGCCAGACTCTATCAAAAGCTTTTGATATGTCTAACGACAGCAAAAGTTTCACCGAAATCTCTAAAGAGGATGACCAAGACTCAGTAAGGAAAGCCAGAAGATCACCAGTAGAGCGACCTTGACGGAAGCCATACTGGCGATCAGACAGAAGATTGTGAAGTGACAGATGTTTGAGAATCTTCCTATTCAGGATAGATTCAAAAACTTTAGACAAGCAAGAGATTAAAGCTATAAGACTGTAGTTTGAGGATTAGAACGGTCACTCCTTTTAGGAACAGGCTGAATGTAGGCAAACTTCCAACAGGAAGGAAAGGTAGAAGTCGATAGACAAAGTTGGAAGAGTTTGGCCAGGCAAGGTGCAAGCACAGAAGCACAGTTTTTGAGAACAATAGGAGGGACCCCATCAGGTCCATAAGCCTTCCGAGGGTTTAGGCCAGCGAGGGCATGGAAAACATCATTACGAAGAATTTTGATTGTAGACATGAAATAGTCAGAGGGAGGAGGAGGGAGGAACAAGCCCAGAATCATCCAAGGTGGAGTTGTGAGCAAAGGTTTGAGAAAAGAGTTCAGCTTTAGAGACAGAAGAGATGGCAGTGGTGCCATCAGGATGAAATAAAGGAGGAAAGATGAAGAAGTGAAGTTATTTGAGATGTTTTTGGCTAGATGCCAGAAGTCACGAGGGAGTTTGAGTTTGAAAGATTTTGACATTTTCTATTTATGAAAGAGTGTTTGGCAAGTTGAAGAACAGACTTGGCATGATTCCGGGCAGAAATATAAAGTGCATGAGATTCAGGAGATGGAAGGCTCAAGTACCTTTTGTGGGCAACCTCTCTATCATGTATAGCACGAGAACAGGCTGAGTTAAACCAAGGTTTAGAAGGTTTAGGTTGAGAAAAGAATGAGGAATGTACGCCTCCATGCCAGACACTATCACCTCTGTTATGCGTTCAGCACAAAGAGATGGGTCTCTGACACGGAAGCAGTAATCATTCCAGGAAAATCAGCATAATACCTCCTCAGGTCCCCCAACTGGCAGAGGCAAAACGCCAGAGGCACCTTCGCTTTGGGGATCCTGGAGAGGATTGGAAAATAGGACAAGATACAGAAATGAGATTGTGATCGAAGGAGCCCAACGGAGATGAAAGGGTAACAGCATAAGCAGAAGGATTAGAGGTGAGGAAGAGATCAAGAATGTTGGGCGTGTCTCCAAGACGTTCAGGAATACGAGTAGGGTGTTGCACCAGTTGCTCTAGGTCATGGAGGATAGCAAAGTTGAAGGCTAGTTCACCAGGATGGTCAGTGAAGGGAGAGGAAAGCCAAAGCTGGTGGTGAACATTGAAATATCCAAGAATGGAGATCTCCGCGAAAGGGTAGAGGGACAGAATGTGCTCCACTTTGGAAGTTAAATAGTCGAAGAATTTACTATAGTCAGAAGAGTTAGGGAGAGATAGACAGCACAGATGAATTTAGTTAGAGAGTGACTATTGAGTCGAAACCAGATCGTGGAAAACTCAGAGGATTCAGGAGCGTGGGCACGAAAGTAAGTTAAGTCGTTACGCACATAGACGTAATATCCAGCTTTGGAGCGAAAGTGAGGATAGAGGAACTAGGAAGGAACAGAGAAGGGGCTACTGTCCGTTACCACGGACACTTGTTTTTCGATGAGGAAAAGAAGATGAGGTTTAGTACAGAGTAGAGATGGTGTTCTACAGATTGGAGATTAGACCTAAGACCGCGAATGTTGTAGACGTCAATGAAGAAAAAGTCGAAGGAGGTGTCAAGATATTTTTGATCGCCACCGAGACGAGCAGTCCGACCTGGGGACATTTTTGGTCCTCTTCCCAGAAGGGGACTCCGAAGCCATTTTAAAATTCGAATTCTAAGTGAAGGGTGTGTGTGGTAAGTGCAGGCAACTTTATTTAAAGAAGGAGAGTAGTTTTTAGAGGGGAGGCTGTGATTTCCTCCTTGAGTTGTAAGATACAAAAAGAAAGGTTCAGCGAGATTATAACTAGCTTTAATGGAAGGTTCACACCTCCTTATCTAGTGCTATTAGACCTCGCTTGGAATAAATCATCATTTCGGTAGGTGTCTACTACCTCTTCCTTATATATATATATATATATATATATATATATATATATATATATATATATATATATATATATATATATATATATATATATATATATATATATATATATATATATATATATATATATATATATATATATATATATATATATATATATATATATATATATATATATATATATATATATATATATATATATATATATATATATATATATATATATATATATATATATATATATATATATATATATATATATATATATATAGAGAGAGAGAGAGAGAGAGAGAGAGAGAGAGAGAGAGAGAGAGAGAGAGAGAGAGAGAGAGAGAGAGAATTTTCTCAAATAATATCCAAATTACTAACAAAATATTCGTATATTTTTCACATAGTGTTGAGAATAGGGTATGTATTCTTAATCGTTGTGACTTCTCATCTAAATAACGTCTCATGAAGCTATGGTGGGAATTATTTTAGGTTTGTAAAAGTTTTAATGGCTCAAGTGATAGTTTGTTCAGGAATTTGCATCATTACAGTATGCTTCCTTGAGTAATTTTTCATTCATGCCCAGGAGACTGGCCCAGTGTGCAGGAAGTGGAAAAATAATCCTGGTCGACCTGGGCTTCTAAAGTTTTTTTTTTATATAAAAGAGAGTAAAATGAAATTAGATGAATAAATAAATAAAATAAAGAATAAAAATATTAATATAGATACGTCCGTAGTTCGGAGGAAGGCAGTTGTCCAGATCACAATTAGGATGTAGGATAGTAAAGAAGGCTCGTCACAATTCATTTCATTCTTCCTTGCATGACAATGAGGGGGGAGGAGGCGGGGAGCTGACATTTCCTGTGGCACGGACCATTGCTCTCCAATGGCCTGCGTGGCATTGTTAGTTGGTCTACATATCCTTAGGCCGGCTTTAATCTAACTTTTGTCTCCCTCATTGAATAAGTTGTATATCAACCTGATTAGGTCTTTGTGCTAGGGCTTGCTTGTGTTCCTTTATCTCGTAACGTTCTGGCAAATTATAAGCAATGTGTGTGTGTGGAGGGGGGGTGAGTGGGCTTATGTTTGTATGAGTGTTTCTGAGAGTGTTCATAAACTAAAGGTCATTTCTATTCAGTCATGTGGTTTAGGTTTAATGATCATTAAAATCGTTTACTCTGTGTGTGTGTGTGTGTGTGTGTGTGTGTGTGTGTGTGTGTGTGTGTGTGTGTGTGTGTGTGTGTGTGTGTGTGTGTGTGTGTGTGAGAGAGAGAGAGTGTGTGTGTGTGTGTGTGTGTGTGTGTGTGTGTGTGTGTGTGTGTGTGTGTGTGTGTGTGTGTGTGTGTGTGTGTGTGTGTGTGTGTGTGTGTGTGTGTGTGTGTGTGTGTGTGCGTGCGTGCGCGCGCTCGTGCGTGCCTGCGTACGTGCGTGCGTGCGTGTGTGCGGGCGCGCGAGTTTTCTCGCCCCTCCAAGTGCTTAATCTGTATAAGGGCCTTATCCGTCCCTGTATGGAGTACTCTTCGCATGTTTGGGGGGGTTCCAATCACACAGCTTTGCTTGATAGGGTGGAATCGAAAGCTCTTCGTCTCATCAACTCCCCTCCTCTGACTAACTGTCTTCAGTCTTTTTTTCACCACCGAAATGTTGCATCCCTTTCTATATTTTATCGCTATTTTCTTGATAACTGTTCTACTGATCTTGCTAACTGCATGCCTCCTCTCCTCCTGCGGCCACGCTGCACAAGATATTCTTCTCTCTCCCATCTCTATTCTGTCCAGCTCCCTAATGCAAGAGTTAACCAATACGCTCAATCATTCATCCCTTTCACTTGTAAACTCTGGAACTCCCTCCCTGCATCTGTATTTCCGAATTCCTACAACTTGTCTTCTTTTAAGAGGGAGGTATCGAGGCATTTGCTCCCCTAATTCTGGCTGACGGTTTTGGCACTTTTTGAACTCTTTGGAGAGCCAGCGCTCAAGTGGGCCTTTTCCTAACTTTTTTTTTTTTTGCCCTTGGCTGGCCCTCTTCCCTACGTAAAAAAAAAAAAAAATCTGCTTCTCTGCCTGGGTGCGTATGTAGCAAATTTTCATGGGACAGTGAAATAGGAAGCAAGACAGACAGTAGAAACAATCAAAGGTTTCTTATGCTATTTATCCATCATCACATGGCTCTACTACCAATTGAGCCTAACAAATTTGCAATCACGCATTGCATTTACGGGAGGAATTTAATGTGTGCAGCCGCTGGAGATGTTGGCGTTGTGAGTGTGGCTTGTTTGAAACTCCTACATCGAACCCCTGGAAATAACTCCTTGAATGAACCTTATAACGTAACCCTTTTAACATAACCATTTCAAGTTGTATTCCGGAATTCTGTAGCTTAGATATTTATGATCCCTGCCTTCCTTTATTAAATAGTTAATCGTCAAGACCGTCACGCCTGGTTGGGCTTTGTATTATAGGTCAACCATGATTGCTCGAATGGTTAGAAATCGCTGAGTGGGTCGTGAGAGGTCGAGTAATCTCTATATTGATGATTTGTGTGGCTTCCGTGATAAAAGGCATTGTGTGCATCTTGTAGTTTTGTTCTCTCTTCATGCTTCAGAAGATGAAAAAATATTAGGAGGGGATTAGTTCATGAAGATTGCAGATGATTGAAACTCTCTCTCTCTCTCTCTCTCTCTCTCTCTCTCTCTCTCTCTCTCTCTCTCTCTCTCTCTCTCTCTCTCTCTCTCTGTTACTGTAGACAGAGTCATGCTTAAGAAATTTATCAAAATGTGCTTCTCTCATGACTTCACTTACGCTATAAATTACTAAATCGTCACTATCTACTATTTTTTTCCCTCGATTTGCCACCTTACCGTCCCTTTCATCGGCCTTTCAGTAACCGGGAATTCCGCCACGTTGATGCATGAATGAAAACGTTCCTTGCAGCCAGAGGTGCGATGAGAGTTTGAGTGATTTGTAGTAAATGAATATTCAGCCTGTTGAGGTGCTTTATTTCTTGTTTTTTTATTAGTTTTTACGTGATAATTTGTATTCAAGGTACTGTTTATACAAGTTTGATTTTTTACGATATCTTTTTTTCGTTTTTTTTCTTTTTTCATTTTCTCTTTATTCTTATGTGAATTTGTTCAGATTGTTTCATCTTATCGAATTCAATGCTATTTTGTCTTGTTTTGTTTAAGTTACCATTTGGCCTGTCTTAAACCCAATGCCAAGATGATGGTGGTGGTGGTCGACGTTTCTATAAGTATATTTCCCCAAAGCTAATTTCATTCCGGAAGACTCCCCCATAAAATATCATACAAAGTAGCTGCGTTTATGATATACCACCTAACATAATTCAACCTAACCACATTTAACCTAATCTAACCCAACCTAACCTAATGCATCACAGGAGAAAATATCCTTGGAAAAACTTTGTAGGTAAAGTGTGCCTGGAGGATATTTATGCAGATCAGGATATTGTGTAAGCTTCAAGTAATGTGGAATGTGTATAGGAAGACTTATGTTAAAGGTCCGTGGAATAGACCATCTTCTGAGACATTTTTGATAGAACTTCGACTCTTTCAAAAAGACTGTAGGTGAAATGAAACAAGTATCTAGTAATGTTTTTAAGGTTTTAGTGAAAAATAATTGCATATTGTAAACAGGATGAGCAAGCTTAAAAACTCGGTTAATCATCTGTATGGACTTCGGAAATAGCTGCAATGACAGAACAGATTTTTGTTGTGTTCTTAATGTTTTAGTAATAGATTAACTAGACTTTACATTATCCACTTATTCATCTTTATGTACCTTGAAGATAGTAGTGATGAGAGAGCAAGCCGATTTTAAGGATATATTTACGGTTCTAATGACCGATTAACAGCTTTTACACTTTTACATTATCAGTACACGGAACACACTTGAAAACCCGATAAATCACCTTTATGGCTTTTTTAAATGGTCCTGGGGAAAGAGTGCAAAGGGTTTTAAAGTACGGCTCTGTCTCATTACAAACAAAGGGTGCGAGGAAGATTGTGCGGCGAGTTTAGCGGGTTTGCGCCGATGCCTTGGTAGGTGAGAAGGTTCTTGGGTAAAGACTCAGCGGGGCGGAAGATGACTTAATGGAATGGCAGGGCAAAATAGCTCGCCCACCGTGCCGAGGTGAGGGAGGCGGATGGCGGGGAGGTTAGCGGGAGGTGGCGGAGGGGTGAGTGGCTTGGTGGTAAGTCACCGTCGGGCACACGGCCTCACTACTATACCAGGGAACGACTCTTGACCTTATCTGAGTGCTGCGAGAGTGAGGGTCCTCGTCCCGCCCCTCTTGCCGCTCCTTATACCGCCCCGCACTAGCTTGGACGAGGAGCGTGACGTGAGAAGAAGGTAGTACTGAGGTTGTTTGGCCTTGTTGGAGGAGCATGAGGCGGGAAGACAAGTAGGAAGAAAATCT
>NC_059291.1:15766539-15771539 GCF_017591435.1 Portunus trituberculatus
GCGGTAGTGGTGGCAGTAATAATAGTAATAGTGGTTGTAGTAGCAGTAGTAATAGTAGTATAGTAGTAGTAGTAGTAGTAGTAGTAGTAGCAGCAGCAGTAGCAGCAGCTGTAGTAGTAGTAGCAGCAGCTGTAGTGGCATTGGTATTGGTGGTGGTAGTAGTAGTAGTAGTAGTAGTAGTAGACTACTAGTAGTTTTTTTGCTCAACTGTATTTGTCAGCTATACACAAGGTGACATTCAGGACGAAAGAGCAGAATTGAGACATACATGCTATTCGTGGAAATTAAACCCTACGAAGCGAAATTAATAAACTAAGTGTAAAAATAATGAATAACGTAAATGTTTCAGACCAACAGCGGCTTGTCTGTCTCTCCTACTTTTTTTTTTTTTTTTTTTCGTTTTATTTTACATGTATATTTATCCATGTTTGTTTTTATCATTCAAGTTCATGACTTCATGGATCTTACCCTGTATGTCTGTCTATCTGTTTGTCTGTCTGTCTGTCTGTCTGTCTGTCTGTCTGTCTGTCTGTCTGTCTGTCTGTCTCTCTGTCTCTGTCTGTCTGTCTGTCTGTCTGTGTCTATCTGTTTGTCTGTCTGTCTGTCTGTCTATCTGTTTGTCTGTCTGTCTGTATGTCTGTCTGTCTGTCTATCTGTTTGTATTTCTGTCTTTCTGTTTGTCTGCCTCTGTCTGCCTGTCTTACTCTTTGTTTGTCTGTCTGTCTGTCTTTCTCCTGAATGGCAATATCATTAGGAGCTGATTTTTTGTTTTTCTGAATATGTTTGACTATCTATAAATCTGTCTTTGTCTGCCTGGATGTCCATTTTCAACTTTCTGTATATCAGTCCGTCATCTGTCTGGTTTTGTCATCCCTCTGTGCGTCTGTCTATACGTATATGTCTCTCTTATCTGTTCGCCTGTCTCTTCTTGTCTATCTTCTTTTATGGCGATGTCTTGACGACCGCTTGCCCAAATTGAAGAGGACAAGCACCATTGTGTTCAGCATATCCTCGGATCTTCCACCGCCATAAAAAGTTAATGGCAGGACTTGAAACTGCTGGACTTTGTATTTTTTTACGTTTTTTTCAGTCAACCCTAAAAATTGGGCCCGAAAAGAAAATAGTGTGCCCGATACACTTCTTTTCACATTATCATCTATCCTATGCTTTCAACTAACAGACATACAAACAGACACAGATAGACAGAAAAATAAGAAAAAAAAAGTCAAAATATGTTAGGTAGACTAAAAAGACAAACCAAGCTCGAAAGAAAACGCAAACCACTTCGAGGTACTTTTTTCCCTCCCACTCTCTCTCCCTTCTCCCTTCCTTCCTCAGAGAGCCACGTAAAAGCAAGGCTCCATCAGGCACTGAAATTCGGCATCATATTTGAGAGGAAGGACTCTTCTGGGATGTAAGGAGGGGGAGGAGGAGGAGGAAGAGAAGGAGGAGAACGAGGAGGAGAGATGCAATGAGAAGGGAGGGAGGAGGAGTGTTGTGTCCATGGGAAGGCAGGGAGGGAGGAAGGCTGGGTAGGTATGAGAGGGAGGCATAGAGGGAGTGAGATGGGTAGGTAGGAGAGAGAGAGAGAGAGAGAGAGAGAGAGAGAGAGAGAGAGAGAGAGAGAGAGAGAGAGAGAGAGGAAAATGGGTCAAGAAAGGAACGAGCGTCTGGGAAGCTGCTCGGTCAGTTTAGCCTTGACATTCGGGTTTTTGGGATTGAAAGTGAGACGTGGCTTTCCGCTCCGTTAGTCCACGTCGCCTGTATCGCCTGCGTCTGTTCCTGCTCCTGCTTTGCTGTGCCTTGTGTCTCTGCTGTTTGTTTCTCCTGCTTCATTCTATCAGAGAGAGAGAGAGAGAGAGAGAGAGAGAGAGAGTGTGTGTGTGTGTGTGTGTGTGTGTGTGTGTGTGTGTGTGAGAGAGAGAGAGAGATAGTGTGTGTGATTGTGATTGTGTCTGTGTGATACTTTATATTCTTGCTTTTGCCCTTTATCTGGCTTTGCTTTTTGCTTCCCCTTTCCTTTGGTCCTCCTATCATCTTTTTATGCTACTGTTTCTGTTTTGTTTCTCCTCCTGTATTTGCTTTATGTTCCTTTCCTTTTCTACCTCTTCCTCTTCTTCAGGTATAATCGAGACGTTACTATTGTCGCAATAACTAGTGTGTAGCGTCAGAGTGGTTAATACATTGACCTTCCCGGTGGACTGAAAGCTGCCTAGTCTTTATTGGGTACTTACTATTAGCATATGGGAAGCATCAGGCAAAGACTCTGTACCTAAACTAAATTGGCTTGTCTTTTGAAAACTTTTGTAATGATCTATCTTGTATTAGAATAATGAGTTTTTTTTTTTTAGGGCATTTTATTAAACTCATTAGAAGTTGATACGTAAAAGAATAATAGATGAATAATACACAAAAAACAAATAAATGAATATAACAAAATGTAAACCCCATCAGGCTCAAAACATAAAGGCATTAATATCTATCCCCCCCCCAAAAAAAAAAGGCCCAAATTTTACCAAACTTATTTTTCCTAGACTTTGTTACATTTTAGTACAACGTGGCAACTTTTATTTTTCATGCTAGACACTACTGAATAGTTGGGATGGTTTGGGAGAACACTTCTTTTGTACTAAATCTATTAATTGACTCAGGGTAATGGAGGGTAGTGAAATTAAACTGCCTGGTAGTGAAGTGAAGGTCCGTGTCCTTAAGTAGTCATTCGTAATCCTTTGCGAGTTGTTTTTCCTCCTTCTTCTTCTCCTCCTCCACCTCCACCTCCATTGCTAAGTTAGTTTCCTCCTCCTTCTCCTCCTCCTCCTCCTCCTCCTCCTCCTCCTCCTCCTCCTCCTCCTCCTTCTCCTCCTCCTCCTCCATCAGTCTTCCTTTGGGCCTCCCCTTTCGTGTTGTCTCTTCCTTAGTTTAGTTTGGTTCCACATTCTCATCCACTTGATACCTCCTTCACCGTCTCTCTCTCTCTCTCTCTCTCTCTCTCTCTCTCTCTCTCTCTCTCTCTCTTTCATACAAGAGTCGAGTGGCTGTTTGGAGTTTTGGACTCAAGGCTGCAGGTTGGAGGGTTCGCGCCCCGCTCCAGGCGAAATTTATATAAATAGTCTGCCGGGTGAAATGGTGGCGCAGTTTTTAGGTTTTGTCCAATGGTGACTCCCGGTATTCATTGGTGGCTGTGATGATTTGTTTTGATATATGTGAGTGTGTACCTTCCTTGAACTAGAAAACTTCAAGTGCAGCACAAAATACTGTAAATGAAATAAAATCATATTAATTGATAGTAAAAAATAATGATAAGGAATGTCGGAATAAAATCAAACTTATTTCTGTCCAGAAACGAGAAGCCATGAATATTTTCAACCATTGACTATTATCATTGATTACTTGTGTAATTGTCATCATCTTCATTCAATCTCTCTCTCTCTCTCTCTCTCTCTCTCTCTCTCTCTCTCTCTCTCTCTCTCTCTCTCTCTCTGTTGTCAAAATTGTTCCGAAGTGGTTATTTTTAGAAATAAATGTATTAAAAGCTTGTCTAGTAACAAGGTTGATCAAAATAAAATCTTGAAATTTGATATAGTTAATGTTAGTAAGAACGCATTAGTGAACACTTTCCAACTCGTTTAGAATAGAAAAAAACTTGACCTCCTTTCCAGATAGCAATTAAATATTCATGTCATCAGAGTAAATTTTCCCTTAAAAGGAAATGTATTCCTAAAAAAAAAAAAAAAGGTGACGTTACTTTAACCTATAGAAAGCTAATGTCATAGGCAATGGGAGAGAAATGTTGAGGGGAAAAGGGTAGGAAAAAAAAGGAAATGATTGATTAATGCAGCACAACAGCGAGGTCATATAGCGCCACAGGATAAAATAGGAAATGGAGGGGAAAGAAAGTGAGGCAAGGCGAACATAGATCGACTTAAGGCAAGACTAGTTAAGACTGGTTGCGGATGAGGCTGGAAGCGATGACACGAGGATGACCTGGAGAATAGAAATGAGGACGAGACGAGAGAGGAAAGAAGAGTAATTGAAACGAGAAAAAAAGCGAGAGGAAAGAGAAAAAAAGAGGAGAGAGTGAGTGGTAGGAAAGTATGAGGAGTGAATGACGGGGAGTATTGTGGGTCAAGGGGAGTATTGTAGGTGAAGTAAGAGGAAGAAAATACGAAAATTAGATTAATGAGAAGACTTAATTGTAGGTGTAATTGAACAGCAAAATAAGAAAGGAGGGGGAATGAAATGAAGAAGAGTAAAGGAGAGAATGAAAAAAAGTGAAATTAGTGTTGGGAAGCTGTGACGAGGAGGAGGAGGAGGAGGAGGAGGAACATAAAAAGAAGTATTCTAGATAATGAAAAATTGAGAAATATGAACCTCTGGGAAAGAATGGAGGGAGGGAGTGAGCTTGAGGAAGAGGAGAAGGAAGAAGAAAAGGCGGAAGACCAGGAGAAATGAAAAGTACAAAAATTGAAGAAAAAACAAAATAAAACAGTCAGCAGTATCCCTACTGGGTCTAACGAGGAAGAGCAGGAGAAAGGAGGGAATAAGGAAGCAAGAAGAAAGGAAAAGTGGCAGGAAGTGGTGTAGGAAGCAAGGGGAAGCAGTCTCGTCTGTCATCAAGAAATAAAAAGAGTGTCCCCAGCAACAAGAAATCCATGCGTGAAACAGAAAATGGAATGTAGCTGTGTGAGTCACCTTGATGTTAATGAGCAGGTGAACTCAGGGACATGTGATACTTCTGAACTTGCTGCTAGTGCTCAGGTATTTATTCGTGTATTTTTTGTTGGCTCATGTAATATGTATTAGTCGTTTCATTAATCACAGTACAGGCACAAATAATCAGAGCTGGGCGCGTTACTGGATATCGGGTAGTCCGTCACCACTACTCCGGACCTTGAAACACAGATAGTCCGTACCTGTACTTCCGCGGTATAATTGTTTTCCCTCGGTCCGGTACCGCACCTCCGCACCTCCGGTACCGTACCCTACACAATTAAAGCGCG
>NC_059291.1:15776539-15811539 GCF_017591435.1 Portunus trituberculatus
TTCGCGCCTGAGAAAACACACGCTATGGTCGTCTCCCGGTCCCCGCAGCTACCCAGGCCGTGGAGGGACAAATAAGGTTTGGGGGTGTCCAGCTGCCCCTCCAAGACGACATCAAGATCCTGGGTGTGGCCATTGACCGGGAGCTGCGCTACGACCAGCACCTCGCGTGGCCCGCCAGACCTCTCAGCGTGTGTCAGCCCTCCGCAGGGTGGCAAGCAACCTGGATCCCCAAGGCATCCTGACGCTGTACAAGGCACAGATCCGCCCTTGTATGGAATACGGAGCCTTGACGTGGATGTCCAGTGCTGTCACCCACACCAGGCGACTCGATGCGGTGCAGAGGCGCGCTCTCCGACTGCTGGGGGACGATGAGGAGATCGCCGACGGTGTGACATCCCTGGAGCACCGTCGCGATGTGGCAGCTCTGACAGTCTGCCACAAGACACAGGTGCTCCACACTCCTCACCTCACCCGCCTGTACTTGCCGCCTCACCACGCCCAACGCGCGACACGACAGGCAGCGGCCGGAAGACGTGTGACGGTGCCACGCTCACACACGTCACAGCATCTGAGGACGTACAAGGCCAGGGCAGCGCGTCTCTGGAACGGCTTCACGGAGGCCACGCCTGGTGTGGCAGATATGTCAAATCACCAGGCGAAAGTGGCTGCCAACACCTGGAGGGGCACACTCCCCACGCCGTTCCTGTCCAGCTCCTCCTGTACATAATGTATATAAAGTATATAGTGTATCATGCTGGCTGGCGCGGTTACCACCTCAGGTACTTGCCATTCCCATAAACTTTTAGAATAGTTGTCTAGTGTCCACTAGCAACTTAAGTTTATTATGTAAACATTGTAATGGTAACTAAGTTTAGATAAAAAAAATGAGAGAGAGAGAGAGAGAGAGAGAGAGAGAGAGAGAGAGAGAGAGAGAGAGAGAGAGAGATATGAGGGAGGCAAGTAATGTTGAATGACGTACATACAAAAAAATAGAAAGAAAATTAATACCTAATAACTTGAAAATATTTAAGGAAGAAATAAAAGGGTGTGAATAGGGATAAAAAGCTCCTGATCCCCCAGAGACGCGTGTCTGATTAGTTTATTAGTAAGTCTTTGTCCCCGCGGTAATGTTTTGGTGCCTCTTTGTCCAGATTTCCGGATGTCCCGCGCTGGCCGATCCGCTCGTGGTGATGGCGGTGGTCAGTGGCGGCTCCTGGGAAAATAGAGTGGAGTGACTGTGTCATTGCAAGCTTCACACAACAGTTGATAATAATAATAATAATAATAATAATAATAATAATAATTAGAAGAAAAAAAAATAATTGAACAAAATATTTTATAAACTTACAGTTGTACCGTATACCGCAATGTAAACAGAGAACTTGGACCGAGCGTTTATAAAAGTACGCTGAGTAGTGAGCTCCACCAACTGCAGCTCAACGGTCTTAGGTGTAGCGCCCAAAAAAATATTTTACACCATGATTATTATATTATTATACAGCATGATACTTCTATTTTTGTCTCGTTTTATTGTAAATTTTCAAAATTTAGCTGTAAATATTT
Source organism: Portunus trituberculatus (assembly GCF_017591435.1). Taxonomy (NCBI): domain Eukaryota; kingdom Metazoa; phylum Arthropoda; class Malacostraca; order Decapoda; family Portunidae; genus Portunus; species Portunus trituberculatus. The sequence goes on from NC_059291.1 coordinate 15,778,103, forward strand.
TGGAAAAAACGTAACATATGAGGACTTTTTTGTTGTGACAATTTGGTAGTTGTGCATTATTCTAGTGTGAGATTGAAGGAGTCATACACCTGGCAGTGAGTATTTGGGCTTGGAGGGACTGCAGCTCCGCAGCTGCTATGAACGAGCCGCCACTGGTGGTGGTGGTGATTGTGGTGGTAGTGGTGGTGGGTGATTGATGGCAGCGACACATCATCATCATCAATCTACTTTTAAGGGTAGGTGTTTATCTTGACTTGTTATTAGAAAAGGGGATAAGAAAAAAAGGTAATTGTTGGTTATATTTTTTATAGATTTTATAACTCTCTCTCTCTCTCTCTCTCTCTCTCTCTCTCTCTCTCTCTCTCTCTCTCTCTCTCTGGACTGTAAAGCTAAGAGGAAATTGTTTTCTGATTTCCTTCGGGCATTCCCTCTCCTCACTTTCCTCCTATTCCTCTTACTTCATCCTCTTCTTCAATGATTTTTTTTTCTATCCTCTCTTTTTTCTATCGTTGGTTGTTTAATTTTTCTCTTAGTTTTTTCTCTTTTGTTTTATCTTTCATCCCTCGTTCACACCCTCCTGCCTCCTGTTACTTTCTTTCCTATTCTCTTCCTTTTTCCTTATACTTTCTTTCTTTTTTATTCCATTTCTTCTCACCATTTTCTTTGATTTCCTCTGGGCATTTCCTCTTTCTTTTTTTTATCTTCCCCGAGTCTTCCTTCTGCATTCTTTTATCTGTTTTTTTTTCTTTTTGTCTTTTTCGTTTTGTGCCAGTTAATACCTTTCTCTCTCTCTCTCTCTCTCTCTCTCTCTCTCTCTCTCTCTCTCTCTCTCTCTCTCTCTCTCTCTCTCTCTCTCTTCGTTTTCTCTTTCTTTCTTTCATTTTTCCCTTAGGTATATCGCTATCCTCTCCTTCGCTTTATCTCATGCTATGTTCTTTCTCACATTCTTTTCTCTCTTGTTTTCTCCTTGAACTTTTTCTTTCTCTTATTCTCATGTATCCTTCCTGTGTATCTTTTATTTCTTTCCTTTATCTTCATGTTGCTCAAATACCATTGTTTCCCATAAAATTTTCACGTCCAAATTTTCCACAATGAACAGTTATGCCAAGTAAATTACGTAGGGAACATAGCTGGGTTAAGAATAATTTTAGAAGAGAATGACAGAAAAGAATATAAGGGATAAGAAATATTCCCCAAGAGATTGAAGCTTTAAATTTACATTCGCTTGGGGATACATAGATTAACTGAATACCTGATAGAGACACTTAAGAGGCGTGAAGGATATAACGGTGATGATATAGATTAAATCCATTGTGTTTGCAATCAGGACAAGAGTAGAAGTAGTGAATTTAAATTAACTAAAGGCAAATTTCATACAGAGATGATTTCCTTTTCTTGCTTGGTAGAATGATACATGACCGAAGCACTCAGTACTCATGTTCTTATTACTTATTGCGTGTCAATAATTTGTGAATCTCAACCGTTTGATTGTTAAATGGTAGGTTTTTCTTTATTGCTAATCACTCTGAAACATCTTTACTTGTTCTTTGCCACCGTCAATCTTTAAACTATGTATAAATTGCAGAATCTATTATTTTCACTTCCCTTTTTACTGTAGGTTCTTATAGATATTTGGAACATTACTTCTGATGCTGTACATTGTCTTGTATTGCAGTAAAAAGGTTAACAAGAAGACTGTATCGATCTTTGTCAGAAGATGATATTTCAGTACAGATATGTTTGCATGTTTCAACGAAAGACTGCCATGTGAACTCTTGTTGCCTTTTGTTATTTCATATATATATATATATATATATATATATATATATATATATATATATATATATATATATATATATATATATATATATATATATATATATATATATATATATATATATATATATATATATATATATATATATATATATATATATATATATATCATGGCAAAAATATCCTTTTGTATAAAATATTTCAGACAAATTATTACAATAAAATTCATTCTCCTTCTTCTTGATCTTCGTTGAACTCTTAACTTCATTCTATTGCTTTCTTAGCCATTATATATTTTTTTGCTATTTCTTGTTTGTACTGTACTCGACCTATGTTCTACAGTTAATTAACTGTATTAACTATATTATCTCCATTATTTTACATTTTCTTAGTTCTTCTCACAGGCTCTTTTTTCGTCCCTTTTGCTTCACTTATTTCTTTTTATCAACACTTCTTTTCTTCTACATATTTTTTTCTGTTTCCATTATTGTGCACTTTCTTTTGTTTTCTTTTCCTTATTTTTTGTAATCTCATATGTTTTATTTTAATTTTCAACGTTTGAGTGATTTTTTTCATATACATTTCTCTTACGAATTATCGTTCTTCTCGTCTTTTCTATCCTTTTTCCCTTCTTTTGCCCCACTTGATTAACTTTCGATCTGCTTTTACCTCATTTTATTCCTTTTTTCTTTTAATTTTCATCCTTGCCACTCTTTACTTTGCTATATACACTTTTCATAATTTTTTTCCTTTTTTCCCCGTCTTATTATTTTTTTTTTATCCCTGCCCTACCTGTCATTTCTTTTCCATTAACTTTATCCCTAATATTGCTTTCATTTTCTATCTTTCCTTACTTTTCTATCCCTTTAATTTTCCCCGTATATTACTTGTTTTTTTTTTTTTTTAGTTTTATCATACCCTATCCATACTTTATTTTCATTCTTTTCAGCTCTCCTCCTTTCCTCCCTTCACATTCTATCCATTTCCCTCTCCACCATTTTTATTTAATTACATATCTCTTTACCATTAACCCTTTATTCATCATTCCTTCAACATCCAAACCACTATCACGTCTGTATGTTGCTGTTTTTTTCCTTCGTTTTTCTACAGGTATGCTCCAAAGAAACATTCGTGACTCTCAAAATTAGAATTAAGGCCCTTGACCCTCCCTTCCTCTCGTACTTAACACTCAAGAGCGAACTTCTATTATTTCGAGACACGAATTGAAGTGTCTGATTTGATGGAGAAAGTTCTTTTCAAGCTGAGGTGGTTGACGGAAAGGGGAGCAATGGGGAGAGAAACGAAAAGAGGAGTGGAATGGAAGAAGCAGTAGCAGCAATTATTGTAGTAGTAGTAGTAGTAGTAATAGTAGTAGTAATATTAATAGTTGTAGTAGTAGTAGTAGTAGTAGTAGTAGTGATATTAGTACTTGTTGTACTAGTAGTAGTAATGATAGTAATTGTAGCTGCAGTCGTAGTGATAGCAGTAGTAGTAGTAATATTAGTAGATCTAGTAGTAGTAGTAGTAGTAGTAGTAGTAGTAGTAGTAGAAGTAGCAACAGCAGCAGCAGCAACAGCAGCAGCAGCAGTAGTAGTAGTACTAGGAATAATATTAGTAAAGTTCTACAAAGAACACAGAAGTTGAAACCACTTGGTGAAATAATAACTTCTAGACTAATTGCGCTAATACCTAGCCGAGCAGGATGGAGGGAAGACGATTGCAACGTTTTGATAATTGACCATAGTATAAAAAGAAGACACTGCTCTCTCACCACAGCTATTTTGTAAAGGAACAGAGATGACTGACTTGTCTCTCACGAATGTTTCTCTTTTTAGCAGTGGAGAAACCTTGTCAATGTATAACTAGAACCATTAAAAAGAAACGCTTTTATAAACCCGTGTCACTTAATCGAATGAGTTTCAGAGTATGATTTTGTGAGTGGCGAAAGAGAAAAGATAGAGAAATAATTGGTTTAATAGGAAGTAATTAATTGATATTGCTACCTAAGACGCTCAAGCTAAGACAGAATAAACTTTGATGTGCACCTGAGTGATATTATGAGCCGCTTCACGTAGATAATTAATTCACTTGAAGTCGTAGGAAAAAAAGAATGTCCGGTGACGTGTTAGTTTTTAGTGATAGAATGCTGTGCTTCACGCTCTGTTGAGAAGGTGTCCAATCATTCTCATTCACTTGCTGGCTCAAGACAAGGTGTGGTGTTCTTTTCATGGATGGGGGTGATAGTGTGGTATTGTAATTGTGTGCTTGCTGTTGTTGTTATTATTACTATTTTTATTGTTACTATTGTTGTTATTATTAATACTTTTTTTATTTTTCTCTACCTTTTTTTACAATAACAAATTCTGATACTACTAGTACTGTTACTACTACTACTACTATTACTACTGCTGATGCTGCTGCTACTACTACTACTACTACTACTACTACTACTACTACTACTACTACTACTACTACTACTACTACTACCACTACTACTACTACTACTACTACTACTACTACTACTATTGAGAGTCATAATGGTACTACTACTAATGATAATAACAATAATAATAATAATAATAATAATAATAATAATAATAATAATAATAATAATAATGATAATAATAATAATAACAATAATAATGATAAACAGTGATAATAAGAATAATACTAACAATCATGATATTGGAAACAATAATGATAGTGATAATAATAATGATAGTAATGATGAAAATAATAATGGTAATAATAATAATAATAATAATAATAATAATAATAATAATAATAATAATAATAATAATTAAAATAGTAACAACAATAATAATAATAACGATAATAATAATAATAATAATAATAATAATAATAATAATAATAATAATAATAATAAAGAAGAAGAAGAATCATAATAACAATGATAATAATAATAATAATAATAATAATAATAATAATAATAATAATAATAATAATAATGATGATAATAATAGTAATAATAATAATAAGAAGAAGAAGAAGAAGAAGATATAATAATAATAATAAGAAGAAGAATCATAACAATGATGATTATATTCATAATGAAAAGATGATATTAATATTATTATAATGATAATAATAATGATAATAATTACATCAACGATAATCATCATTATCATTATAGGCTACCACCACCATTACAGCTTTTTTTTTGTCATTATTTATTTGTTTAGAGGTTTTCGTATTAATCATATTCATATAAGGGGACTGGTCCACGCTGTGTTGCACTTGCAGGGCTGTTCTCCCTTTCGATACAAGGGGAGCGGCGCCTCTGCACAGGGAAGGCAGGCAGAGGAGCAGGGAGCGAGGGAGCCAGCTGACGGATGATGATGACAGAGGGGCGCCCCACGGCCACTGGGAATATTAAGCATCAAAACAGGGACGCGGCGGTAGCAAAAATGGTAATGATGATACTGGTATTTATCATGTATTGCGCTCTAAACATAATGATAATGGTAGTAATATTAAAGATAATATCAACAATAACGATGATTATATGATTATAGTAATAGCAATAATAGTAGTGATAATAATAATAATAATAATAATAATAATAATAATAATAATAATATTATTAATAATAATGAACCAGTATCAAATTTGATGATATTGTTAAGCTAGTAGTAAGAGAAATGATAGTATGTATTCTGTATCATATTTTGAAAAAATAAGCAAAAGGTGAATGATATTAAAGATAAGTGTAATAGTGACATTGGTGCGTATATATTATGGTCTATTTACACAAATATAGAAATGGTAAGACTATCAGTAGCAAATTTTGTAATAATGTATCCCTAAAATTAAGAGTTCATAAATAACCTGTTAATGAAGCAAGACGTCATTATCAATAAGGATATTTGTACTTATCACGATTTTCTCTAAAACAAAAAAAACAAAAAATAGAGTAATAACAATTCATTAATATGCAATACTAACGATGAATTAAGTCTTGCAATAGGCAATGAGAACCAACCAACCTTTTCACTATTTCTTTTCCTCTATGACAATACTTAACTCTCTCTCTCTCTCTCTCTCTCTCTCTCTCTCTCTCTCTCTCTCTCTCTCTCTCTCTCTCTCTCTCTCTCTCTCTCTCTCTCTCTCTCTCTCATTGAACATTATCGGAAGCGCATCATTAAGGGAAAGTTGAAATTCCATCCTTCAACATATTAGTGAAATATTACCAATCAAGTTACATCTTCTCTCCTCTTTCTGCAATACTTTCCCTTCTCTTCCCAATTATTTACCTCCTGTAGGCCTCCTCCGCTCTTGTTTTGAAGGGGCCTTTCTTGTATCGGTACCGATGTTGGACAAGGTGTTTAAGGATTAGTTTTTACTTTTTAGTGATTGAAAACACACACACACACACACACACACACACACACACGGCCCGGTAGCTCCGTGGTTAGAGCGCTGGCTTCACAAGCCAGAGGACCGGGGTTCGATTCCCCGGCCGGGTGGAGATATTTGGGTGTGTCTCCTTTCACGTGTAGCCCCTGTTCACCTAGCAGTGAGTAGGTACGGGATGTAAATCGAGGAGTTGTGACCTTGTTGTCCCGGTGTGTGGTGTGTGCCTGGTCTCAGGCCTATCCGAAGATCGGAAATAATGAGCTCTGAGCTCGTTCCGTAGGGTAACGTCTGGCTGTCTCGTCAGAGACTGCAGCAGATCAAACAGTGAATCACACACACACACACACACACACACACACACACACACACACACACACACACACACACCGCGTAGTGTAGTGGTTAGCACGCTCGGCTCACAACCGAGAAGGCATGGGTTCGAATCTCGCATATGGGCGAACCTCTTAATGTGTAGCCCCTGTTCACCTAGTAGTAAATAGGTACGGTATATAAGTTGTGGCCTAGCCGTCTCGGTGTGTGCTGAGATGTGTGTGGTGGTGTCAGTCCTAACCGAAGATCGGTCAGTATGAGCTCTGAGCTCGTTCCGTAATGGGGAAGACTGGCTGGGTGACCAGACCGGTGAACACTCTCTCTCTCTCTCTCTCTCTCTCTCTCTCTCTCTCTCTCTCTCTCTCTCTCTCTCTCTCTCTCTCTCTCTCTCTCTCTCTCTCTCTCTCCTATGTTTTTATTTTCCTCTTTCCAGTTTTGTAAATTGCTTTCCCCTTCCTTGCATTATTCTCATATTTCGTTCTTTCAATCCCTCTTTTAGTCTCTTTCCATTCCTTTCATATTTTTCTTCCCCTAGTTTTTCTCACCTAACCTCTCTGCATCTTGCCATATCTTATTACCTTCTTTTATCTTTATTTTGCTCTATTTTCATTGTTTGCCGTTAAGATTTTCATAAGCTGGTTTTCTTTAAAATCTGCATTTAAGGCCAATTTTATAACACTACCTCTTAGGGTGTGATAAGGACTACTATAGCTAGATATTCTCTACTTGGTGAAAAACAAATAAATGAATGTGAAAAAAGCACAAATTATGAAAAAAAAAAAAAATATATATATATATATATATATATATATATATATATATATATATATATATATATATATATATATATATATATATATATATATATATATATATATATATATATATATATATATATATATATATATATATATATATATTATTCTTTTCGACGACAATATTTTATAAACCTAACCAAGAAAGAAAGAAATATCTGAATAATGAATTGATGTGAGAAAAAATAGGTTAATAATAATAAAAAAAAAAAACAATAGGTTTCCGGAAAAAAAATAATTAGGTAATCTGTTGTCGAAGTTGTTTTTTTTTTCTGACGTTTGTTGGTGTTTTAATGTTCTGGAGTTTATGGTTGCTATTTCCTTTCAATGATGCACTTTCATGGGGCGCCATATGACCTCGTTGCTGGATCTTTGATATTCAGGCCGTCCAGTGATCTATCTCTTTCTCGTGGTGTCTGTAGCTCTCTTCTGGCAGGTTTAGTATTGTGTGACTTAAGTACTCACTATATCAATTACTCATTTCTTTCATAAATCTTCTTTATAATTTTCTTTACCCTTCGTTTATCTTTCCTTGCTGTCTTTTTTTCTCTTTCTTATGTTTCTTTCCTGTTACCCAACCACCAACGCTTCTCCATCCTCTCTGTAACACAAAACCCTTCAAGAGGGAAGAATGAAGGCACTTTGAACTAAACTGGTCTCTGTGTCGCCGTATTTTTAGAATTCTGTGTGACTCGTGTTTTTATTCTCAAGTGGTCTTTTTTCTGACTTTTTTTTACTCTCCAGATTGGTTTAAGACTCTTTGGTCGATCCTACGTTCTATAAAAGGCAGCGTTGGGTGTGGGTGTAGGTTGCGGAGGTGGTAGTAGTGGTGGGTGTGGTTACGTGATTCTGTTCCTATTTAGAAGATTTAAAGCTTCATGGAGAATTCAGGAGTGTGTGTGGGTGTCTGCGCGCGCGTGTGTGTGTGTGTGTGTGTGTGTGTGTGTGTGTGTGCGCGTGTGCGTGTGCATGTGCGCTTGAGTCTATCTCTTCTGTTTTCTTTTTTGCTTGTCTGTGTTGTCTGAATTAGTTTTATTTTTTTTTTCAACCACACGATGATATATCTAGTCAAAAGACGAATTCGTGAAAAAGGAGTCAGTCTCTCTCTCTCTCTCTCTCTCTCTCTCTCTCTCTCTCTCTCTCTCTCTCTCTCTCTCTCTCTCTCTCTCTCTCTCTCTCTCTCTCTCTCTCTCTCTCTCTCTCTCTCTCTCTCTCTCTCTTTCTGGTAGTGGTTAGGGAAGAGAGAGAGAAAGACAGAGAGAGAGAGAGAGAGAGAGAGAGAGAGAGAGAGAGAGAGAGAGAGAGAGAGAGAGAGAGAGAGTAATAATCCTTGCTCAACAATAAAATCACCACTACTTCCTTCTCATCTTTTCTTCCTCTGTTTAGATTTGTCCTTCTTTCTTGTTTTTACCCTAGTTTCTTTCCCCTCCTCCTCCTCTTCCCTGCAGACATCCCTCCTGCAGAATCCCGGTGCGTGCTCAGGGTGTTCTTGTCCAGCCCTGTTAGCGCCAGTGTGTCCCTCCAGCTAACGTGGTGTGGCGGTAGGAATGTACCCCAGTCACCTGATCTTCCAGTGCCCTTTCCCTCTTAGTACAGAAACTCCAGACGCAGAAGAAATAGTGTTTGTCCATTAGTGCCTTGTTCTTTTTTTCGTATTTGCTTCTTGTGTTATATTTTCTCCCCTTTCAGATGGTTTTAATGGTGTGGGAGATATGTATTGAGTTTGTTAAAAAGTTCTTCGTGATAAAATCGATATGAATGATACGGAAGTAGGAAAATAAGACAAATATAATGTAAATGTAATGTAGTAAAGAAATAAGAACAAATATTTAGATGAAAGAAGGAGAAAATACAAAGGGAAACTAACGAATAAGAGAAAAAGAAAGAAAAAGATATAAGGATGATGAAGTTATACAGGGTTTTATTAGTAGAGGGACGCATAAATAAAGATATGACAGGAAAACCTTGGAATTGAGACTTAGAACGAAAGGGAATGAAAAGATAATTGGATTAGAAGTATATAAGTATATGAAGGAAAAAAATGAAACGGAGTTAATTGCAAGCAAATTAAAAACCAAATTAGAGATATGTGTGAAATGAATGTGGTAGAAAAAGGAAGAGAAAATGGGGAAAGTTTTTTTTTTATGTAGGAAAGGTACCGGCAAGGTCATGAGAAACTGCAGTAAAAAAAACCCCTCTATTGAAAGACGGCCCACTTGTAAAAAAAATGAACAAATGAAATAATAAAAAATACGCATGAAAGGAAATAAATGAAAAAATGATTGCAGAAACTGACAAAATAAAAGAAAATATGATAAATGGATATTGAAATGGAAGCCTTAATAAAAAAAAATATATATGGGAGAAAATGAAAATAAAGTAGAATAAAAACGAAGAAAAGAAAGGAAGATAAAGAGATAAGGGAAAGACGAGGGAAAGGGGCTAAGAGGAAGACAGAGAGACAAAACATGTAGCTGGTAGGATGAGAATAGGAGGACTGGAAGCCGAGGGGAAACACAGGAAAGAAGAGAGAAATGTGGAAAGGAGACAAGGAGAGGAAGCGAGGGAAAGGGAGAAGAGACGACAAGCACGAGATGGAGAGGATAAGCTGATGAAGGAAATGGAATGAAGGAAAAAAAAGGAGATGAAGTGAGAAGATGAGAGGGAAGAGAGAATGGTAATTAGATGAAGGTGCGAAGGAGATGAAGGAAGGGAAGGATGTTAGAGGGAAAGGGGAAGGAAGATGAGATACAAGAGAGGCGTCGTAAAGATTTTGTCTGTACTTATCAGGTAAAGGTGAAGTCTGTATCTCATTAATTTTTTCTTCTGTAATGATGTTTAGATTTTTACTTTTTTTAAACTTTATGTAGAGTTTAGAAGGACTTTTGTTAAAGAGAAGTGCCCGGCGCCTTGGTCGGACACACACACACACACACACACACACACACACACACACACACACACACACACACACACACGCACAGGGCACGGTGCTTTGCCATGTGGTCGGAAAAGAGAAGTGTTTTATAACAGCTGAGTCCAATTACTGGCGCGGATGACAGAAAATGTCTCGCGAAAAGGGAAAAAAACAAAAAAATTCTCGTCAGGGAACGTTTTTTCTCCCTCTTGTCGAGGAATCTGCTGGTTTTAATTTTTTTTATTTCGCGCTCTTTAAATATTTCGTTGTATTCTGCATTTGGTAAATATTTCAATGTGTGTGCTTTTTAGGCAAACTTTTTTTTTCTTTTCTTTTTATAGCTGCAGGTACGAAAGACAGTATTTGTTTTGATAAATACACCTTAGAATTGTTTGGTAACGTGAAATTTACCGGTGTGTGTATAGTGAACATTTGTTATTCAGCTGCGTCAAGAGAACTCATCTGTGGGGAGACTGGGACACTGGTACCCCTGGCGACAGGATACCTTTACTGCTGTAAGACTCAGGACAGAGAGAGAGAGAGAGAGAGAGAGAGAGAGAGAGAGAGAGAGAGAGAGAGAGAGAGAGAGAGAGAGAGAGAGAGAGACTGAGGAACAAACATAACGAGAGTTAGACACTCAAGACTTACACACAAAAAAGCTGAACTGACAAATGAACGGACATACAAAATTTCAGACAGACAGTAGGGAAAAAGACAGAATAAAGAAGAGACAAGGCAAACAAGATAACAGTCGTACATAAGCACAAAAATTGACAAATAGACAGAGTGAGGGACAAGCATAGAGTTAGGCATATTGTCAGTGACAAATTAAACGAGGCAGACAGACAGACAGACCAAAATGCTCCTTGAAGCGTACAGTGGCGCCATCTGGATCTACTTTTACTCAACACTATAATCTTCCGAAATTAAATCAGCCTCCCAGAAAATCTCTACGGCTGAGTCTTGAGGCCAAATGACGATACTGTTCCAAACTTTTAGAGAGTTAACGGAAGCTGGCGGGGGAGATGTCGCCAGACGCCCTTTAGAACCGTAGTGACATCGTTTCTCTCTCTCCCTCTCTCTCTCTCTCTCTCTCTCTCTCTCTCTCTCTCTCTCTCTCTCTCTCTCTTTCATAGTTTAGTTCTCATCCACATTTATTATTTTTGCTTATTTAGCTAAGTTTTAGTTGGATTTGGCAAGACTTTCATCAAACCATAACTCCTATGATACATGATGAACCATTAGAATGTAAGACCTTTATTTTTCTATTTGAGAAGATGGAAGTTCTTAACTAATCCTATTGGCAATATATATATATATATATATATATATATATATATATATATATATATATATATATATATATATATATATATATATATATATATATATATATATATATATATATATATATATATATATATATATATATATATATATATATATATATATATATAGAGAGAGAGAGAGAGAGAGAGAGAGAGAGAGAGAGAGAGAGAGAGAGAGAGAGAGAGAGAGAGAGAGAGAGAGAGAAGAGATGTGAAGTTTCTAGTTAAGATTATGAAAAAAGGACAGACAGAGGATATTCAGTGTGGAAAAGGGGGACAGTTAACTATCACTGAAGAAGAGGCTATAATTATCTGTCGAGTTAGTAGATGAAGGAATTGAGTCTCTGTCCTAATCAGAAATTTAAGAAAGATCAGAAGTCAGGCGTTCTGTGGCGTCGATGCGTGATCTGTTGACTTTCTGATGGGTTGGTCGTCTCTAAAATGACGTCGAAAGATGTAGGGTGGTATCATTAGCGTAGGAGTGAATAGGACAAGAAGTTTGGTTAAGAAGGTTATTAAAGAATAAAAAAAAAGAGAGTGGATGACTGGACAGAACCCAGAGGAACACCACTGTTAATAGATTTAGAAGAACAGTGGCCGTTTACCATGGTTGTAATAGAAAGGCCAGAAAGGAAACTTGCGAGAAACTTGCAGAGAGAAGGGTAGAAACCGTAGGAGGGCAGTTTTGAAATCAAAGGTTTCTGCCAGACTTTATTAAAAAGGTTTTCATATGTCTAACACGACAGCAAAAGTTTCACCGAAATCTCTAAAAGAGGATGACCAAGACTCAGTAACGAAAGCCAGAAGATCACCAGTAGAGCGACCTTGATGGAAGCCATCCTGGCGATCAGATAGAAGATTGTGAAGAATCTTCCTATTGAGGGAAGATTAAAAAACTTTAGATAAGCAAGAAATAAATGCTATAGGATGATAGTTTGAGGGATTAGAACGGTCACCCTTTTTGGGAACAGGCTGAATGTAGGCAAACTTCCAGCAGGAAGGAAAGGTAGTAGAAGTCGATAAGCATATTTGAAAGAGTTTGGCCAGGGAAGATGCAAGCACAAAAGTACAATTTTTGAGAACAATAGAAGGGACCCCATCAGGTCCGTAAGCCTTCCGAGGGTTTAGGCCAGAGGGCATGGAAAACATCAGTACAAAGAATTTTGATTGAAGACATAATATAGTCAGAGGGAGGAGGAGAGGGAGGGACAAGGCAAGAATCATCCAAGGTTTAAGAGAAGAGTTCAGCTTTAGGGACAGATGAGATGTTAGTGGTGCCATCAGGGTAAAATAAAGGAAGGAAAGATGAAGAAGTAAAGTTATTGGAGATGTTTTTGGCCAGATGCCAGAAGTCATGAGGGGAGTTTGAGTTTGAAAGATTTTGACATTTTCTATTTATGAAGGAGTGTTTGACAAGTTGAAGAACAGATTTGGCATGATTCCGGGCAGAAATATAAAGTGCATGAGATTCAAGAGATGGAAGGCTCAAGTACCTTTATTGGGCAACCTCTTTATCATGTATAGCGAAAGAACAGGCAGTGTTTAGCTAACGTTTAGAAGGTTTAGATTGAGAGAAAGAATGAGGAATGTATACCTACATGCCAGACATTATCACCTCTGTTATGCATTCAGCACACAGAGATGGGTCTCTGACACTGAAACACTAATCATTCCAGGAAAAATCAGCATATTATCTCCTCAGGTCCCCCTGTCTGGTAAAGCAGGGTTCTCAACCTGGGGTATCCGTACGCCCAGGGGTACGTGAGAGGAATTTTTGGGGTACGTGGCAGGTTTCTCAAAATGCTTTAGTTTTGAATAGCAGCAAATTTGTTTGTAGTATACAATGTGTCCTTAACTAGAACCAGGACACGTTAACAACGTTAACAAGGAAACTCTTGGAGTTATATCACTTGAGAGAAAGCTCTCTTGGATTACAGTTACCACACAACATTGCAAACCTATAATATTTCTTCTGATTTATTATTTTAATTGTTATTCACACACACAGTGACTTATTTATCACTGTTACTAGTTACAAGTTGCAACTAGCTGCAAGCAACACTAGTTCACTGCCATAATGATCGAAAATTGTCTGATATAGTTCCTTTTTGGTAAATGCATTGCATGTTAGTCACATATAGTGTCTCCCTGTGAGGTACCAGTTCCTATCGACACTACCTCATAGAAACATACTAATATTAATTAAAAATTGTGTCTGCTCCACATATATAACACAATTTAAACTTAATAAACTAAGTCAATAAACCATGCATTTATTGTTACCCTTCCTGACGCTGCATTGTGGGTAAGGGTACGTGATCAATACTGAAAGACTTCGAGGGTACATCACATTAAAAGGTTGAGAAGAAGAAGAATTAACCTGTGCAGAAGCGAGGTGAAATGTGTGTTAAGGTTCCGTGCTGTCTTTAAGTCTCTAGAAATGAAAGATCTTGGTACACCAGACAATTATGTTTTGCTCTATATTATGATGTCAGTCGTATAAACTCAAGTAACTATAAAGAAATACCATGGTAGAATAAGAACAGAAAAATACTGGTAGGAGTAAAACCCTGGCAAATCAATAGATACATCGTAATACAGTGTTTAGAGACGATTACTCTGTACCGCGAGACGATACTGACTCTCTCCTGCGAACACTGAAATTGTGACAGTTTGGGTCCTCTCCTATTGATATTAATCAAAGTATTGCGATTTATTCACAATAGTAATATATTACACTCCGACGGAACACGGGCCTAATGTGTTTGAGATGTGGCATTTTGTTATAGTACATTTCGCTCTATATAGCGACTGTTTAGGACTAAAAAACTGTAGCTTCAGGTAGATATTCAATAATGTTATCTATCGATTTTCAGTCTTAAAGTAGGGAAAATTACGAATATTGATGCATTTCTTTTATAGTCCTCCTTGCTTCTCGAAAAGGTGCACGAATTTAGAAAAGGTTGAAGAACACTAAACTGTACCCTGAAAAAAATACAGTAAAAAGATAAGATAAAATGACCAACATCTCTATTATTACGGAAGCTAATAATAATACCAAGACTAATTAAGTAATTCAGAGATAACGAAACGAACGACGATCACGAGAGCTTCCACGATAACAGTGTGTACGATAAGATTTGATTCCAGATTCCTCGATAGCGCTCCGAGTTTCCAAGATAACAATGGCATTCCAGTTTCCTCGATAGCGATGCAAGTTTCCAAAATGACGATGCCTTTCCATGATAAAGATGCCCTTCCAGTTTCCAAGATAATAATGCGAGTTTCCACGATCAAGATGCAATTCCAGTTTCCACGGGAACGATGCGGGTTTCCACGATGTCGATGCGGTTCCAGTCCTCACGATGCGATTTCAAGACACAATATTGAAGTCCACTTGCCTACACAGGTACTGGGACGAACCCTTTCACCCCGTAAGGATCCACCCAACACCCTTGAGTGCGAGTAAAGTGACGCTGCCACCTTCCTGCGCTGCAATTGAAGTCCACTTGCCTACACAGGTACTGGGATGAACCCTTTCACCCCGTAAGGGTCCACCCCACACCCTTAGGTGCGAGGAGAGTGGCGCTGCCACCTCACTGCGACGCAATTGAAGTTCACTTGCCTACACAGGTACTGGGGCGAACCCTTTCACCCCGTAAGAGTTCACCCCAGACCCGTGAGTGCGAGGAGAGTGACGCTGCCACCTTACTGCGCCTCACACGGGTAGCCATGAGCATAACCCGCCACACTCCACTCCCCAAACACTGTCAGTGAGTCCTTTTCACCCCGTAAAGGACCACTGGTACGGTCAGTGCCTGGCTCATGGCGCACAGCGTGCCCTCGTTCATGGCGAGTTGTTCAGCCCGATGTCATTATAAGCAGAGGTCCTGTACACACCACTCACCACCAGACTCTATGCAAGGAGCCCTTATCACCCCTTAAAGGCCCCTCACGGCATCATCTGATGGACGGTAGACACGGCACCCTGCTTAAGGCGACGCCTTGCCTAGTATGAGGCGCTGCAAGTTGACAACAATCAGTGAGCTTGAAGCCGCGAAGGAAAATGAGTCCACGCTAACAATGGGATTCCACGACAGGTTGCGATTCCAGTGTCCACGGTACAGATGTGTTTGTTGAGGATAACGATCCGTTTATCGAGGCTAACGGTGCGGCGATGGCGATGGCGAAACGATCCAAAGTATTATTACCTACACAGGTACTGGGACGAAACTTTTTACCCAGAAAGGGTCAACCCCAGTCCCGTGGTTATGAGAGCAGTGACGATGCAACCTTGCAATGCCTCACACAGGTCGCCATGAGCAATGACCCGCCACACACCACTCCCCAAACGCTGTCATGAAGTGAGTCCTTTTTACCTAACCTAACCTAACCTAACCTAACCTAACGTAAAGGACCACTGGTACTGTCAGTGCCTGGCTCATGGCGCACAGCGTGCCCTCGTTCATGGCGAGTTGTTCAGCCCGGTGTCATTATAAGCAGAGGTCCCGTACACACCACTCACCATCATATTCTATGCAAGGAGCCCTTATCACCCCTTTAGGGCCCCTCACGGCACCATCCGGTGAGTGGTAGACATTGATCTCTTGCTTATGGCGACCCTTGCCTAGTGTGATGCGCTGCAAGTGGACGACTAGTAGTGAAGCTTGAGGCCACCAAGGAAAAGCAGGACCTGCAGCCAGTTCCTGCCTTGGGCCCCAGGCCGGACCCGACGGCCACCTCCTTCCCCCGTGCGGCGCCCAAGGCCGTCACGGCCCTCAAACATCTTTAGGCCGAAAGTTCTCAATCGTCGTTTTAATTTTGATTCGAATATAAAATCGTCGATGGTAAATGAAAAATAGCTTTGGTGTGAAAGTGTGCAAGAGTTAGCTGATTAATGAAACAAGGTGAGGCAGCTTTGCTCCGGAGTATTTAGTGTACTTTGCATGTTGCTGCCGTGAATGTGTACGTGTTTGTAGGTAACTGGATAGAAACAGTAGACCAATGGTAGTTGTGTAGCTATTGGGGAACTTTTGAAAATTAGTTAAGCTTCTGGATAGAGTGGATGAGTGCACACAGGTTTGCGTGTCTTATACATAAACTGCCACTTGTAAACATAAATTTTTCTATTTCATGCTCTTAGAAAAAAGCAAACTTAGTTTTCTTTATTTCCCTGATCACAATGACGTGTAAATATCAATGTTTCAATCATAAGGAAACACTAGGAGAGGACCCAAACTCCCGTTGAAGTTGCCAGATTCAACAGATATCGTAATATTTCACAGAAAAGATGGTCAACTGCATATCGTATATTTTTGGATATTCTTTTGTCACATAAGGAGATATCAAGATAGGTAAAGTATTTCTAAACATGTATCTACGACAAAAAACGCTATAATAGTAGAGTTAGGTTATAACTATGCATTGTGTTTTTTTATATACCATCTTGCTCTATTCCTGGGACAAAGATTACTTCTTCCTCAATTGATAGCTCGAAGTTAGTATGATATTTTCTTTCCTTCTAGGTTAGTAAGTAGACTACAAGACACCATGAACCTATGAAGGCCCGTAAATAAGATTATTTTCATAACTTAGAAATCAAAGTCTGATAATGAGATTGTCTATTGCCAATCAAACCGTTCTGCATTGACGTCTTCAGCGTCATAGAGACCTAATGATGTTAGCTCATGGACTGTGGCCATCCTGACAGCGCGAAACCACAGGGGGTTCATAAGAAGATTTCCAGGGGTACTTAGATGGCTGATCTAATAAAATCCTTTGCAGTACCATTGCATGTTGAGTTCCATGTTCATGTGATTATACTTGGGGTACTGGTAGATGGTCTTATAACTCAGGGGGTTCTTAACGATAAAAAGGTTGAGAACCTCTGTCAGGTAGAGGTAAAACGCCAGAAGCACCTCCGCTTTTGGGGGATCCTGAGGAGGGATTATAGAACTAGGACAAAATAAAGAAATGAGGTTGTGTTCGGAGGAACCCAACGGAGAAGATAGGGTAACAGCATAAGCTGAAGAATTAGAGGTGAGGTAAAGATCAAGAATGTTGGGCGTGTCTCCAAGACGGTCAAGGATACGAGTAGGGTGTTGCACCAGTTGCTCTATTTCATGGAGGATAACAAAGTTGAAGGTTAGTTCACGAGGATGGTCAGTAAAGGGAGAAGAAACCCAAAACTGGTGGAGAACTATGAAAACCAAATCGTGGAAAACTGGAATATTAAGATACGAAAATGAATAAGATACGTAAAAAAATTGAGAAGCGACACTTTTCAGTAACTTCATCGAGTGACAAGTTTTTTTTTTTTTTTTAACTTGACAAGGTGGAGGCACTGGAATAAATTTGTTTCCCCTTAACATAAAACTCTCAAGGATTGACGAAAAATTGTCACTGCCCAGACTTTGTTCAGAGTCCTGCTTCCGGCAACACACTGTCTGTGTAGATTAGTAAGGCTGACCAACAATGTGGACCTTGAATGAAATCAGAGGCGTGGAAAACCCTCCATGGTTTCCAAACAATTATAGCAACGGTAGGAAGAGAAACCCTCTCTCCCTATCACACACACACACACACACACACACACACACACACACACACACACACACACACACACACACACACACACACACACACACACACACACACAAACAAACAGGGAGAGAGAGAGAGAGAGAAAATCTTATAGGAAAGGAAAATAATAGACTTGTTTTCGTCTTCTTAGTGGTGATGAAAGCTTATCACGGACAAAGAAAGATAAAAAGAAAATCGTTAAATAGTTTCTTCTCCCTCAAAGGAAAACAAAGCAGCAACAATTACTTCAGGTGAATATATATATATATATATATATATATATATATATATATATATATATATATATATATATATATATATATATATATATATATATATATATATATGGTAATGGAAGAGATGGATGGTATAGAGATAAAGAGACCATTCCCTGTCTTTTGCTTCTTCCTTACCCTGGTGGTCTACTCTTGTCACGTGTTACACCGTTTCCTTCTGTCCGACGCGTTGAGTGACACACGCTCGGTCGTCTGATCTTATATTAACCAGATCATGAAAGTCCATCCTCGTGCTGCATTATAAGTAAGAGTCTCTCTCTCTCTCTCTCTCTCTCTCTCTCTCTCTCTCTCTCTCTCTCTCTCTCTCTCTCTCTCTCTCTCTCATATTCATATTAAAGTTTTTCTCTTATTAGTAATAGGTATTGTAGCTTGAAAACTGTTAGTTTTTTCACAAACATACTTCCTTTTGTATATTGGTATTTTTTTGTTTTCGTTATAATCAAATGTTTTGATTAACTAAATCGGAAATGTGACATTCATTACAATGTTTTTAATATTTCTACATGATTTTAACTGAGTAAAAGTAAACAACAATTTTTTTATGCAGTCGATTATGCATAGCTGTGTTTGCTATGTTATAGAAAACCCGCTGTTTTCCTTTCAACTGCGTTCTTTACATGCATGGACAAATTTTTCCCATTATTGATTAATCAAAGTGAGGTTAAGCAACGCGGGGTCTGGTCACTATTTTTTTCTTATGTAAGAAGAGGAAGCTGGCCAAGGACATCATAAGGAGTGAAATAAAAAGCCCCACTTAGTTGCCAGTCACTTGGACGGGTGACTATGCTCTTTAAGATTTAAAGCAATTAGTGCGGTTAGGCAACACTTGAGTCTGGTTAGTACTTTGATGGGTGAACCCCAGTAGAAGACATATAGAAGGAAGACTATTCGTTAAATAATAGGTTGTAAATATTCCTTCAACTTGTTCCTTCTTTGTTTTGTCTTCCTTCACTTCTTTCGTTTTCTACTTTTGTTACCCACTGCTGTCACTTCCTGGTTTCGCGATCCTTGTCACTTTCCCAATAAATGTCTTATGAGTGTGTCTTCTTTCATAGACAGCTGCCCTACTTTCTCTCTCTCTCTCTCTCTCTCTCTCTCTCTCTCTCTCTCTCTCTCTCTCTCTCTCTCTTTTTCTTTTTTTCGTACAGTTCCTCTTGATCATTGTCCAGTCACTGTCTGATGTTGCAATCAAATCTTATGTCCATTTCCTTGAACAATTTGATATCTTGCATTATATTTTCAATAGGCTGTAGTGATAGTTACTCGGATTTTCGCTTTTACATGATCCATGTAGAAGTTCGAAAAGGATTCTGGACTATCAATTTGAAAAACATCCATGAGAACCAACCTGATCATCTCAATAACTTTGAAAACTTTTCTTCATGACAGTTCAAAGCGTTTACGAATACGGACCCTAGAATGAAACAGATGAAAGAGTTGAGGGCGCCACTGAGGACGCCGCACCGTCTGAATCACGTTGAAAACGTTCGTGTAAAGTGGAACTGAAACTCGCCTTTCATATCTTACATATTCATTTCCTCTTGGCAGAAATAATAATACTTGAATTTTACACTCCTACCCACACAACGTCACATTACCGTGATGATTTTCTGCCAACCATTTCCTACTTCCATGACTGTAAATAATTTATTAAGATATTTGCATTGGAGGTCAAAGTAAATAAATAAATACATTAATACATAGATTTTGTGATATACGCTTATCTCCTGTTCTTCACTGTATTGTTCCCTCAGAAGGAGCGTTTCCATGCACCACATAGATGTCTAGTCGTGGTCTGAGTGAGTTTTTCCCCTGTTAATGGATAATCGTTGTTTAACCATTATTGCAATTACACAAACATCCTTGAAAACAACAATAATTTATTATACGTTATGATAAGAAATTGAGATATAATTCGGATATATCTAATAATGCACGATTTGAAACAAGAAGATGACTTTGCTGCTCGTACCTTGTTCTAGTTAGGATCTGGGCCTTATCCTTCGTAGTTCCTCAGCTTGCATACATCGGAAGTTTATAAAAAAAATACCACACACGCACACCCACGCACACACACACACACACACACACACACACACACACACACACACACACACACACACACACACACACACACACACACACACACACACACACACACACACATGAACGGCACAGCAGTCATTACCACTACAACACCTGCATATTTCAAAAAGACTGAAAAAAAACAAAAAAACAAAAAAACAAAGGGAAAATTCCAGCTTTGGGTCTAAATAGGGGTGTAATGCAATCACATGGCGCCCATAAATTGGCTGTAATTGGCAGGTGGCGGCGCGGCGTGTCAGTGGCTGCCTTCAATGCGACTTGTTACCGGCCCTCGTCGACAGCGGCGCCACTCGTAATTGTGTTTACCGCCTCTGCCGCCTTTCCTGCATACCGCCATTCATGTCTCTCTCTCTCTCTCTCTCTCTCTCTCTCTCTCTCTCTCTCTCTCTCTCTCTCTCTGCTCCATAATTCCTTCACCTATCTAATTTTCATCCTCCTTCTTTGCTTCCTTACCTAACTTATTTTCTCGCAATTATATTTTTTTCCTTTTCTATTACTTTTCTTTTTCTTGTGTATTTTGCATTATTTTCTTCTTATCATCCTTCTTATATTCATACCTTTTCGTTTTTTTTGTATTTCCTTCCGTTCTTTTATGTCTCTTTCGTGTAGACATTGCTTTACTTATCTTGTATTTTCAGTTTTTTCTTCAGTATTTCATTTTTTTTTTGCAACAATTTTCCCCGTTTGTTTCCATACATTTTTTTTTTATTATTTGATTTCGTCTCTCCGTCCATACTTTCATTCCTACTTCGTATTTTTTTTACTTTCTTTCCATTTTTTCCACCTCTTCCTCTAATTATCCTCTTCTTCTTTTACTCATTGAATTATCTCTTAACTTTCATTTTTACATTCCTTATCTTTATTTTTCCATATTTCTTAGTAGTTTCTCCTTCCCTATTTGCATTTCTCAACTTCTCATTTGATTATCTTTTTTTTCACTTTCCTTCTCCTTGATACCAATACTCGTGTCTCATTTTGCTTCTTTCCATCCCTTCTTTCCTTTGTCTCATCTTATTTGTATCTCCTCCTTTATTTCTGTTCTCTCTTATTCCTTTCTTCTTCCCTTGTTTCTCTGACCCTTCTATCTCACATCTATCCTTTTGCACTTTTCCTCTGGTTTTTCTTTCCGTTTGATAATTTAAGTTTGTTAATAAGTTTGCTAATTACGTTGCTCAAAATATATAGGTTAATAAATATTTTCCCCTCTTTTCTCTCATTCCTCTCTTCCTCTTCTTAATCGTAACCTCTCTTTCATTCCTTATATTTCTTTCTTCCTTCCTTTTTTTTTTGTTTATCCATTGATTTTGTACTTTCTGTAATTTTATTATTTCTTCCCTTCTGTTCCTCCTCCTCCTCCTCTTCCTCTTCCTTCTCCTCCTCCTCCTCCTCGTTCTCCTCATTCTCCTCCTCTTTCTCCTCCTCCTCCTCCTCCTCCTCCTCCTCCTCCTTCTCCTCCTCCTCTCTCTCTACTAAAATTCCATGTGATTTTTTAATATCACATGGTTTCGCCTTTTTTTCCTGCCAGCCTCGGCTGGAGGGAGGGGCGGGTGGGGAGGAGCCTTCTGCTTTGCTGTCCTATCTCTACCACTGGTAGTTAGTAGATAGTTTTCACAAACAGCCTAGTAAGGACCTAAGGGTCTGTTGTTGTTTGTCTTCCTTTGTATTCCTTTGTATTCCTTTGTATTCCTCCTCCTCCTCTTCCTCCTTCTCCTCCTCCTCCTCCTAATCCTAATCCTCCTCCTCTATCTTCTTGCATTTCCTCCCCTTTCTCGTCCCCTCTTCTCGCTCCCTCTCCTGTCTTCACTATATGCATATCAATAGCAGCATTTCTATGGTTTTCAGAAAGCTAAGTGTGTTCCTCATCTTTTCTTAATCATAATGCTATTTAAGAATTGTGTCTTCATATTCTGTTCTGGTGTAGATATTTCCTTTTGTATGAGGTTGAGTTTGTTACTTGTTTTGAAGGCAGAGAAATGGAGAGACTGAAAGGAAAGTGAAAGGAAATGAAGAACGGAAAATAAAAATAAAAATAAATAGGGAGAATAAGGAAAAAAAGAGTAGAATAAGTAAGTAAGACGGAGGGAAGTTTCAGTAAGAAAGGATGAAGAGATGAAAAAATAATGAAATATGAAAGTGAATGATAAGATAAAGGAAAAGAAAAAACTAGAAGAAGTTATTAAATGAAAGCCACAAGATTAACAAAAAAAAAAGCTTTTTCTGTAGAGGAAGGTGTTTGATATTAAAATAAAAAGATAATTAGAAAATATCTGATGAAAGAAAAGAGATAATTCGAGTGAAATAGAAGAAAAATGGAAGAATGACTAGCTTGTTTGATAGCGAAAGAAAGAGGAAAGAGCTGAAATAAAAAAAAAAAAAGTAAAGCAAGAGAAATGAAAAAAGTGACGGAACAGAGACATAAATGAAAAAGAAGCAGGTAATGAATGAATACAGGAAAATATAAAAAAGTAAAATAAAAAAACGAGAAAGAAATTACAAAAAGATTAAAATATGAAAGAATTAAAGATGAAATAAAACTGAAGAGTATGTCTGTACTGGAGAAGTAAAAGGAAAAAAAGAAAAATAAAGAATAAGCAAGAAAGTAAGACATAAGATCAAAAGAAAGCGAGAGCAACTGAAATGAATGAAATAGCATTGTACCAAGAAAAAAAAGGGAAACAACATAAGAAAAGAAAAAGATTAATAATTGATATAATAAAAAAAAGAAGCTTTGAATCAACGTAACCCCATTTTCCTGCAATCTCCTCCTTCCTCGTGTTCATCTTCAAATTACCGCTAATGATCTCCGACGCTGCCACCAAGACGCCTGCGTAATGAGATATTTTCCCAGGGGCTAATTAGATCCCACAGCGCCGCAGGTGAAGGATGCTCCTCCGACAGACAGACCCGCCTCATGAAAACAACGCTGCCGCCATCGCCACGCGCGCCACTCCTGCATGAAGTGTGGCTCTTAAGCGTGTTGTTGTTGTTGTTGTTGTTTTTTCTTTATAATTGGTACTGAAATGAAATGTTCGAATGGTAAATATGATATGATAGCTGGATTTTGAAGTGTAGGATGAAAATAATCTGACAGGCATAATGGTTTTAAGATTAGTTTTGAAAAAGAGAGGGGAGGGAATTGATTTCATTGCACATCATATCATTCCTCAGTGAATTGTGTGTTTTACTGGAAATGATTAACGTCCCCTTGAAAATGTTAGAGCATAAAGACTTGGTACTATATATTGCTACTTCAAAACCTTTCATTATCGTTATAAGGAGCTTTCTCGTTTATAAAAATCCGGATTCTCATCAACTTCAGGCTTTTAGGAAACACACTGAGGGTTTGCAGGAAGAAAAACGAGTTCAAAGCGGAAATTCTGCAGCAAATACTACCTAGAGTTTGTTTTTTTTTTTTCTAGCCTGCTTGTCAGTTTATTCCAGGAAGCAGTGTCTCTATTCTCGATTCACTAAATAACTTGTAATGTGGAATCTCTCTTCTCTCTCTCTCTCTCTCTCTCTCTCTCTCTCTCTCTCTCTCTCTCTCTCTCTCTCTGGCGTGTTTGTTCTCCGCGTATACTGTTTGTTACAGGAAAATAGATCTGCCTGTGAAGTCGCTCCGCTCTGCATCGGTCCATCTTTGTTCCGCCGCTCGCCACATCTGTTTCCAAATATTAATAGCTTTTGTCTCGCTCTCCTCTCCATTAGCGCGGGATTGGAACACTGCCTGACTTCTCCTCTTATTTATTTTGTTTTGTGGATGTGCTGATTGCCTGTCTGATTGTATTTTCTTTTGTTTGTATTCAGATTTTTTTTATTATACTTTATTGATTTTGCTTTACGTATTTTTATATTGCCTTGTATTTATTTATGGTTGCACGTATTCTTCTGTGCTTCCTGGAAATTTGTCCTTTACTTCCTTTTTTTTTTTTTTTTACTGAAATATGATGATTCCACTTCGAATCAACTGGCTTACTGTTTTCTTTTATTTGTAATCAAGCTGTACTGAGTGAAATTGAATAGACTTTTTTATTTACATATTTACATGTTCACTTTTCTTGTCTTTGTCCAGAATTCTGATTTATTCTTCCTCTTTTTCTATCATTTAACACCTCTATAATTCGTCTTTACTTTTTTTCTTTTCTATGTACCATGGAATCCTTGATTAAAAATAAAGCAGTTTCATAAAAGAAATCATTATTCATTTATTCTTTGATTATAGTCACATAGTATTCCACAAAAGATATCCATTAATTGCTTTCTTTTCCTCTCATTATCATCATCGGATTCCTCACTATACATCATATAGCTTTGTAATGTAGTCACTCCTTTGTTGGGTCGTTGGGTCTTCTATTCGTTCATAGACCTCCAACTTTTACTCTTATTCTATGAAAGAGCTTCTCACAGTATCTAATTCATGGTAAAGATCTCAGAAACTAATAAAATTCCCATCAGTACAGCAGAGATTGGTGCGTTTTTGTGCAGCTTCCCCGAGGTATACATTACAGAGTTTTATTACCAGTGAAGCCCCGACCTCTCGCTGGCTGCCTCGAGGCTCGCCACCCTAACCTCACCTGTATCACTGCGAGTGTTTTGCCTTATTCACCCTGCCGCCCTTAACCTCTACTTCTCACTCATCCCCCCCATTCTCTCTCTCTCTCTCTCTCTCTCTCTCTCTCTCTCTCTCTCTCTCTCTCTCTCTCTCTCTCTCTCTCTCGTGATCTAGGCATTTTTTTTCTTTTGCAAATACATTGAAAACCATCTTTCCTCTACCTTCTTACCACGCACGTTGCACTTCTCTCCCGCCCCTCCCTCCCTCTCATCCTCTTGTCACTCACCCCCCCTGTGTCTCATCCAAGGAAGTCCCGCCTGCTTTTTGTCTACTAAGGTGTTGGGGAGAAGGGAAGATATGTTACAAAACTTAAGAAACGTCGGGGTGAGGTAGGGTTCGAATAGAAATATATAAGAAGGAACGGTCTCCTTTGAGCTCTGTAGTACGTGAGTGTTGTGTGTTGGGTGTGCCAGGAAAGACATGTAACGACGGGAAGTGTCTCAATGAGAGTGAAGTGAGGAGGACTTTGTCGGGGGTCTTTGAAAGGTACATTCTTTTGTACTCTTCGTTGTTGCCCTATTTTTGTTGGTGTTGTTGCTTTTGTTTGTGTAATGCCTTCTCTTTCTGACTATTTTGTACATTGTTTTGGCTGTGTTTGTGTTTGAGTTGTTTCTTGGAGTCTTGTATAAGAGTATGTATTTAGTGAGTGAGTAAGTGAGTGAGTGAGTCAAATATTCTTTCAATTAGTCACGCAGTCACTTATTCACATATTTTTTTCTCTCTTGTAGTTTATTCAATCTGCCAATTTAGATAGTCATTCATTAAGTGTTTTCCAATCATTTCACTCGGTTGTTTTAAAATTTTCACAAATTCATTCACTGACTTCTCATCTTGGTGATATATCCATTCACTCATTATCTCATTCATGCCTTATATTGACTAAAGTCCGTTCATCCGAAGAATCCAGGCCGAAACTGCTAGTTCGGTTGGCAGCCCTGATCACCACCGCCGCCACTAAACCTTCCCGACATTTAAATTTTCTTGAAGAACATTTATTTTTCTTCACTTAACTCAATAGATATACAAGTGCAGTTTCGGCCTGGATTCTTTGGATGAACGGACTATAGATAATTGTTAAAAAGATAAACTATATAAATCTAACTTACTCACTCACTCATTCTCACTCACTCACTCTTTCTCACTCACTCACTCACTCACACATTCCTTGGTGCTGCCAGCTATTTTCACTGTTTATTCTGCTCGCAACTCTCTCACGTCCTCTCACTTTGGCTAATGCTCTCCCTCCTTCCCCTCTTCCTCCTCCCTCATTGTTGTGTCTCCTTGGCCTCTTCCTCTTCTTTTTTCCACACTGTATGAACGCAGGTGTGTGGTAAAAAGAAAGCTTCTCTCTCTCTCTCTCTCTCTCTCTCTCTCTCTCTCTCTCTCTCTCTCTCTCTCTCTCTCTCTCTCTCTCTCTCTCATCTTAGATTTCTCTTTTTTTTTATTTTCATTCTTTCCGAACCTGAAATGGAAGAGAGTTTGAGAGAGAGAGAGAGAGAGAGAGAGAGAGAGAGAGAGAGAGAGAGAGAGAGAGAGAGAGAGAGAGAGAGAGAGAGAGAGATTCACATGACTTCAGATATTTTAATTTTGTTCTACCTTTGTTATATAGTTCACTTTTTATAAGAATTTCGTATTTCATATTGTTGCTTTTCTATTTCTTTCCTCACCTCTGAAAAAAAAAGACCTCGTAAGTCAAGCATTTTCTCTTTTACCTCTTTTTCCTTTGGATTTTCTAGACTGCCGCAGTAATTTTTCCTTTTTAGTTTTGTGATGGCGATGGAGTTTTTGATGATAAATATTATACGGCCTGTCCTTTCATTTTCCGGACGTTTCGTATCTCCACATCTCTCCAGGATATATATTTTTTTTCTTTACCCGAGAATTTTACGTCCGTTTTTTTTTTTTTTCCACCCCGTCTGCAATTCCTCGGTGGTGGCTTTCCTTCGCATTTCTATTTTTTCTTTTGTTTTTTCTCTCTTTTCTCTTCTTTCTTCCTTTTTCCAACTTTTTTTCTTCTCTACATCTGTGTGCTATCTTGTGCTATCTTGTGTCTTTCCGCCTGTCTCCTATATTCCCTTCACATCTCAAGTGGGCATTTTTCTTTAATCTTTTACTTTTTTTTCCCCTACATAAAAAAAGAAAAAAAAAACAGTTTCTCGTCCCTCCATGTGCTACCTTGCCTTAACCTGTCATAGCCTTCCATTGTTCCTTGAGCCTCCCAGGAGACCACTCACACTCCGCTTCGCTAGGGACGTGACACCTTAGGAAGTCCAGGTCACAAGACGTTCCCGTGTCAATTTGTCTCTGCACAGCGACACTACTGACAACACTGACATCACATTTCGTTCCTTCTCCCCGTGGACAGTAAAGAATCGCTCTGCTTTTCTGTCACCACCGGTAGATGACAATGGTGGTGGCTGTGGTAGTGGTACTAGTTTATGAGGGTAAGACGTAATGAAAGAAAAAAAGGAGAAAGGGAAAAAAATAGTAAATGTGTTAGTGT
Source organism: Portunus trituberculatus (assembly GCF_017591435.1). NCBI lineage: Eukaryota > Metazoa > Arthropoda > Malacostraca > Decapoda > Portunidae > Portunus > Portunus trituberculatus. Next base: position 15,805,742 of record NC_059291.1, read on the forward strand.
TATGGAAAACGTTAAGGTAGAGGAATGTGGAAGAGTATAGATGATGATGGTACTGGTCGATGGGAGGACGAGGAGGAGGAGGAGGAGGAATTGAAGGAAAAGGTGGGATGAGAATGATCTTTGAAGAATTTTTTTTTCCAGAAGAAGAAAAAAAATGGGAAGATTGTGTTACAGGAAGAGCACAGAGAGTGGGAAGATAGTATTAAAGGAAGAACACACACACACAGAGAGAGAGAGAGAGAGAGAGAGAGAGAGAGAGAGAGAGAGAGAGAGAGAGAGAGAGAGAGAGAGAGAGAGAGAGGATTGTCAGGTATCAAATTACCACGTTAGGTCAGGTCAATTAAGGACAGATTAGGTAAGACTAGTTTATAGTACGTTAGTTCAAGTTGGGTAAGGGTTAGGTCAAGTTAGGTTACTGTAAGCCGAGTTATGTCTGCCTAGGTCATGTTACAATAGGTCAACTAACTTCTTACAACAAGTGTACAAAGTTATCTCGTCTAAACTTAGTAAAGCAGCGCGTATTTGTTTTTCGAGTTGGTAAGGACGTGAGGGAAAGAAAAGGGAAGGGAATAGTAGGGTAGAGGGAGGAAATAAAAGTGAAGGAAAGGTCAAAAAAAGCAAGAAATTCTAGGTAAGAGAGAAAGTGAGGGAAGACTAAAGGGATAAAAAAAAAAAATTCTGGGGAAAACAACGCTGTAAATCCAACTCTAACCTGGCCAATAATCCTCCACTTACGCCGTGACCCACATTGTTTTTACAGTAATCCTTCCGGCTTTCTTTTTCTTCATTCTAGATTTTGTTCGTTATTATCTTATCCTCCGTCTGCCTCTGGATTTTTCTTTTTAATAATTGTTAGTTTAATTTTTTTATGCAACATAACTCTTCATTTCAACAGCTCTTCCCCAATTTATCACTCCCCTCCAAATCTTTCCACCTTTCCTTCATAGTTTCCTTCCTGTATTTTTTTTTTTATATTTCTTTATTGTTACTCTTATTACTATCTTTGCCTTCACTATTCTTATTTATCTTTCACTTTAGAATACAAGTAAAATAAGTGCCTTACTATAAATAATGTCATACGAGAATCAGTCCTATGTTGTTTGATCTTTCTTTGTGTTGTTTTACTCTCCTTTCTTACCTCCTCCATTCCCTCACTCACCCCGTACCTCCCTAACTCCTTCCTTTCATCTCAATCTCCTTCCCTCCTTTCATCATTGTCTCCCTCCGTCCGTCCCTCCCTCCAAGCACGTAACATTCACACACACACACACACACACACACACACACACACACACACACACACACACACACACACTCTCTCTCTCTCTCCTTGTCTTCTCTCCCCCAGCTTGTGTTTGCTTTGACAATCATACCAACTCAAGCGGGCCACGTAACAGCACTAATTGCCTCCTCGCAGTGTTACCAGAACCGCTGCACCTCTCACCCTCCTCCTCCTCCTCATCCTCATCCTCTTCCTCTTCCTATTCGACCGCAGGACAAGTAAGGACAGTTCATCATCCCTCCCTTGTTGGTAATTGGCACACACACACACACACACACACACACACACACACACACACACACACACACACACACACACACACACACACACACACACACACACACACACACACACACACATATTTACAGCTACGTTCCTTCCTTTGATTTTTCTTTGAGATGAAAGAGAGTAATTCATCACAAACAACCTCGTCAGATCTAATGGGATTGGCTATATTCGTTGTTCGTTTGTGATTCTTTGTGTGTCGTAGCCGTGAGATGATATGTAACCACCACCACCACCACCACTACTACTGCCTCCGCCGCCACCACCACCATCACCACCACCACCACCACCACCACGACAAAACCTCGACTATATAAGTTCGATCATAGAATCAGTCAGTAATGAATGAAATAATGAATAAACAAACCTTCAAAGTTACCGTACATAATAAGAAAAAATAAGTTATTCGATAGCAAGAAAAAAAAAAACACGAGAAACACGAGTGACATTTTTCCCTCTCATTCGTTTTATTTCTTTTCCCATTTCTTTTTTTCTTTTTCTTTTTTTTTTTTTTTTTTTACATCCGCCATCTCCATGGAATTTCATCGTCTGTTTTTGCATGAGGCGAGACGAGAATTGCCGCAGACGGAACAATAAAATAAAAAGACATGTAATTGTTAAATGGAAAAATTATAACTTGCTCGTCTGGAGAGAAGGGCAGGAACGGTTCTCTTTTAGGAGGAGGAGGAGGAGGAGGAGGAGGAGGAGGAGGAGGAGGAGGAGGAGGAGGAGGAGAAGGAGGAGGAGGAGGAGAACCAGAAAGAAAGGAAGTTTGGAGGTATAGAAGGAAAAAGAATAGTAGTAAGAGATGAAGGAAGAGATAAAAAAGGGAGGACGAGGAAATGGAAAAGGAGGGAAACGGGGAAAGGAAAAGAAAGATATACAGTGGGAAGAGAGGTTAGATACTGACGAACAAGAAAAAAACAAGAGCAGCAGCAGCAGCAGCAGCAGTAGCAGGAATATCATTAAGTTGGAAGTTTTTGATTGATATCTGAGTATGAAAACAAATGAAAACTTGTCATTGTGTACTCATGTTTCTTTCGAATTACTTCAGGTCGGAAGAAAATAGTACATACCTTATACAAAAGAATTACAAAGGATGAAGGACAAAATAGTTATAAGATTTCTCACAATCCACTCTACCCTGCGCAAAAAAGAATTTCTTTTTTTTTCTAACGAGCAAAAATAAACAACAAAAAAAAAAAATGCACTTTACAGATAGAAAGAGAAAATATCGACGCAATAAACACGACGCTCTACTAAAGGATAAGTTATGACCCCATTAATTATTTACTGAATGAATTAATCGTTTAAGCATATACGAGTAGATAGATTACTGAATAAATGAATGAATAGCAAACCTCTTATATGTAAGTGGAGGAGGAGAGGAGATAATGGACATGATAATGAATGTTTGACACTTGATGGGAGAGTGTGACGGTGCTGAAAGAGTGTGACGTTTGACAGAGTGTGACGCTTGCTAAGGAAGAGAGACGCTTCACGGGAAACTGTGACGCTATTGAAAGAAAGTATCGTTAGCTAGGAAATATTGACGTGTGCCAGGCGAGTGTCGAGCTTGTTATGGAAGTGTGACGCTTATTAAATGAGTGTTACGCTGCTGAAATAGTGTGAAAGTATGTGTTTTGTTTTATGTTTTGCAAGATGCTGTGTTGTGTTGTGTTGTACTCTATGTTGTGCTGTGCTATACCATGTTGTGATGTCATGTGCGGTGCTGTGTGTGATGTCTACTGTCTAAAGAATCATGACGCGTTGACTCATAACACGCGTGGGAGGCGAGGAGAGGCCTAGAAGCATAATTGTCTAAAGTCCTTGGGGATACAGAGGAGATTACATGTATGGCGCGGGGAGCAACTTGCGCCTCTGGAGGAGAAGTTAGGAAGCGTAGATATAGAGGAGAAAGCCTACAAGTCCCTGGGGTTGTGTGGGCGGTGTGAGTGGCGGGGATATGATGTTGTATTAATGGAGGAAGGATGGATGGAGAGTAACTGGGCCTGTGTCGTGTTTGTGCTGCTGTTGTTGATGTTTATGTTGTTGTTCTTGGTGATGGTGGTTGTGGTGGTGGAAGTGATGGTGAGAGTGTTGCTTTGGGTATCATTATTGGTATCAAATATTATTATCACAATTATTATCACCGTCGTCTTTTATCACACCATCATATCATCATAGTAATGATAATGATAATAGTAAAAAAATAATAACAATAATAGTAATAACAATAATAATGATATTACTAATAATAATGATAATAATAATAATAATAATAATAATAATAATAATAATAATAATAATAATAATAATAGTAATAATGATAGTAATAAAACAATAATAGAAGTATTAATAATAATAATGATAATGATTATAATAATTATGATAATAATGATAATAATAATAATAATAATAATAATAATAATAATAATAATAATAATAATAATAATAATAATAATAATAATAACAATAATGATCATCATCATCATCATTAGTAGTAGCAGTAGTAACAGCAGCAGCAGCAGCAGCAGCAGCAGCAGTAGTAGTAGTAGTAGTAGTAGTAGTAGTAGTAGTAGTAGTAGTACTAGTACTACTACGTAGTAGTTCGTAGTAGTAGTCATAGTTGCTCTAGTGGTAGCAGAGAGAGAGAGAGAGAGAGAGAGAGAGAGTCATCCTAACATTCATTCACAAACCACACCTACCCATCAAACCACCAAACACACGGACACATCACTCACATACCAAAAAGATACACAAACACACTCATTTTCCCTTCCTCACATCAAACTAATACTCACATACACAGCCCCGCCACAGCTTTGCCTACAGCGTGTTCCACTTGGCAATAGCACGGTCTGAGGGAAAGAATCTTGCCTGTTTCCGTGTTTCAGTGCAAAGATGGGCCAAACACGCCATTAGTTTGCGTCAGACCGGTTTTGATTTGAAGTTTCTCCAAGTGATCGACGTTCTCACTGTTTGGAAAGACGTTGTTGTTGTGTCTGTGTTATCATTTATTCTGTGATGTCTGCAAGTTGGTGATGAGGAAGAGAAATAATTTTTATTTATATGCATATCTATTATATATTTATTTATTTGTTTTTTTTTTATTCCTTTATTAATCTTAGGATTTTGGCGGTGCAATATTATAGTTAAAAGGCTGATAGCAGAAAGAGGAGGGCAAGGTGGAGGAGGAGAAGATGAAAAGGAGGAAAAGGAGGAAGAAGAAGAAGATGAGGAGGAGGAGGAGGAGGAGGAGGAGGAGGAGGAGGAGGAGGAGGAGGAGGAGGAGGGGGATGAAAGGAAGGAGGAGGAGGAGGAGGAGGAGGAGGAGGAATACATAGGAATACATAGGAAAGACGAGTGACAGGAGGCCTTGCGACCTATAACGAGGTCACTCGTTTACTAAACTACACGTACAGAAGCTACATACTTAGTAGGAGGTAAGGATAGAACAGATGAAGCTCCTCCCACCCACCACTCCTCCGGCGTCACCCGGCAAGAAATAAGACGAAAATACACCCCGACTGCTGAGAAGGACAATCGGGGAAATTTATACAGGAAAGATGGGAAAAAGAGAGTACTAATGTAACTACTACTATCGCTAAGAAAAGAGGTATCTAGTGTAACTACTACTATCGCTAAAAGAAAAAAAATTATCGGAAACCATTTTCTTTATAAAACTTGTCTAATTTACTTTTGAACGTAGCTACCGTGTTAACTTGGACGACGGACGCTGGCAGCTTGTTCCAGTGTTCAACTATTCTTACGTTAAAAAAGTTTCTTCGCAAATCAGTATTAAATCGCTGTCCTTTAAGCTTCAAGCCGTTATTGCTCGTTACTGATTGCGAAAGCTCAAAAAGATTTTCATAGTCGATCTTATCTATATTTTTAAGTATTTTAAACGTTTGAATGAGGTCACCTCGGATGCGACGATCTCTGAGGGAGAACATGTCTAGTCTTTTGAGACGTTCTTCATATGACAGGTCACGAATTCCGGGGACTAGTTTCGTTGCTCGTCTTTGAACGCTCTCTAATTTATTAATGTCTTTTTGATAACATGGAGACCAGAACTGAACCGCATATTCCAAATGTGGAGGACAAGTAGAAGAAGGAGAAAAAGAAGAAAAAAGAAAAAGAAGAACAAGAACAAGAAGAACAAGAAGAAGAACAAGAGTAAGAGGAAGACCAACAAGGCGAAGAGGAGAAGAAGCAAGAGAAAAATAAT
>NC_059291.1:15814039-15816539 GCF_017591435.1 Portunus trituberculatus
TTTTATCGTAGCACTTCATGTTCTTTCTTTCTCACTTGGCCTCTCTCTTTCTCTTTTATTATCTCCATTTGCTTCTTCCATTCTACCTTTTATACATTCCTACAACCTAGATGCTAGGCACAAGTGATTTCAAATGAAAAAGGGATGAAAACAACGAGAGAGAGAGAGAGAGAGAGAGAGAGAGAGAGAGAGAGAGAGAGAGAGAGAGAGAGAGATGTCTTCGGTATTATAAAGTAAAATAATATTTGTGTTTATCATTTTCCTACAAAAGGAAACGACTCACATGCTATTTAATGACGCAGTGACATTCTTCATTTTCCTCCTCCTCCTCCTCCTCCTCCTCCTCCTCTCTCCTCCTCCTCCTCCTCCTCCTCCTCCTCCTCCTCCTCCTCCTCCTCCTCCTCCTTTGCCTACTCTTTCTATTACTTTTGCTCTTCCTCTTTCTGTTCGTCTTCCTCTTCCTCTTCTTCTTCCTCCTCCCCCTCCTCCTCCTCTTCTTCCTCTTCCTCTTCCTCTTCCTCTTCCTCTTCTTCCTCCTCCTTCTCCTCCTCCTCCTCCTCCTCCTCCTCCTCCTCCTCCTCCTCTACTATTTCTCTCATTGTGTGTTAATTTAGTCCTCAAGAGTCAGCCTCGACAGTATCAACAGGTCTTGTCTTGTCGGTCCTTTGTGTTCTTTTGTGTCCTGCTTTTTCTGTGTTTTTCTTTCGCTCTTACCCTCATTTTTATACTCCAGGCTTGTCGTATTTCTCCCCCTCAACTTCCCTTCCTTCAGGCGTGGTCTATCCTTTTAGCAGCGTAACAGATCCTCTTGCTATGATGACGAAATATTGTTCATTATACTGTTTATGTTCTAAATTTCTATTTTTGTTGATTTTTTTGCTTTTAGAGATTAGCGGATGGGTGGGGAGGTATCTGTGATATACTAATATTTGCTTCATGGATTAGTCATTGAAGAGTGTATTGTTGCTAGTCAGTCTTTTTAGGACATGAGTTTTTTTTTTTCTCATTTAGAATAATGGTTAGAAGTAATCTTTATATATGTCATTTCCTGTTACCTTCCTCTTTTTCCTCTGCCACATTCTATCAAACACTTATTCTTTCTTGGAACACAGCCATTCTCATCTCGCTCCCACGCCCGCGGTAACTTATTCCACACACTATGTATTTCTTATTTACTTCTTTTTACTTTGTTCTCAAGCCCGAATAACTTTTCAGTATTTTATGTAATATCGTCTTGGTAGTCTCATGTTCAGTACAAAAGTGTGCTCCACCTGTATTCAGCCATGTGACACCAGCATTCCTTTCATTTATATAGCTGCTTGTGAGGTTGCTTCCTTTCGCTGCCACCAGTATGCAAGCCAGACAGTGTAAGATGTCACACTACCACGACCACCCGTCCTCCTCCTCCTCCTCTTCCTGATCCTATTTCTACTCCCACTCCTATTCCTACTCCTACTCCGACTCCGATTCTTACTCCCACTCACACTTCTACTTTTACTCCAACTCCTATTCCTACTCTCGCTTCTATTCCTACTCCGACTCCGACTCCTACTCCCACTCATACTCCTACTTCCGCTGGTAATTCCCACTCCTACTCCCGCTCCTAATCCTATTCTCCTACTCCAACTCCTACTCTACTTCCTACTCCAATTTCTATTCCAACTTCAAGTCCCACTCCGACTCCCTGTCCCACTCCTATTCCAGTTCCCACTCATATTCCCGCTCCTACTCCCACTCCTACTCCTACTCACACTGCTACTTCTACTTCTAATAATTTCTTGTCAGTTATAATGGTACTCGTATATCAAGTTACATTAGTACACTAAAGGAACGTAACGTGTGGATATAATGTTTATTTATGCCTTTGTCTGTTGCTTTTTTATAAATCTTTGTCATTTTAATGTTATTTTTCCTTCCTCATCGATTTATAGAACTATTAACATTGAACTCTTTCTACCATATGTTTATGATATTCTAAACATGCCGCTACGATCACAGTCAGCAGTTACTAATCTTTCATTTCCATTCTTTTGGTTCAGGTACTAAAAGCTATTTTGCTTGGGCCTGACCGGGATTTGAACCCGGGACCTCTCGCACCCTAAGCGAGAATCATACCCCTAGACCATCAGGCCATGAATTTGGGTTAATGGCAATATTTTTAAAGATGTCACTCTTTCATTATAAGTATTTTCAAAGTATTTCTTGAATTCTCACACGTGTTTATTCCTTTTGACGGTCCATCATCCCTGATGACCTGGAGTCACAACAGTTCCTTTGAAAATCCTACTTATTTTCACACAAAAAAGAAAAGCAAACAGACACGGTAGGATTTATGGAGTTCGAAGTAAAAAAAAATATCCAGAAAAAAACGAATTCTAAAAATACTGCAATACTAGTTATATATATATATATATATATATATATATATATATATATATATATATATATATATATATATATATATATATATATATATATATATATATATATATATATTACA
>NC_059291.1:15821539-15826539 GCF_017591435.1 Portunus trituberculatus
AATTCCAGTCTTCATAAAAGATGCGAAAGAATTAGTGAAAAGCCTGTGACAAATGTCTTGATACCTCTCTCTTAAAAGAAGTTACGTCGTAGGAAGTTAGAAATACAAAAGCAGGCATGGAGTTCCAGAATTTACCGGTGAAAGGTATGATTGATTGAGAATACTAGTATTAATACTAGAAGGTTGGACAGAATAGGGATGAGAGGAAAAATATAGCCTTGTGCAGCGAGGCTGCAAAATCAGTAGAGCAGTTACCATGAAAATAGCGAGAAAAGATAGAAGGGAATGCAACATTTCGGCAGTGAGAAGGAGTTTGAAGATAGACAGTCAGAGGAGGGAGTTGATGAGACGAAATGCTTTTGATTCCACCTTATCTAATAAAGCTGTATGAGTGGAACCCCGCCCCCCAAACAAGCGAAGAGTACTCCATACAAGGACGTATAAGGCCTCAGAATGTTTAACTTCATAGAAGCTGTTTTAGAAAGAAATGAGATATGAACTTTCCAGTTAAGATTACGAGTAATGGACAGATCGAGGATATTGACTGTGGAAGAGGGAGACAGTTGAGTGTCATTGAAGAAGAGAGGATAGTTGTCTGGAAGGCTGTGCATAGTCATTGTGTGTATAGATTTGTAGAAGAATATTCTAATTGAAAATAAGTATAGGTATATTTGTTTCAAACAAAGATTGCCACTTGCTGACCTGATGGTTTCATGAAGAGAACCTTACTGCCTAAGATCTTATTTAAAGATAAAGAGAGGATCATAAGCTCAGCTGATTCGTAATAAGTCAATGACCGCATCTGGTGCAATATCCATTTAGTATTCCTGACATTTTTAGACAAATTTTCGTTGCTGTAGATCTTTTTTAAACCTACAATCCTTGTGCTTATGTTGTAACCCTACGTTTTGTGTTGGATTCCTCCGATCACAATATCATATCTATATGTTGTCCTATAGTTCCAATCCCTCCTCAGAATCCCCCAGAGGGGAGGTGTCTTTGACGTTTTGCTTCTATTACCAGTGGTTAGAGGGACTTGAGAGGGTAGTATGCTGATTTTCCTTGGAATGACTACCGTGTCAGAGACCCATCTTTTTTTTTTCTGACCGTAAACTCTTAGATTTAAAATTTCTGAAATCATTGTTTAACACAACCAGTTAGTTCTCTTCTTAAATGATCGAGGTGGCCCACAAAAGTACTTGAGCTTTCCATTATTTATATGTTTTGACATTTATTTTTCTGTATGGAATCATGCCAAGTCTGTTCTCCAAATAGCCAAAAATCCTTCGTTAAGTGAAATTGTCAAAATATGGTAGTATGTAATGCCCCCTCTTACTTTTGTCACCTAAACAAAACTATCTTCATTAACTTTGCGTCTTCATATTTGCCTCCTTTCTTCCTGACTTTTTTTCCAGTCTGTCTATCAACATCTACCTTTTTTTTTATATTACTGAAATCTGCCTTCCTTCAGCCTGTTCCAAAAAGGGTGAGTATTCTGGTCCTTAAAACTCTCTTGCCTTAACTGTAAGATTATTAAACATATCACTTCACAATCTCTATATATGATCGTCAGTTTATTTTCCGTCAAGGCCGAGCTACTGATGATCTGTATTTCCTTACCGAATGTCGGTCACCTTGTTTTTAGAGTTATAGAAGCCACAGAACGCCTCATTTCTGATCTCTCGAAGTTTGTGATTAGGGCAAACAAAATTTAGTATTGGTCAGTGCCTCAAAAATTCAGTTCCTCCATGTATCAATCAGACGCAGCTTTCTGAACAACTATCTCCTTTTTTTCATTACACTTAACTGTCGCCCTCTTCTACACTGAATATCCCTGATCTGTACTTTACTTTTAATCTAAACTGAAAATTTCACATCCCATGCCTAGCTTAGACATCTTGTATGAAGTGGGCGTTCTGAGTCATCTCCAGTAGTTTTTCTCACCTCCTTCATCTATCTATTTATGAAGTATGCAACACAGGTATGAAGGTTTTTACTCCTACTTTTCCTGTAGACGTGTTTTTTTTTTTATGGAAGAGGGAAAGCAGGTCAAAGACAACAACAACAAAAAAAAGCCCCACTTGATTGCCAGTTCCCATAAAGATTAATAGATTTAGCCATAAGTCTCAAAAATTCTTAAAAAAGTCAAGTCTTAGGAAAATGGGAATACAGAAGCAAACAAGGAGTTCCAGAGTTTTACCAGAGAAAGGTGTAAATCACTAAGAATACTGGTTAACTCTTGCATTAGAGACTTGGACAGAATAGGGGTGAGAGGAAAAAGAAACCCTCGAGCAGCGAGGACAAAGGAGGAGGGGAGGCATGCAGTTAGCAAGATCAGAAGAGCAGTAATCATAAACGATAAAAGATAACAAGAGGTGAAACATTCCGGCGGTGAGAAAGAGGGTGAAGACAGTCAGTCAGAAGAAGGGAGTTGATGAGACGAAAAGTTTTTGATTCCACTTTATCTAGTAAAGCAGTGTAACTCGAACCCCCTCCCACTTCAAACATGTGAGGAGTACTTCATACAAGAACAGATAAGGCCCTTGTACAGAGTTAGCAGTTGGAGGGTGAAGAAAAACTGGCGCAGACTCTTCAGAACGTCTAACTTAATAGAAACTGTTTTAACAAGAGATGAAATATGAAATTTCCAGTTAAGATTATGAATAAAGGACAGAACAAGGATAATTGGTGTAGAAGATAGGGACAGCTGTGTCATTGAAGAGGAGAGGATAATTGTCTGGAAAGTTGTGTCGAGTTGATAGATGGAGGAATTGAGTTTTTTAGGCATTGAACACTTCTAGGTTTTTTCTGCCCTAATCAGAAATCTTAGATAGATCAGAAGTCAGACGTTCTGTAGCATCCTTGTGTGCGTGCTGTGTTGACTTCTTGAAGGGTTGACCGACTCTGAAAAGACGTGGAAAGATGTAGGGTGGTATCATCACCGTAGGAGTGGATAGGGCAAAAAGTTTGGTTAAAAAGATCTTTAATGAATAATAGAGGTGACAGGACAGAACCCAGAGGATCACGACTATTAATAGAATTAGGAGAAGAATGGCAGTCTACCGTGGCTGCAATAGAACCGTCGGAAAGGAAACTTGTGATAAAGTTGCAGAGAGAAAGATAGAAATTTTAGAAGAGTAGTTTTAAAGTCAAAGTTTTGTGTCAGACTCTATCAAAAGCTTTTGATATTTCAAACGCATCAGCAAAAGTTTCACCGAAATCTCTAAAACTGGCTAACCAAGACTCGGTAAGGAAAGGCAGGTCACCAATAGAGCTGCCCTGACGAAAGCCATACTGGTGATCAACTTGGAGGTTATGAAGTGACATATGTTTGAGAATCTTTCTATTGAGGATAGATTAAAATTTTAAACAAGCAATACATTAATACCTTAGGACTTTAGTTTGAAGGATTAAAGTGGTCACCCTTTTTAGGAACAGGCTGAATGTTGGCAAATTTCGAGCAAGAAGGAAAGGTAGAAGTCGATAGACATAGGTGAAAGAATTTGGCCAGGCCAGGTGCAAGCACGAAAGCAGTTTCTTGAGAGCAATAGGAGGAACCTCATCAAGTTCGTAAGGCTTGCGAGGGTTTAGGCCAGCGACGGCATGGAAAACATCATTACAAAGAACTTTAATTGTAGGCATGAAATAGTCAGAGAAAGGAGGAGAGGGAAGGACAAGGTCAGAATCATCAAAGGTGGAGTTGTTAGCAAGTCTGAAAGTAGAGTTCAGCTTTAGAGACAGATATGATGGCAGTGGTGCCATCAGGATGAAGTAATGGAGGGAAAGATGAGGAAGTATAGTTATTGCAGATGTTTTTGGCCAGATGTCAAAAGTTGCGAGGGGCTTTGGAGTTTGAAAGATTTTGATATTTTTCTTTTTATGAAAAAATGTTTGGCAAGATGAAGCACAGACTTGACATGATTCCTAGCAGAAATATTAAGTGCTTGAGATTCAGATGATTGAAGGTTCAAGTACACCTCCGTGCCAGGCACTATCACCTCTGTTATGTATTCAGCACACAGGGATGGGTCTCTGACACGGAAACTGTTATAATTCCAGGAAAAATCAGTATAATACCTCCTCGGGCAGAGGCAAAACACCAGAGGCACCTCCGCTTTAGGGGATCCTTAGGAAACATTGGAGAAAGAGGACAAGATACAAAAATGAGATTGTGATCAGAGGACCCTAACGGAGAAGATAGGGTAACGGTACAAGCAGAAGGATTAGAGGTAAGCAATAGGTCAATATTAAAAAAAATTTTCGTGTTATCTATTTCTTTCGTCTGGCTGACTTGCCTTCAGCCTGTTCCATATTTTCACATTGTTGCATCACTTGCTATCTGCTGCCGGTTTTTTCATTTGAACTGTTCTTTTAATCTTACAAACTGCTTGCTTCCTCTCCTCCCACAGCCTCACTGTACCAGATTCTTCTTTCTCTCACCCAAATTTATGTACACCTTTCCAAGACAGAGTTGACTAGTATTATCAGTGATTCATCTCTTTCTATTGTAAACTCAGTTATTTCTAGTCTATTTCTTTATTTCCATCTTCTTATGACTTGAAATCATTGAAATGGGAGTTTGAATCCTGTTTTATTTGACGATATCGACTCACTTCGGGGACTGTCACTTAAGTTAGCTTTTTTTTTTATGTGGTTCTGTGGCCCTTGGTTGTTATCCCTCTTGATAAACAAGTATGTGTGTGTGTGTGTGTGTGTGTGTGTGTGTGTGTGTGTGTGAGTGTGTGAGTGCACGAGCGTGCATGCTTGCGTGTGAACATGTGTGTGCATTCATATGCAGAATATTAATTGGTGTTAATTTTCCTTCTTATATCAAATTGAAAGGGAGACGAAAAAATTATAAAAGTCCTTTATTTTTATTTTGAATGAATGGGAGATGTGAAAGTTGGTAGAGCGAGAGAGAGAGAGAGAGAGAGAGAGAGAGAGAGAGAGAGAGAGAGAGAGAGAGAGAGAGAGAGAGAGAGAGAGAGAGAGAGAGAGAG
>NC_059291.1:15831539-15841539 GCF_017591435.1 Portunus trituberculatus
TACTCTTGGATGAAATAGGGATAGGATGGAATAGGATGGGATAGGCAAGGCTGGACTGGCCTGGACTAACATATATGGGTGATATATTCGAAATTCAGATCACATTATTTAGTTTTCATCTGCTAGATATTCATAAACACTTTAGGTTTGTAACTGTCTTGCTTCTCTCTCTCTCTCTCTCTCTCTCTCTCTCTCTCTCTCTCTCTCTCTCTCTCTCTCTCTCTCTCTCTGACTTTCAATGCAATGGGTTTAGTAATTATTACTTCACACATTATCATAAAAAAAACTATTTATTTATTTCCTCACAATAGCCTCGTTTTCTCTCGTATATGTGCCTTCTTTTTTTTCTCCTATCTTCTTCCCTACTTGTTATTTTACATATCATTATATTAACAACTATTCATTTTTCCACCAGACTCTTCTCAATTACGTCTCTTCTTGCACATCTCATTTTTCCTCCCTTATTTTTCTTCATGTTTTTCTTTTCTTCTTTTACTTGTATTTTTTCTCTTCACATCTGACCACTTCACGATCTTACCCCATTCCTCGTCCCCCCACCTCTCTCTCTCTCTCTCTCTCTCTCTCTCTCTCTCTCTCTCTCTCTCTCTCTCTCTCTCTCTCTCTCTCTCTCTCTCTCTCTCTCTCATCCTCCTCAAAAAGAAAGTGTTTACTCTGTTAATTTCCCTGTGTCTTCTTGCCGTCAGTACACACAAAGGTACACACACAGGTACACATCGTTATTGTACCTGTGTGCTCTGGGTGTGGGTGCATTAGTCTTCATGGCCCACCTGTGTACATACATTGATTCCGAGCGCAGCGCACCAGTGTAACGGAGAGGTGTATTAATGAGAGTACCTGTACATTACCTTTGGCACTTGGGATCTTGTTTGTGTGTGTGTGTGTGTGTGTGTGTGTGTGTGTGTGTGTGTGTGTGTGTGTGTGTGTGTGTGTGTGTGTGTGTGTGTGTGTGTGTGTGTGTATGGGTAGATAAAATAAATACTGTCTTATTATTTAATTGTCTTTCCTTCTCTCTCTCTCTCTCTCTCTCTCTCTCTCTCTCTCTCTCTCTCTCTCTCTCTCTCTCTCTCTCTCTCTCTCTCAGTCATGAATGAGCAGGAATTTCGTTCAGTGTTACGTTTGTTTGGATTGAATATGAATCTGAACAGCGAGGTACTCAGATCGCGACGACCGAATGGGACTAATGACATTCATAATAGAGATGGCGTTATATTCAGATGCTTTTCACTGTTATATACTGTTTGCCTGCCTCTTGAATACATGAAAAATAATAGGTAATGAGTTTTATATAGTTATCATTATTATTATTGCGATATATTCAAATATTGTTTTTATTATATACTATGGATATTTTGACTGCTTTCTGAACCAATGAAAAATAATAATTAATATGTTTTATTGAATTATCATTGTTATTGTTGTTATGTGTCTTTATTGCTGTTGATGTTGTTCTTTCTGCTGCTGCTACTAAAATCAAACTATCATGTCTCCTTTCAACGAGAGAGAGAGAGAGAGAGAGAGAGAGAGAGAGAGAGAGAGAGAGAGAGAGAGAGAGAGAGAGAAAGAGAAAGGAATTAGGACAGATGGACGTGGGGTAGAAATGACTGAGGAAGTGTGTGTGTGTGTGTGTGTGTGTGTGTGTGTGTGTGTGTGTGTGTGTGTGTGTGTGTGTGTGTGTGTGTGTGTGTGTGTGTGTGTGTGTGTGTAGATGTGCTTAGATGTGAATATATGTCGGGTGCGGTTGTAGAGTTGACAGTATTTCCTCAGAGAAGTTCCGTAACAAAGGCACTTCAGTACAGGTGGCGGGTCTTCAATCCTGCAGGTGACAAGTGGTCGAGAGTGTTTGCCTGGCCTGCACCTTTACCCGTCAGAATACTGCTGTCTTAGTATTTAGCTTCTCTTTCTTGAATATTTCTCTCTCTCTCTCTCTCTCTCTCTCTCTCTCTCTCTCTCTCTCTCTCTCTCTCTCTCTCTCATCTAATAGAAGCGTAAAGAAATGAGGTTGATAGCTCCGGAGATGAAACAAGACGAAAAGAAAAATGACAAAGAGGAGGAGGAAGAAAGTAAGGAGGGAAGAAAGAAAGCGAGAGAAAGATGAATATCGTTAGTGGTCAGGAGAGGAAGTGAGAGTAGAGGCAAGTATGAGAGAGAGAGAGAGAGAGAGAGAGAGAGAGAGAGAGAGAGAGAGAGAGAGAGAGAGAGAGAGAGAATGAGAGGAATGCGAACTGAAAGAGCAAAAGCAAGAGGGAGAAGGAGAGATGATGATGAGTTTGTTTAATCATTACTCGCAGCGAAACACAACACAACGTGAGCTCAAAGAAAAGTCCCTCCTATTGTTGCCACCACCCAATCATCAGTGTATTGGAGTCCCCGGCGAGCGTGGTCAGTGTGGTTGAATGCACTCCACCTTCTAATTGAAAATACTTGCATCATTTGACCCATAATGCAAGACCTGATTGAAGTGTCCTTTTTAACTTTCCCCTTTCGTCATTTTATTTCTCATCTACACACACACACACACACACACACACACACACACACACACACACACACACACACACACACACATACCACCACCATCACCACCACCACACACAAACAAGATGATTTAAAGTGACTAGGTTCTTTCTCTTTGTGTTTTCAGGAGTAAGAGAACTACGTAGATAATTTAAACGCAGACCTTCAATTGGTTAACTTCATCATCATCACTGCAACCACCACCACCACCACCACCACCACCATCACAACAACAACAACAACAACAACCTTGACGACCAGCACTACCATCATTATCTTCAGCCACACGACCTTGTAACACCACCACGAGCACCACCACCACTACTACTACCACGAGCAGTATCCTTACCACTATCACCACAAAGACGACCCTCCACTCAATAGCAGTACCACCCACGCCGGGAGGGAGGTGCGACTTGCTCTTCGCTTCAAAGGAAAGTAAACTCGCCCCGTACTAATAAGGTTGGGAGAAAAAAATGTGATAAAAAAATAGATAGAAAAAAAAAATCAGCCTGGACACGCTCGATAAGAAGCCAATTTACGCAAGAGCCGTAAAAAGTGACCTAATTTGTGGTTAGAGGGAATTGTATGTTGAGGGAGAGAGAGATGGAGGGGAGCAGGAGGAGTGACTCTACCATCTCTACCACCACAAATACCAACACCACTAACAGTACCATCACCAAAACCGCCACCACCAATACCGCCACCAAGAGCAGCATTAACAGTAGCGAGATGACGTGAGTCTTAGAGTCTTCAGAAACCACCCACAGATAGAAAGGAGGGGAACATAGGAGACTAGACGAAAATAAATATCGAAAATATTGTACCTCCGAAGACAAAGGTGATCTCGTGCAAAGAAAAAGAGACAATAAAGTGGAAGTACTTTGTGAAGAGGAAGAAAGCAGGAGGCGCTGAGACCAAAGGAGAAAGGAACGATGAAAGGAGAGACGTGAGCGAAGCAAAAAGGGACACCAGGTGTTATTGGACTGAAAAATAGACGAACGCTGCTGTGCGAAGGCAGATGACGCTGGAAATATATAGACAATGAATTTATCTTTCATCTCAACGGCGGAGAAAATACATCTACAGGTTATACGAGAACACAGCCAGGAGAGAGAGAGAATGGGGAGGAAATGGATAAAACTCCCAATGGAATAGTCCCCCAGAAATAGCTAATTGAAACCTTAACCATTTTATACAGTGAGTAGATAGATGTAGAAGCGAATAGATAAAAAAAAAGGCATAAGAAAGAAATCATATACATATATAGACTTAACCAATGGAAATACTACAACCACACGTACTCGCGCGCGCACATATCGAGAGACAAAACCCAGCGTAATCTTAGAAGGGATAGACTGCTCTGATCCGACGCCGAGCTGAGCACCGTCCCGACGGCAGCCACGTGAGACAGAAGGATCAAGCTGGTAGCGTTGCGTTCTGAAGACCTGCCACCGCTTACACACCTGCACACACACACCAGCCGGGATGATGTGCAGCAGTGGAGCAGTTCTCACCCTCTCCCTCACTCTCCTCTTCTACATCCGCCTCGTTGTCTGCCAAGAGGACCACAGTAAGTGAATCTGACTTTTCCTTTCCATGTCCTGGTGAACCTATGTCTCGCGTTTCCCCTTCCCACGTCCTGTTTGCCATCCTGCTTCTCATCAACCGCTCACCTGTGACCTGGCTGACCTCCGTGACTTCTTACTTCTCTTCCTTCTCCTGCAGCACTTATGACCTTTAACTCCTCTCTCTCTCTCTCTCTCTCTCTCTCTCTCTCTCTCTCTCTCTCTCTCTCTCTCTCTCTCTCTCGTTCTGTCTCCTATTCGCCAAACTCTCATATCTTATTTTTCCATGGTTTATTTAATGAATAATACATATCTTGCTCTTGATATATTTAGCTGTTTACTTTATAACATGCGTAGGTGTATATTGCCACACTTGCTCATGTGTACTCGCCTCTTCATAGTTATAGCTCCCGTGTACACACTCCGGCATGCTGTGTGCTAGCTTTTTCTTCAATATTTCGCTATTGATGTTTGAGTGTTTGTGCAATTTGTGTTGTTTTGTTACAGACGATAAAATTTTTAGAGATTAGATCTGGCTGATGTATGTCTGTGTGTGTCTATATGTGAGTGATATATATATATATATATATATATATATATATATATATATATATATATATATATATATATATATATATATACACATATATAGATAGATAGATAGATAGATGCATACATACATACATACAAATATAGATAGATACACACACACACACACACACACACACACACACACACACACACACACACATATATATATATATATATATATATATATATATATATATATATATATATATATATATATATATATATATATATATATATATATATATATATATATATATATATATATATATATATATATATATATATATATATATATATATATATATATATATATATATATATATATATATATATATATATATATATATATATATATATATATATATATATATATATATATATATATATATATATATATATATATATATATATATATATATATATATATATATATATATATATATATATATATATATATACACACGAGTGGGTATCGTAAAGTTTTAATTAACACCCGGAAGTTATTCAGCCATGTCGATGAAATTTTGTCAGTGTAATCACTGGTCCTCATGTGCATGATGGTGCAAAAAGGTTCTCTTAGGTTTGTTTATATTTTTTACAAGTGGCGCCAGATGTCCTTAACCTGCATGATGGAGAAGATTGAGGCTCGCAACGTGATTAAGTTCCTGCATTTGAAGGGTTACAGTGCCCGGCATCCATGATGAAATAAAGGCTGTCTTTGGTGATGATTGCCCGTCATATTACACTGTTGTGAGATGGAAAAGGAGTTTCCAAGCTGGCCACATGTCCCTCACAGAGGAGCCTAGAACTGGACGACCATCACTGACGGATAGTGCGGCCACAGTGAAGAAAGTGGAGGATCTTATCCTGGAAGACCGACGAGTAATCATCCACGTGATCATGCATGAGACTGGTCTTAGTTAGGGCAGTGTGTGGAAAATTATTCACGACGAACTGCACATGTGTAAGGTGTCAGCACGCTGTGTTCCGCGCTTACTGACTCCAAAGGCAAACACGGCGTGACCTGTCGCGGCAGATGATGACTCTGTTGGAGCCGGATGAAGAGGATTTCTTTGGTCGTCCTGTAACTATGGATGAAAGTTGGATCTCTCTGTATGATCCAGACACCAAAGAGATGAGCAAGGAGTGGAAGCACACCACATCCCCTCCCCCCAAGAAGGCTAAGGTGCAGAAGTCAGCAGGGAAGGTCATGCTGTCGACTTTTTGGGACTGTCGTGGAGTCATCCTCACAGACTACCTTGCAAAGCGTCAGACCATCACTATCGTATATTACTGCACACTTTTGAACAAGTTGCGAGATGCTCTGAAGAAGTAACGCCGCGGTATGTTCACCAAAGGAGTCCGTCTCCTTGCCGACAATGCACCAGCTCACTCATCTCAAGCTGCGGTTGTGGAAGCAAGGCGAGGCTGTGATATCTTGACATATCCACCCTATTCTCCTGATCTCCCCTCAAGCGACTTTTTCTTGTTCCCAAAGATGAAAAATCCACTGCATTTTGATGACACAGATGACTTTATTGAAGAGGTGGAACACTGGTTTTCAAAACAATCTGAGAAGTTCTACAACTGTAGCCGGTGGATGGTTAAGAAACAATGGGAGAAATGTGTGACTCTGGATGGTGACTCTGTATAGAAGTCTTAAGGACCAAAAATAAAAATGAAGTTTCTAACTCGTTTACTTCATGGTCATAACTAAAATTTAACGCTGCACCCTCGTCTATATATATATATATATATATATATATATATATATATATATATATATATATATATATATATATATATATATATATATATATACAGTCACCTGCCCGATAACACGAGGGTTATGTTCCTGGAGACGTCGTGTTAACAGAAATCGTGGTAACAGAACATAATTTCTCCATAAGAAATAATGGTAATAGTTGGGGCTACATTCCTAGACCTCGAGAAAGTTCGTCTATTTTCGATTTTTTTACTAAAATTCCTAAACAAACACTAGTAATACATTTGAAGGTTACAGAAAAACGCAAATAAAACATATTCTTACCATATTTGTATTTATTGTGTGGTAAAATAACTCATTTTACAGATGTAAACATTATGACTCATTACCATCACTGTAGCTTGCCGTGCTCTCGTCCTAAGCCTCACTCCCCTCTCCCTCCTCACCCCGCTCTCTCCCTCATGTTCCTTAAAACGGTCTTTTTTTTAAAGAAATGGTGTAGTTTCGTCTGCGTCGTCTTTCTTTTCTTTTGTTCTAGCTATACTTTGTAGCAGTTAAACTCCGACATCACTTTTCTGACCACTGTTGCACTTGTGTTAATATTTGGATCTTTTGCTTCTCGTATAAACGATAGTGATTTTTCAAGATCAGTTTTGGTCAAGATCCTCTCGGGTTTTGGGGTTTCCGCTGTAGGGCGAGATGCAGCTGCCTCCAACTCTACTTTCTGGATCTTCTCCATCTCTAACAGTTCTTCGTTTGTCAATTCCTCTCTGTGTGATTCTAGCAGCTCATCAATATCCTTCTGTTCACTGAGGACAACAGGCAGTGAGTGGGAGAGTAGGAGTCAGTCAGACCGCCTCTCCAGCGCTCTGGCGGCGGGATATTCAACCAGAGTAGGCGGGAAAATCAAGCTCGCGTAACATACATTTCGTGTTTACAGACTATATATTAATAAATCTTACGTCGTGTAAGATCGGAATCGGGGTAACAGAGGAAGGTGCCTGTATATATATATATATATATATATATATATATATATATATATATATATATATATATATATATATATATATATATATATATATATATATATATATATATATATATATATATATATATATATATATATATATATATATATATATATATATATATATATATATATATATATATATATATATATATATATATATATATATATATATATATA
This sequence comes from Portunus trituberculatus, assembly GCF_017591435.1. Classification (NCBI taxonomy): domain Eukaryota; kingdom Metazoa; phylum Arthropoda; class Malacostraca; order Decapoda; family Portunidae; genus Portunus; species Portunus trituberculatus. The sequence goes on from NC_059291.1 coordinate 15,839,170, forward strand.
TATATATATATATATATATATATATATATATATATATATATATATATATATATATATATATATATATATATATATATATATATATATATATATATATATATATATATATATATATATATATATATATATATATATATATATATATATATATATATATATATATATATATATATATATATATATATATATATATATATATATATATATATATATATATATATATATATATATATATATATATATATATATATATATATATATATATATATATATATATATATATATATATATATATATATATATATATATATATATATATATATATATATATATATATATATATATATATATATATATATATATATATATATATATATATATATATATATATATATATATATATATATATATATATATATATATATATATATATATATATATATATATATATATATATATATATATATATATATATATATATATATATATATATATATATATATATATATATATATATATATATATATATATATATATATATATATATATATATATATATATATATATATATATATATATATATATATATATATATATATATATATATATATATATATATATATATATATATATATATATATATATATATATATATATATATATATATATATATATATATATATATATATATATATATATATATATATATATATATATATATATATATATATATATATATATATATATATATATATATATATATATATATATATATATATATATATATATATATATATATATATATATATATATATATATATATATATATATATATATATATATATATATATATATATATATATATATATATATATATATATATATATATATATATATATATATATATATATATATATATATATATATATATATATATATATATATATATATATATATATATATATATATATATATATATATATATATATATATATATATATATATATATATATATATATATATATATATATATATATATATATATATATATATATATATATATATATATATATATATATATATATATATATATATATATATATATATATATATATATATATATATATATATATATATATATATATATATATATATATATATATATATATATATATATATATATATATATATATATATATATATATATATATATATATATATATATATATATATATATATATATATATATATATATATATATATATATATATATATATATATATATATATATATATATATATATATATATATATATATATATATATATATATATATATATATATATATATATATATATATATATATATATATATATATATATATATATATATATATATATATATATATATATATATATATATATATATATATATATATATATATATATATATATATATATATATATATATATATATATATATATATATATATATATATATATATATATATATATATATATATATATATATATATATATATATATATATATATATATATATATATATATATATATATATATATTGTGTGTGTGAGTATGTGTGTGTGTTTCACTGTTTGATATGCTGCAGTCTTTGACGAAACAGCCAGACGTTACCCTACGGAACGAGCTCAGAGCTCATTATTTCTGATCTTCGGATAGGCCTGAGACCAGGCGCACACCACACACCGTGACAACAAGGTAACAACTCCTCGATTTACATCCCGTAACTACTCACTGCTAGGTTAACAGGGGCTACACGTGAAAGGAGACACACCCAAATATCTCCACCAGGCCAGGGAATCGAACCCTGGTCCTCTGTCTTGTGAAGCCAAGCCAGAGGACCAGGGTGTGTGTGTGTGTGTATGTGTGTGTGTGTGTGTGTGTGTGTGTGTGTGTGTGTGTGTGTGTGTCTGTGTGTGTGTGAGGTTTCTCTTTTCTGACTGTTTGTCTTTCCTGACTGTTTGTCTGTCCTTCCGTCTGTCTGCAGGTAAATTTGTATGTTTTTTTTTTTTTTTTTTTGTCTGTCTGTCGCCTGTATTCACGATTTCTCTGTCTGTCTTTCTGTCTGTCAGTCTGTCTGGCTGTCCTCCGCAGCTCTCAGACCGTGGCGGGCCTACCCTTTTCATCACGTGTGTGTAGCTGCTCGGCAAACATAGCACTCCAGCTGTTGTTTGCACGTAATTAGCACCGCTTGACGGAACGTGGCGAGCGGCTACTGATGGGAATCTCATCGCGTCATAATAATGTTCGATTCTTTACTGTAAGGATCGGGATCACCTTTTGATCCTCTGTGGTGTTCATACTTACGGCTACATGACGGAAATTACCTT
>NC_059291.1:15846539-15851539 GCF_017591435.1 Portunus trituberculatus
GCATCTTACTTTTGTATTTCTAAATTTCTTTGTTCCAATCTTTTGTTTTCTTTTCAGCCTCTCTTGTATCTCTTTCATCTCCCTCTTCCTCGTCCTGTTCGTTCTCCTCCACCTCCTCATTCTGCCTCTCCTTGTCTTCTTCTAGTTTTCCTCCTCCTCCCCCTCCTCCTCTTACTCCTACTCCTCCTCTTCTTTCTCCTTCTCCTTCTCTTCCTCCTTGAAGTTTTATTTTTTCCCCTTCATTTTCTTTCAAGCTACATTTTCTGTCTCCCTTCCTCCGTCTTTTCCGCCTAATTTCTTTGGACGCTCCTCTTGTGTTTGTTGTTCTTCCTCTACCTCTCTTCCTCTTCCTTCTCTTCTTCTTCCTCCTCCTTTTCCACTTCCTTTTCCTCTTCCTCCTCTTCTTCCTTCTGGATATCTTGTTTTACACTGCCTTCATATTCTTCTCTCTCTCTCTCTCTCTCTCTCTCTCTCTCTCTCTCTCTCTCTCTCTCTCTCTCTCTCTCTCTCAGTTTTTATTCAGTTTCAGTTTGTTTTGTTTTTATATCTTATTTTTTCTTAGTTTTCTTTGTACTTTTGCTTTCCATTCTTTTTAATCAATTTTTTTTCTTGTTCATGATTTTTGCTTTAAATTCTCTCTCTCTCTCTCTCTCTCTCTCTCTCTCTCTCTCTCTCTCTCTCTCTCTCTCTCTCTCTCTCTCTCTCTCTTTCAGTGTTGCCTATTACTTCACGTGAATCCATCAGTAATTAGTGTGGAGAGAACGTGTATCAGCAATTAGGGAAGGTAATTATAATCAAATACCCCAAGTTTACCTCTGCGTGAAGGTAATTAGTATACCGATTGCGCTCAGGTGAACCAACTGTGCCTGATGATGTGTGTGCGAGTTTCTGTATTCTTTTGTTTTCCATGTTTTTCCTTTTCCTTTATATTATTCTTCGTTAATTTATCGTCATTTTCGGCAAGTTATGAAGTTCAGGTGAAAGTTATTGTCCGTTTCTTTCATTCAAGGTTACTTTCATGATTCTATATAGGGTCTAAGAGCAGGTTTATGTCATTAGTGAAGAAGATACACGTAAGGATCATTCAAGTAATCTTTGTTGCCTTTAATGGTAGTTTCTTCGAAAATCCATATGTAGGTACTGATGCCTTCAATGATTTTCTCAGAATTTTAGTGATAGTATTAAGAGGGATTCCTTGACAACCCTTAGTTTCACCTTGTTTCTTTGGCGTCTTCAAGATAACAATAATAGATTAAATAGGTTTCCATACTTTCAATGAGGAAAATACCAGCATGAATCCAATTTAAAATCTGTTGCCTTTAGAAATAAAACTAATAGATACTACAAACTCTTGGCACTTTTATTAGTATCTTTACAATTTCAATAACAGATCAACAAGTATTCTATATCACCAATCCATAAGACACTCGAAAGAACGTGACTAATAATCCTCATGGCTTTTTGAAACAGTGTCAGTGAAAACCTAAAAGGTCAAATACTAGCCTTAATGGAGTCGAACTAGGGAATGTGGCAACTGAGGCTAGAGGGGACAAACTGAGCCGCCTGGAGGTGTGGCAAGGGAGGGGGAGGAGGACCGGTCGCCTAATGGTCGTTGAGTGAAACACCGCTGTGGTTATTGTGATTTATGGCAAGAGATTGCGGGAGGGGACTGAATGGGCTGAGTGGAGCAGTGGCGGGGGGCTGATGGTGGCTGTATGGCTGCCTAGCTGTCTGTCTGTATCTCTCTCAGTATCTTTAATTTTTTGCTCTCTCTCTCTCTCTCTCTCTCTCTCTCTCTCTCTCTCTCTCGAACGCAAGCACACTTACGTACTCACACACACACACACACACACACACACACACACACACACACACACACACACACACACACACACACACACACACAGCAAGAGAGAGAGAGAGTGAGAGAGAGAGAGAGAGAGAGAGAGAGAGAGAGAGAGAGAGAGAGAGAGAGAGAGAGAATAGCACTGTCAGAGACACAGGAACAGACAGGAAGCAGACACAGAAAGACAAGTCAATATCACCATAAGCTGATAGGAATAGAGACACGGAGAGAGAGAGAGAGAGAGAGAGAGAGAGAGAGAGAGAGAGAGAGAGAGAGAGAGAGAGAGAGAGAGAGAGGAAAAATTAATAAGAAAAGAACAAAATGAAAGAGGAAGATGATGATGATGATGATGAAAAAATAAAGAAAAGGAAGAAAGGAAGAAAAGAAAAGAACAAAAGAAAAAAGAAGAAAAGAGCAAAGGGGAGAAGTCAGAGAAAAAAAGGAGGAAGAGTAGGAGTAGGAGGAAGAGGAGGAGGAGGAGCAGGAATGAAGGAACGAAAAAGAATGGAATGGAAAGGAATCACAGGAACACCCACTCCTTTACTGGGCGTCATTGCGCGGGACACTTATAAATGACTAAGCTAATGAGAAATCCATCATATTAATTAGCTGTTGACACACCTGACGCTGATAGATTAGGTGAGGTTGTCCCCGCTTCACCTGTCTTTAATTATAATGCATCGCACCTTCTCTTCGTGCGGCCCCCGTCAGGTGTGTGGGAGACGAGCAGGTGTGGGAGTGATGTCTGGCAAGCAGGAAGTTGATTTGTTTCAGGTGCAATGATTAGTTTAGCGTGCCGTGATTAGGCGAGTTAATTATTGCCTCGACTCATGTGCTGCACTGTGTTGCGTTGTTTGTGTGTGTTGTGGGTAATATTCAGTGGATGGGAGGGGCTTTCCTTTCATGTTTGTGTTTGGTATGTGTGTGTGTGTGTGTGTGTGTTTCACTGTTTGATCTGCCGCAGTCTCTTACGAGACAGCCAGACGTTACCCTACGAAACGAGCTCAAGAGCTCATTATTTCCGATCTTCGGATAGGCCTGAGACCAGGCACACACCACACACCGGGACAACATTTACATCCCGATTTACATCCCGTACCTACTCACTGCTAGGTGAACAGGGGCTACACATGAAAGGAGACACACCCAAATATCTCCACCCGGCCGGGGAATCGAACACCGATCCTCTGGCTTGTGAAGCCAGCGCTCTAACCACTGAGCTACCGGGCGTGTGTGTGTGTGTGTGTGTGTGTGTGTGTAATTCACTATTTGATCTGCTGCAGTCTCTGACGAGACAGCCAGACGTTACCCTACGGAACGAGCTCAGAGCTCATTGTTTCCGATCTTCGGATAGGCCTGAGACCAGGCACACACCACACACCGGGACAACAAAGTCACAACTTCTCGATTTACATCCCGTACCTACTCACTGCTACGTGAACAGGGGCTACACGTGAAAGGAGACACACCCAAATATCTCCACCCGGCCGGGGAATCGAACCCCGGTCATCTGGCTTGTGAAGCCAGCGCTCTAACCACTGAGCTACCGGGCCGTGTGTGTGTGTGTGTGTTTTGGTTGCGTTGCAGGTTATAGGTATGTATTTCTGAGAAAGAGAGAGAGAGAGAGAGAGAGAGAGAGAGAGAGAGGGAGGGAGGAGGATGGGAAGGAGGAAGGCAGCGGGACTGAAATTTTTCTATTCACGCATCAACTGCACGCTTTAGCATTCTCTCTCTCTCTCTCTCTCTCTCTCTCTCTCTCTCTCTCTCTCTCTCTCTCTCTCTCTCTCTCTCTCTCTCTCTCTCTCTCTCTCTCTCTCTCTCTCTCTCTCTCTCTCTCTCTCTCTCTCTCTCTCTCTCTCTGGACATGTACAGTTTTTATCCTGCCAAGCATTTCATATCCTTCATTAGTTTCTCTCTGCTCCACATCATGGGAAGAAGGATCAAATCGGCGATGCTTTTAGATTAGCGTCTCTGACGGTGAATCATTAGTATTGGTATTACAGAGAGAGAGAGAGAGAGAGAGAGAGAGAGAGAGATTGTGACAGTAAGTGAATTTCAAGGAATATGAATTAACTTAAGTATGATTAAATTAACGAATGTATAACAGTTGTTACGACCCAGAGTGACCTGACTGGGTACCCACAAGGACTTTGAGCACCTGTCACTGATTAGGTTAAATCCCTCTTAATAAATAACAAAATATTAAGACAAAGAAATTAAGAGTGATCAGGCTTCGCTGCAACAGTTCTTAACGCAAGGGCCACTCAAGGGTGTAAGAGAACTAAACAATGATAATAAGGAAAGATTAAGAAAAGGAATTTAAATCCTTAACATAATTTATTACACAAAAATGAGCAAAGTTAACTTAACAACAATCAAAATTAAAACTAAGGCCCGTAGGATAGAGAAGAGTTAATCATATCCAAATAAATAATATAAAAGCAATCATAAAAATATAACACCACAAAAGATAAAATAAATCAGAAATAAATTTAAACTTGACCGCTGGATACCGAAACTATAAGTCACCCACGTGGTATCAGCACACCCGCAGCTTACAATCACATACACAAAAGAAATAACTCATCAACACCAAAAAAATATAATAATTAAGCTGATCAGAGGTGAAAAAGTATTATATCAGACCACAAAATAAGTACATAAGTATAAAACTTATTAGAGGCAAAAAGTGAATAATTACACCACACACTTGCCTTCCCCTCTGGCTGGTACACAAAATAATAGGTAAATCACCACAAATATTATGATTGCTAGGTAATATAACCAAAATAGCACCCAAATACACTCTTGGCAACAAAATGGCAGGCTGGCGTCCCTCACGCCAACACAAAGACAAATTCACTAAATAATACCGGGTTAGCACCCAAAACACACAAAATATTCTCACGTCACTACTCACAGTGACTATATAAGAGCCAAAGAGAAACAGAACTCTAACCAATCAGGAATTAAAAGGAAATATACTCACCCAAGAACAGAGAAATGTGAGGGGAACGGAGTGGCGGCGGTGAGTGGGTGCTTCCTCAGGGCATCCGCTAAGGTCTGACCTGGCGTCGGTTCACACGGCTTTGTCCAAGGGGAAAACATTACGTCACATGATGTAATCTGAGCACCAATTGGATAAACACTCTAG
>NC_059291.1:15854039-15861539 GCF_017591435.1 Portunus trituberculatus
TTCATACATTTTAATACTTTTAATGGACGTGCTTTTAATTGGTGACGTAATACTAGTATAGTAGCGTTAAATGTTTTATTATCTTGAGTGGAGGATGTATCTACCTTATGCTTTTTTTTTTTAACAACATTTAATATCCATTATCTTCTTGCGTCAGTATTCATTCAAATGAAATTAATCCCCTCGTGTAGCCTTGTCTTTTGAGTTTTCACATTTTAATCAAACTTTCCTTTCACAAAAATGTGCGAGCGAGAGAGAGAGAGAGAGAGAGAGAGAGAGAGAGAGAGAGAGCACTCCAAAAGTAGATCATAAATGAAAATTTGAAAGAATTACGAGAGAGAGATGCTGTAAATGGGTTGACTTCTGATCTTTCATTACTCAAGAAGTGTAATGAATTTTTTTTATCATCTTTTCTTCTGAACGCCTCAAAAGTTTAGTTCCTGCAGACAAGTATTCAGTCTTCTTTAATAAATCTGAACGCTTTCATAACCTTTGAAGCAGTGAGAATTCTTGGGTTGCCCTTCACTAAGAATCTTAACGAGAAACTTCATATCTCACCCGCTGCTAATCCAATAAAGGTGAGCGTTCTCTATCATTCCTGCCCGTTCTCTTCACCACACGAGCTTTGCCGAGGATTTGTCAGCGATGGCCTCCTTTGTCTCTGTGGCGTGTTGCTCTTGTGCAGTTATCTTTCCATGTGGATATGGTTTGTTTGGTAGATAGAAACGCCTGCTAGAGATATAGATAAAACCACAAAGATATGATATATCATTGGCATCTATTTTTTTTCCTGGCGATCATCCATTCAAGCACTAACCAGATGCAGCGTTTCTCAAATTCTCTGATCTGGTTGGAAGTGGTGCAAATTTATGTGTTCTTAATTTTAATATATAAGGAACACCGGCCAAGGGCAACATTTAAGAAATAAAAAGGCTCACTGAGATGCTGGTCCCAATACTGATGTCAAGAGTATTACGGAAAATGTAAGAATAAGTGTCTTGAAACTTACTGAGAGAAAACATGCAATTAGCAATATCAGACGAACAGTTTACATGAAAATACCGGGAGAAGATAGAGTTAAATGCAACATTTAGGTGATGAGAAAGAGGTTGAAAACTGTCAGTTAGAGACGAGGAGTTTATAAGACGTAAAGCTTTTTGATTCCACCATCTTTAAAAGAGCAGATGAGTGGAACCCCCATTCATGTCAAGTATATTCTTTAGATGGACCGAAAAGACGCCTGTACAAAGTTAACGGCTGATGGGTTAATAAAAACATGCATAGACGACTCAGAGTGCCTAACATAATAAAACCTGTTATAGAAAGAGATGAAAGTGAAGTTTCCTATCTAATTTATAAAAATGAACGACGGACCAAGGATATTCACTGTAAAAGAGGATCATTGTTGTTTGGAAGGTTGTATCGAATAGCTAGATGGATGAATTGATTTTTTGAAGTATTTGAACAATACTAAGTTAACCCGGCGTCAATGTGTCAATATAGTAATTAGTTTATTAATGCTTTAACTTTTACTATAATGACTATAATGATATGTTCATTTCATGTATAACCTAGAACTTTAATATGTATGTGTTTACATTAGACTGAAGCTGCGTAAGGGAAAAGTTGCGTGTGTGTATATTCTCTAGATTACAACTTCATATGTAAAGTATGGATATTATTTTATGATATACATTTTCAATCTGATTTTTACTACTTTGGTTTATCATTAAGCCCTAACACCTGTTCTTTTTATATTATTTTTATGGGTACGGGTAAACTCTCTGACAAGTAAAAAGAAAGTCAATACATTCTCTATTTATATGTATAGGACGGGATGCTGGAAAGGATAACGGGATAGGGGAGTTAGTAGTTTCCCCCTACATAACTCTATTTCAAGCCATCATGTCAGGAGCAATTCGTCACCTCACTTTCCATCTTTTAATTAACTGTCAGTGTCTCGTTGCTCACTACATTGCTACTTTCCTTGCAATCTTGTACCTCTATTTTCATGCTCACTGCTTCCATGAAGTCCATATTCGCTTCGTGTCTTCCTTCCCGAAGATAACTACAGCACGGGGCTGCCATGATGCCGAAACGGTGAGTTGGTGATAGTAAAATATGAGTGACGACAATTGCACAGACTGTGATAGTAAATTAGGAATGTGGATGTTTGAAGTACTGGTCTCTCTCTCTCTCTCTCTCTCTCTCTCTCTCTCTCTCTCTCTCTCTCTCTCTCTCTCTCTCTCTCTCTCTCTCTCTCTCTCTCTCTCTCTGTATGAAACGAAGAACGAAAAAAGAGCAAGAACAAACAACAACACAGACATTGACCCTCATGAGACTATTATTAATATATTTAATAAGGAACATGTGATGGTGAAGTCATTTAAACAACAACATAGTGTTATAGTGCAAGGATTTGGTTTTGATAACGAATATAATAGATGCAATGTAAGAGAGCTGCAGCGTGGCAAGGTGTCGTGTAGCCAGACTATCAGCACCTCGCCAATACAAGCACACCACAGTAAACTCAAGGAAATGGCGAGTCAGCACGAGGCCGCAACTAACACGTAAAAAATAGCTAATGAAGTGTCGGCTTGATGTAAAACAGACTTATTATTAGGTAAAAATACGCACGCACTTTCATAAACGAAGCGGCTTTTTATCTTTTCAGTAGCGTTATTATGTGTCTCTCCGGTGTGGCGCAGAGATTAGGTTTTAACAGGAATGAGAAAATAGAAGGGAAGAGGTGGAGATTAATTGAAAATATGTTCCTACGGTTAGTAATCACCAATCACCAGGGATTGCTACAGATGTATGCTTGAATATTTCATAAATAAATTAAAACTATAATAGGTTTCTCCCTCACAATTATATCAGACAGATGATAATCATTCTAAGAATTAAATAATGAAAGTTAACATAGATATTTACATGTAAATTCTCCAACCGCTTCTTCATACTTGTCTCATTCTGTGTTTTTTTTTTTATATAATAATGAATTTCAATAATATTATATGCATTTTTGTCATCAGCTATCATCTTTTCAGTTTACAGTCGTTTTTCAATACTTTTTTCCATAGTTCGAGCTGATTTATGTTTGCATTATGATTTAAATCGGTTGTTTTTCACTTTGTTCAAAGACTAAATTCGCTGTTTTTGTTCAGGATACATTCATTTCATACAAATGTTTACCTTTCTTTAGTGTTTTTTTTTTTTTAGATACTATTCCATTATGTTAACCAGACTATCTGTATGCTAATATGTTTCTTTCATTAATAATTAGATATTTACAATCCATTTCCTTTAAAGTGCTCATCCTTTATTAGGTATTCCTCTGAATCACTACACTTCATCTTTAGACATAAAATCTTACATTACTTTTGTATCATCTTTCATTCTATAACATGCTGAACACTACCGAATGTACATCAACTTTATTTTCTTGGAAACCCCCCCCTCTCTCTCTCTCTCTCTCTCTCTCTCTCTCTCTCTCTCTCTCTCTCTCTCTCTCTCTCTCTCTCTCTCTCTCTCTCTCTCTCTCTCTCTCTCTCTCTCTCTCTCTCTCTCAGCCCCATCATTTCTCAGTGTCAGGCCAGCGCACGCCAGAAGCTATCCTCAAATTTCTTCTTTCCAATACATTTAGTCTCTTTCTCAGCCTTGCATTTAATGGAGAAGGTTCATACCTATAAAATTAATATAAATCCACGATAAATGGCTAAGAAATAAATAAGCAAATAAGTGCGTTTTTTGCGCAATTTATATGAAAGCGATGAAGTTTGCCTGAATAACCTCGCTGTGGAATGTGCCTTCGATACCAAGACTCACCATTAAGCTCAGAATTCTTAGACATTTCAGTTTTTTATTGCAGCTCCTTTTGGCAGACTTTCGTGATGGCTTGGGGAAATTTACAATGGAGTTTCTGTGGAGTAAGTGTTAGCTGAGTCTCTTTTGCATCATGAACTGAAAATACACTCATGAGAATCCAAGTAACTATTCAAGTGGCCCGGCTATAGCGTTCATCAGTGATATCATAAAATGTTCTAAGAATTTGGTCTGAAAAAACAATGCTTGTTCAGCTTGTAAGGGCTTTATCATGTTAATAGCATGACTCCACTAGAGGTATATAGATGATGAGTTCTTTTAACTAGATTTATAAAATGCTGTAAAGTGTGTGAAATAAAGATTAATTGCATCGGATAAGTTGACGTTTCGTGCATGATAATGAATAGAGTGGTGAATACACACACACACACACACACACACACACACACACACACACACACACACACACACACACACACACACACACACACACACACGTATACACGGATATAATATATGTCCAGAATATTCATATCTGACATCACTATATGGAAAATAGCTATCAATAGAATGTTGACATAAGAACAATAAATAAACAATAAAAAAAAAGTGGAATGACTTCTTTTATAGAATTGAAATGAGAAATATATCTTCAGTCACATCAACTATTGTAGTTTCATTAAGTATCAAATTAGACATACAATTCAAAAGTCAAGTTAAAAGACACATATGTTTTGCTATTTTACTCGCATCAAAAAATTCCGGTCGTCTCACACAAAGTGACACAAAGTTGTATGATAAACGCCAAACATTTTTCTAATATCATATTATTGTTTTGAAACCGGAGCACGTTTTTATCTTCGTTTTTTTTTTTTTTTTTAAGAAACGATTGATCTAAATTTTAAGTGTAATTCCCCCTGCGTCAAACATTTTTATTTGTTTCCCTAGTAAAAAACAAAGTAACGTATCCTTTGGATTGATGAAAGGAAAAATTTACTTACATTGAAAAAAATCTGAAAAACATTAGATAATTTCATCAAACCAACAGATATAAAAGTATTATCTGATTCAAGGACACAAATATGATCCAGGGGCCACACATTAAGAGGCTTGCCCATTTGCCTCGCCGCTTCCCGGGATTCGAACCCGACCCTCTCGATTGTGAGTCGAGAGTGCTAACCTCTACACTAAGCGGTGTGTGTGTGTGTGTGTGTGTGTGTGTGTGTGTGTGTGTGTGTGTGTGTGTGTGTGTGCACGCGCGGGTTCAAACTTAAATGAAATAAATATTTATTTAATTTAAGTTTGAACCCGCGCGTGCACTTACACACACACACACACACACACACACACACACACACACACACACACACACACACACATACACACACACACCGCTTAGTGTAGAGGTTAGCACTCGAACTCACAATCGAGAGGGCCGGGTTCGAATCCCGGGAAGCGGCGAGGCAAATGGGCAAGCCTCTTAATGTGTGGCCCCTGTTCACGTAGCAGTAAATAGGTACGGGATGTAACTCGAGTCTCAGTCATACCCGAAGATCGGTCTATGAGCTCTGAGCTCGCTCCGTAATGGGAAGACTGGCTAGATGACCAGGAGGCGATCGAGGTGAATCACACACAATATTATATATATATATATATATATATATATATATATATATATATATATATATATATATATATATATATATATATATATATATATATATATATATATATATATATATATATATATATATATATATATATATATATATATATATATATATATATATATATATATATATATATATATATATATATATTTTTTTTTTTTTTTTTCATTAAAAATAGCACAAATTCTTATCTAGGATAGCTCCAAAGTATAAGTCGTTGGAACAAAAGATAAAATTCAATGTTATGTTTGAAAATTACAAGATGAGATTTCAAATTAATTTCGTGTTCTTATGAATTGATATAAAGAACATCATGTTCATATGGATATCATTTACACTCCTAGTCTTTATGCTTGCGAAAAGATAGCAGGATTGGACAATAGCTTCATTTCGATTATGATATTGTTAGATAGTTATATATATACCTAGTTGAGAAAATATTCACAGCTGTAAAATAAAATGATATAGGAAGATTATTTTCGTGTGAGATATCGCTAGCCATTGATCAGAGGCCCACAAATCTACACACACACACACACACACACACACACACACACACACACACACACACACACACACACACACACACGACTGCTCACAAGGGACTGGAAAGCGTGTAGGACAAAGAGAAGACGTACAGTACATGCTATTGAAGTTTTGTAGATTTAATTTGTTACGTAAGTTTAGGGGCACTTTCGTAAGTTTGGGTGTGTCTGTGTATCGTTTTAGTCTCTCTCTCTCTCTCTCTCTCTCTCTCTCTCTCTCTCTCTCTCTCTCTCTCTCTCTCTCTCTCTGACCAAGCATCAGTACAACTCACCATTACCAGCACCTTTATCTTGCCTCGAATGACTTCTTTCTCCCGTAAAACCCTCTCTCCTCCCTTTCCCTCTCCCATTCTCCTTCACATTCTCCCTGCCATTCCCATCATACCTTCTACTATTTCCATCTCCTTTCCTATCTCCCTATCACATATCCTAAACTTTCCTTTTGTTTTGTTTTCTCCTCCCATTTTTCCTTCTTTTTCCTTCTCTTCCTTCTCCTCCTCTTGTTCCTCTTACTTCTCCTCCTCTTGCTCCTCTTCCTTCTCCTCTTGCTCCTCTTCCTTCTCCTCTTGCTCCTCTTCCTTCTCCTCTTGCTCCTCCTCCTCCTCCTCCTCCTCCTCCTCCTCCTCCTCCTCCTCCTCCTCCTCCTCCTCCTCTTCTTTGACGATGGGAATGTTAATAGAACTGGTGTGGGTATGAACACGAAAAAGTCACTCACCTCCCTCCCCTACTCTCTCTCTCTCTCTCTCTCTCTCTCTCTCTCTCTCTCTCTCTCTCTCTCTCTCTCTCTCTCTCTCTCTCTCTGTTTCTAAACCGTGGTGAGAATGAGAGTGTTTCTCATATGAGTGATGCTGAGCGTGTTGTGTTGTTGCGTTTGTTTTTTATTTTATTTATTTATTTTTTTTAATCATGCTCTCCTCGTTTTTATGGCGTGTCGTGTATAGGAAATATATCTTTTTGTCTGATTTTTCGTGGTGCATTTTTTTTTTTGTGTGTGTGTCTGTGTGTGTTATGTAGGTGGTGGTGGTCGTGATGGTAGTAGTTGTCGTGGTTGTCGTGGTGGTCGTGGTGGTGTGATGTAGTAGTGGTAATACCGGTACTGGTAGTAAGGAGTTATTTTACCGTTATCGCCAGCCTTACTATTACTACTACTACTGCTACTGCTACTGCTAATACTACTACTACTACTACTACTACTACTACTACTACTACTACTACTACTACTACTACTACTACTACTCCTACTATTCTTACCACCACCACTGTTACTACTACTACTACTACTACTACTGCTATTACCCTTACTACCACCAGTGCTGCTACTGCTGCTGCTACTGCTACTGCTACTACTACTACTACTACTACTACTACTACTACTACTACTACTACTACTACTACTACTACTATTCTTACCACCACCACTGTTACTAGTACTACTACTACTACTGCTGCCCCACCACCAC
>NC_059291.1:15869039-15884039 GCF_017591435.1 Portunus trituberculatus
AAGGAAAAGAAAAAAAATATATATATAAATGAAGAACCGCTACAAGGAAAGTAAACTAAATATGAACAACAATACAAAATAAAGAGAAGGAAAATAAAAATACGGGAGAGAAAATTTGAATGTAGAAAAAATATATAGAAAGAAAGCTAAGGAAAGTTTAAAAATGTTAACTACGAAAATGTAGGAAAATAAAAGAAAAAAAAAGTGACAGGGAAATGGAAGGAAAAAAGTAGTAACAAAGGAGCAGATGACAAGGAGAAAGAGAAAAAAAGAAACAATATGGAGGAAGAAAATGTCACGTGTAGCCTCTCTCTCTCTCTCTCTCTCTCTCTCTCTCTCTCTCTCTCTCTCTCTCTCTCTCTCTCTCTCTCTCTCTCGTTTTTATTCGCATTGTTTTTCTTATTTCCTCTTGTACATTTATTCTTCTTTCATCTTCTTAGTCTCTTTGTTTCTTTTTGATGTTATTAGTGGTTGTTGTTATTATTATTGTTGTTATTATTTTATTATTAGTAGTATTATTGTTATTGTTATTATTATTATTATTATTATTATTATTATTATTATTATTATTATTATTATTATTATCATTGTTGTCATTATTATTATTATCATTATTATTATTATATTATCATTATTTTTATTATTATTTATATATTATTACCATTCTTTTCATTATTTTTATTATTATTATTATTATTATTATTATTATTATTATTATTATTATTATTTTTATTATTATAATTATTATTATTATTATTTTCATTATTCTTAACATTATTATCAACATTATCATTATTACCATTATTTTTTATTATTGTCATTATTGTTATTTTTTATTGTCATTATTATTATTAATATTATTATTATTATTACTATCGTCATCATTATTACTAATATTCTATGCTATTATTCTTGTATTTATTATTGTAATAATGGTGATAATAATAATAATAATAATAATAATAATAATAATAATAATAATAATAATAATAATTATTATTATTATTATTATCATTATCATTATTATTGTTATTGTTATTATTAATATTAGTAGTAGTAGTAATAGTAGTAGTAGTAGTAGTAGTTTTCATTGTTACAGGGTAAATTATGATCATCATTATTATTGTGATCATTATCTCCATTTCTTTCCTCTTCCGCAAGTATTGATTTTGTATAGGTATTGGTCCTCCACCTACTCTTCCTCCTTCTCTTCCTTATGGTCCTTCTCCTACTCCAACATTTATTACTACCTACTTAATTTTTACTCCCTTAGCATTTTTTTTTTTCTTATTGTATTACTATTATTGTCATTTTTTGTCTTCTCTTTCTATTTCCTTACTTTGCCGAAGCCTTCTTGCAACAGCCACCTCTTTCTTCTCCTTTTTTCACTTCCTCCTCTTCGTGCTCTTCTCTTTCTCTGTTTTCCTCCCTCTTTTGTCTCCCTCGAAACCTTTACACAGAGGAAGGAGGTCAGAAAGGAAGGATACAATCTTTATCTTCCATTTTCTTTCTTCTTGATGTTTATTTCGTTTCCTCTCTTCTTCCCTGTTCTTATTTTGTTTTCTCTTGATCTCCTTTCTTTTCCTCCTCTTACCTTTTTTTTCTTCGTTATTTTCCATTCAATTTTTGTTTGTTTGTTTTCTTCTCTCCAAATGTTTTTGTTTATATTTGTTTCATGTGAGTTAAGTTTTCATAATATTTTTTTTTCACTTTCATCCCTTATGTTTAATCATCATTCATTACCACATCATCACTTTCATGAGAGCGTGAAGAGCAAAACATATGATCGCTATTCACCATCATTCCTTCACCTTCATTGCTTTTCATCACACCCTTCACTCTCAGCAGTTGTATCGCCAGTACGTATGATCTCTCATCACTACGAGTATTATCATCACCAGTAATTAATGTCTTTGTCATCATTTCGATTTAGCGTATTGACTTATCTCTTTCTCTTCGTCCTAGTTCTTCGTGATTCATACAAACACACTCAATATGGATTAATCTGTTGTTCTTTACTTTTTCTTTGGAGTATTTTGCATTCCTACTCATTGTCCTCCTCCTCCTCCTCTAAATACACTCAACTACACTTTGATCAGTTGCTGTTTGGTTGTTCTCTGTAATCTTTTGTATTTCTCGTCTTTCTCCTCCTCCACCTCCTCATCTTTCCACCACCATCACTACCGCCACTACCCTCACCCCGGTATCGGCCAGCTGTCGATTTGAAATAAGGGTGCCAAAATATACCGAGCTGTTCTTACTCGTGAATTGCAAATGCCAGGCAGTGAGAAATGACTTTAATCACCATAATTTCTGTTTTGTGGTCGTGTTTGTCTTTTCCTTCCCACTCGAGGATAGAAGTATTTTTGGTAATATGTTTTTTATTTTGTATACTTTTAAATGCGATTAATTTTTGTTTTCTCTTTATATTTGTTTGATATGTCACAGTGTTATTGTGAATACATAGGAATAAAAAAGAACCCATGAAAAAAAAAAACATGCATGACAAAACTGTGTGGCTTTTTTTTTTCTTTTTTTTTTCTATTATGATTGGAATGGCTATGAAAAAAAATGCCCTTTAATTTTTTGTCTTATTCATACATGCATGCATACATACATACATACAAGCATACATACATACGAACGTAAAAAATATCCGCATCTGTACAGTACCACTGAAATGACGGGACAACATATCGTTCACTTTTTATTGTTAACTACACAAAACACACACACACACACACACACACACACACACACACACACACACACACACACACACACACACACACACACACACACACATATATATATATATATATATATATATATATATATATATATATATATATATATATATATATATAACAATATCAAGCATCCTGAAAAATCAAATATGCAAAATATTCCATGTTTTTTATTTCCTCGCTCTCGGATTTGATGTTATTCTTTGTGTGCGGTTTTTTTTTTTTTTTTTTTGACGATCCCCTAGTCACCATTCAAATATAGTACAGGCATTTTCCCTGTACTATGGCTATTGTGCGCCAGAGCGTGTTGATAATGGCAGTAGCAGCGTGGTTGGGGAAGGGTGGTGGGTGTGGCAGAGGGTGTTAGTGGCTGAAAGGGTGCTTGGGGATCGGATATGATCATGGTGGTGGTAACAGTGTGATGGCTTATGATTGGAATTGGTAGTGGTGATGATGGTGGGGGTGGTAGTAGTAGTAGTAGTAGTAGTAGTAGTAGATGTCGTTGTTATTGTTGTTGTTGTTGTTGGTGTGGTGGTGGTGGTGGTGGTGGTGGTGGTGGGATTATTGTTGTTGTTGTTGTTGTTGCTGTTGTTGATGTAGAAAGTAACATTCATAGTTGCAGTAGCTGTGATAGTAGTGATAGCAGTAGCAGAAGCAGCAGTAGTATTGGTGTTGGTCAGTACTACGGGCTGTAGCAATAGCACTGACGATGTGTTGACAATTTTACACGTTATTGATATCAAACCATGGTGGTGCAGATGAGAATGACTGTATAGTAGAACAAAACATACCTTGAGAAAAAAAAAAAAATCTTAGGAAACACCATAAAAATACAGAAAAAAACACACAACACCCATAAAAAAGAAATATAAATAGATAACATGATCACAAACAACCACCATCATTTCACAAACGAGAAAAAGAAAAAGAGAAACAAAGGAGCTGACCCAGAGAGAGTAAGGAAATTAAGGACGCAAAGTAAAGCATCCCCCATAACGAGAAAGATCAGAAAAAGAACGAAAAAATACCTCAATATCGTTAGGGTACAACAACATTCAACGGTACGACATAAGAAAGACGAGGAGGTTACCATTAGAATAGGAGAGGCGGGAGGCAGAAGTAGGATAAGGAAAGCGGTGTTTGGGTAGATCAGAAGATGTGGTAGGATGATTGGCGGAGGGATTTTCAGGGAGGGAAGAAGGTGTAAGAACAGAGCAAAGTAGAAATGTAGAAGAGTAGATGGATTAGGAGGAGGAGAAGGAAGTGAAGTGAAGGAGGAGGAGGAGGAGGAGGAGGAGGAGGAGGAGGAGGAGAAGGAGGAGGAGGAGGAGGAGGAGGAGGAGGAGGAGGAGGAGGAGGAGGAGGAGGAGGAGGAGGAGGAGGAGGAGGAGAGAAGAAGAAGAAGAAGAAGAAGAAGAAGAAGAAGAAGAAGAAGAAGAAGAAGAAGAAGAAGAAGAAGAAGAAGAAGAAGAAGAAGAAGAAGAAGAAGAAGAAGAAGAAGGAGGAGGAGGAGGAGGAGGAGGAGGAGGAGGATAAAAGGAATTGCAGGAGAAGGGAAGGGGAAAAAAAGTGAGGTGTGTGAAGGTAAAAGATCACAAGAATTACTGGATATTTCATTCCCTTTATAGTCCAGAGAGAGAGAGAGAGAGAGAGAGAGAGAGAGAGAGAGAATGAGAACAAGAAAAAGTGATGAAAAAGATTAAGCAGGTGAAGAAGAAGTGAAAGTGAGAGAGACTGAGACAAAATGAGGTAAAGAGGAGAGCTAACGAGACCCACGGAGTGTTTGAGATCAAGAGATATGTGCTTCCCCGCCTGCCGCCTCTCTCTCTGTGTGTGTGTGTGTGTGTGTGTGTGTGTGTGTGTGTGTGTGTGTGTGTGTGTGTGTGTGGCTATTTGCTCTCGTGTGTGTTCCATGCCTTTGTTCGCGTGCGATTTCCTGGTTAGTGTTTCCGTAAGTGGTAAAGAAGTCGAGCTGATGGAATACGAGAGAGAGAGAGAGAGAGAGAGAGAGAGAGAGAGAGAGAGAGAGAGAGAGAGAGAGAGAGAGAGAGAGAGATAATTGAAAAGAATGCTATACGAAATAAAAGAAAATAGGTGATTAGATGAAGCGCCAGACAAGAAGGAAACTGCAAGAAAATGGGGTTAGAATGGAAGAATGAAAAGAGGGAATGAAAGCTGAAAGGAAAAGTGGTTGGAATGAAAACCAACGGAAACAGAGAATAAGGGAGAGGAAAAACATGGAGACAAGTAAGGAAGAGAAGGAAAAAGAGGAGAAGGGCTGGAAAGAAAGAAAGATAGTTATAAAATTTTGACAGTTATATGAAAAAAATGGAAAATCAGAGAGATGATAAAGAAAAGAACAAAAGTAGAGAAAAGAAAATGAAGAAGAAATATGCAGGGAAGCGGCAGAAAGACAGGAAAAGAAAAAAAAACATGGATAGGAAGGAAAATAGTAGGATTAGAAACTGACAGAACGAAGAAAGAGGGTAGGAAGGAAGGAAGGAGGAGAATCAAGCGTCTCACTCTCTTGACTCTAGAGGAAGAGAAGAAGAAGCAGGAGGAGGAGGAGGAGGCACACCCATGTAGCCTTACGTCAAGTTGGTCTGAGATAAAAGTCTTGGGTGATCGTTGTGTTGAACTGATGGCGTCGAGAGAGCCTGAGGTGACAGTGAATCTGATTACTGGAGGCCAGGTGAAAAGCAGAAGCAGGAGCACGAGGAGGAGCAAGAGGAGGAGAAGGAGCAGAAAGGTGGGGGATATGGGTGAGGCGATGTTGGCCAAAGAGGAGTAGGAATAGGAGGAGAAATAGGTGGTGATGCAGGTGAGATGTTGAACATACAGAAGAAGGAAGAGGAGAAGAAGGAGGAGGAGGAGAAGGAGGACCTGTAAGTGGTGATGTTGGTGAAAGTAACACTGATGGAGTTGAAACAGAAAGGAAGGAAGAGGTGAAGGGGAAGGAGAAGGAGGAAAAGGAGGAGGAGAAGGAGGAATATGTTGGTATGGCGGTGGTGCTAAAAGAAGAAGAGGAGGAAACATCAACAAAAATAGAAAGAAAGAGTGAATGTAAATAAACAAGGACAAAGGATTAGAAGAAGCAGTGAAAGAAAAGTGACAGAACATAAATAAAAGAACGACTTAAAAAAAAAGAGGAGGAATACCAGAAATAGATGAAAGAGAAACAGGAGAAAGAGTAAGTGGAGGAGAGGAGAGGAAAAAAGAGTTGGAGGAGGAGCAGAAGGAGGAGCTGGAAGAGTAGATACGAGAGAAAGAGAAGTAGGAGGAGAATGAAAAGATCAAACAGTTATTTGCACACACACACACACAAAAAAAAAAAAAAATAAATAAATAAAAAAAAAAAAAAAAAATAAACAAAGCCAGTTGTTCCGAACTAGTAAATATTAAAAGAAAAGGGAAGAAAAGAAATAACTGGTCACCTTGGCATTGTCTTGGGCGCAGGTGCTAAGGTTGTCTCCCGCGCTGCCTTACCGCTCTTCTGTTCGAAAAGAAACACAAAGGATGGACTTGTAGCACCAAAATCCTTTTAGATTTTTATACATCTCTTTTGAGTTTTATTGCTTTCTTTAATCGTGGTTATTTCTTTTATTGCTTTGTTTTTATTTCATCGTATTTATTTATTACTTATTTTGGTGTAAAAAGGAGTTTGTTGAAAAGTCATTTAAAACTGTATATGGGAAAAAAAAAATTACATTCCTAATATTTACAGTTTTCTTTTCAAATAATTTAAATTTGAAAATGAAGCTTTGATCTCATTGGCCAGTGCAAGATCTTTAGGTTTGCTGGTGTGGTTCCTATTAAATAAATTGTTTAAGTTCCAGGAAAATGGAGAGAAAGCGTGATAGTTAACTCATGAAAGGGACGAGTGAACCAGTGCGCTTCTTAAAAGTCTACTCATTTTCTCATGTGTGTTTTACGGCGATATTTTTTTTTCTCTTTTCTCGTCTGCAAAATGGAAATGTTTTTCCTTTCTCATTCATTTCACTCCTACTGTTTAATGCAGTTGTTTTTATTAACTTACTGAAGTATTTTACCTATCCCTTTTGATAATTATGATTATTAATTTCCTTCTTAAGTTTTACTTCTTTCATTTTCCGACTAAATATATTATCATGTTTGACTTCAATACTTAATATCTCCGCTTCTCTCTTCCTGTGTTCTACCATTTTTTTCTTTTTATTCCCTCACATCATTGTTACATATTCCTTATGCATGTACTTCAAATCTTCCCCTTCCCTCCTTCAGCTCTGTTTGTACACCCACTTCATCATCTTCAGTTCCTCCGTCCACTCCTTCATCTCATTCGTAATTTTATTTTGGGTTTCTTCCCTGCTACCAACCTCCTTCCTTCCTTCCTTCCTTCCTTCCTTTGTTCCTTTTTTCCTTCCTGCTTTCCTTTCTTCCTTCCTTACTTCTTTCCATCCTTCATTCCTCCCACCTCCATCTAGGTCGTAGTTCCATCACTGTTTATTCCTAACCATTTATCTTCTTTCGTACCTTCCAACCTTCCTTCCTTCCTTCCTTCCTTCCTGCTTTTCTTTCCTTCTTTCCTCCATCTAACTCTTATTATCATCTCCTGTTCCTTCCTTGCTTCCCATCGTCTTCCTTCCTTCCTACCTACCTATTTTTATTTCTGCATGGACAGATGACCTTAAGGATTACTCGAGAAATGCTCCAGACATACTCACAGTGTTTCCTCAGTTAAGTGTCTCTTCAATGTTGCTTGAAATATTGTTACTGGTTGGCGACTCGACTTTAGTATACAGTTTATATTTTATCGTTTTTATATTTTGAGATACGGTACAAATAGAAGAAAATATCACCCATGTGTTTTTTT
Organism: Portunus trituberculatus; assembly: GCF_017591435.1. Classification (NCBI taxonomy): domain Eukaryota; kingdom Metazoa; phylum Arthropoda; class Malacostraca; order Decapoda; family Portunidae; genus Portunus; species Portunus trituberculatus. Next base: position 15,876,639 of record NC_059291.1, read on the forward strand.
TATTTATCGTAGAAATTGGTATTTGTAGCTAAACGTGTTACCATTCTCTCTCTCTCTCTCTCTCTCTCTCTCTCTCTCTCTCTCTCTCTCTCTCTCTCTCTCTCTCTCCAGCAACCAGGAATGTGAGTGGGTTTGAAAACCTTTTATTTGCATTTGCCACTCGCCACCTAACGATGGGTCAAGCCACGTGTGAGGGCAAGACATATCGCCCTTTTGTGTCTCCTGTCGGCTGTATTGTTCTTGGTAGCGAGAGAGAGAGAGAGAGAGAGAGAGAGAGAGAGAGAGAGAGAGAGAGAGAGAGAGACATACTCAGATCTTATCCCTTCCATTGTCTTCTTTTCGATTTATTCTATCTTTCTTTCTTCTCTTTCTTTCTTTTTTTTATTCTTTATCTTTTGCTATTGTGTTTTCTTCTCTTCCCTCATTTCCTCTTTCCCTGTTTTTTTTCCCTGTTTTTTTTAATGTTTGTTTATTTGTATTTCATTTTATCTATTGCCAGTTTCTTTTTTCTGTTATGTTTTTTCTCGTCTATATTTGTTCTGTAGTGTCTTATAATCTGTCTGCCTGTGTGTGTTTGTATTATTACCAATTTGTCTTGCTGCCTCTCTATTTATCTGTCTATTTATATATCTATCTATCTATAGTAACTAATTTATCTATCTATCTATCAATATCTACATAACTTCCTTACCCATCTATCACTCTCTCTCTCTCTCTCTCTCTCTCTCTCTCTCTCTCTCTCTCTCTCTCTCTTTCAGCTCTTTACCTTCTATCTTAGATTTTATGTGTCTTTGCATCTCTTCATCTCATCCTTCCTATTTTTTAACCTCCTATCCAATTATACATTTATTCACATCAGTGTGCTTACTGTCCTACCATCTGTACCATCCATCTTGACAACTATCCTCTCAATGTGTGTCCATTTATTCTATTAAACTACTTCAGCAATTAGGCAAAAAAGGAGGAAAAAAATGCATGTTGGAGAATTAAGACCGATTCGAAAGTAGTTTAAATCACCATTAAGTCTCCCATAAAACCCTAACTTGATGGGCTGAAGAGAGAGAGAGAGAGAGAGAGAGAGAGAGAGAGAGAGAGAGAGAGAGAGAGAGAGAGAAAAAAAAGGGGGGCGAAACGTTAGTACTGAATTTAATAGGCTTTCCGTCATCCTCAGATTATTTTCCTTCACTCTCATTTTGATCCATGTCCAGGAAAAAGGAATAAGGAATTGGAGACGATATGAAGAAAAGTGAAGTAAGAAATGTGAATAGTGGAGCACATGAGACTAATGGAAGGAACGAAATGGGAGGAATGAGGAAAGAGGAGGATATAGAGGTTTTGTGGAAATTAGTGAGAGGAGGGAAGGGGTGAAGGGAAGGCTATGAGGGAGTAAAAAGGAGCAGGGGAGGACAGTGGGATGGGAATAGAGGGGGGTGATAAGTGCAATAAACCACTTTGGATCTTTTTTTTCTGCTTGATTTGTGGTTATTAATGCCTTGATGCAATGTGTGTGTGTGTGTGTGTGTGTGTGTGTGTGTCCTCTCTCTCTCTCCCTCTCTCTCTCTCTCTCTCTCTCTCTCTCTCTCTCTCTCTCTCTCTCTCTCTCTCTCTCTCTCTCTCTCTCTCTCTCTCTCTCTCTCTCTCTCTCTCTCTCTCTCTCTCGTAGAAGGATACAATTTAGCTGGAAATGATCCACCCAAAAGTCCATTATCGCTGTGGATTGAATTGACTACTGTTGAATTACTGTGGCAGGAGGGAACTTGGTAGCGTGGTGTTAAGTTTTATTGCTATTATTATTATTATTATTATTATTATTATTATTATTATTATTATTATTATTATTATTGTTATTATTATTATCATTATTATGTTGTTGTGGTATTATTATTAGTAGTAAGATAATTTATAGCTTGCTTTTATCTGTATTTTTTCATATGTTGATCTATTTACCTGCTGACATCTTATCCTGAGGAATATTTATTCCATTAAGTAAATAGTTGGTGACATAAGCACCTGCTGATCTGTAAAACTCGTGGCACATTTACGTGGTGATTTGCATTAGTGGTGACGTGGTGTTAGTCGCCTTGTGCTCTACGGTGTCCCTGGTAACCTTAGCCTGTCCTGGTGACAAAAAATTACACCCACAGCACGAGAACGAGCGAAGATGGATTCCTTCGAGTCATCCTTTTATGTTATTACTTCAAAGACAGAAACACACACACTCTCTCTCTCTCTCTCTCTCTCTCTCTCTCTCTCTCTCTCTCTCTCTCTCTCTCTCTCTCTCTCTGCATGTATGTGTTTTTCTGCATATAACATATATGGAAATTAATTACTTCTGATGTACCGTTATATTCATTACCTGCACGTAAAATTCGTAAATCTTTCTGAAGGGCGATTGTCACACTGGTTTGGAGAATGAATTTCGTGACATTACAGCTTTAGAATGCATTTTCATTCCTGAGAGGTGGACCGTGAGACACTTTTCCAGGGTTCCCCTCTTGCTGGCAGCATCTGGGTCTGATTGTGGTGTGTTCGCTCAAAATTGGATGAAGTTAAAATACACTCTCCGTCTGGTGCGTGTTGGTGGAGAAGTACGGTTTTGACTGTTTCTGTGTGTGTGTGTGTGTGTGTGTGTGTGTGTGTGTGTGTGTGTGTGTGTGTGTGTGTGTGTGTGTGTGTGTGTGTGTGTGTGTGTGTGTGTGTGCGTGCGTGCGCGCGCGTGCTTTTAGACTGGGACGTGTGTTACCTACAAAAAAGATAAGAAGTTTTTGCGGGAATTGAGTGATTAATTAGTTCGTTAATAGTTAATTCATTTATTATTTTAGGTATGAGAGTATTTTCAGTTCATTAATCAATGAAAAACGAAAAAAAAGATGTCTTACTGTATCTTTAATGTTTCAGGTATAATGCGTTACACATTGTTCATTATATATATATATATATATATATATATATATATATATATATATATATATATATATATATATATATATATATATATATATATATATATATAGAGAGAGAGAGAGAGAGAGAGAGAGAGAGAGAGAGAGAGAGAGAGAGAGAGAGAGAGAGAGTAAAAATGTAAATGAAAACGGTTTTATTACTTGCATCTCATCTCTGTAAGCCTTATTTCATTAAGTTAATATAAAATTTAGTTCACTTAATTCCATTCCATACTTGAAAAGTATCAGCCACTGTGTCTACCAGTTCTCCGCATTGGTGTCCCAAACACAAAATTCTGAACAACTACGATATTCATTTTAGTTATAAGTAACAGTATCTCTTTCCCTTACTGTGGCCCACGCTGCTGAGGACCGAACAACAAAACATCTTTATTTATTTTCCCTTATTTCTCTTTCCAATATGAAAACAGATGGTGCCAACTTCAATGCAGGTCTTGGTGCCAACTTTGATACAGGATTCGGTTCTAGTTTTAACGCAGGTCTAGGGAAAATATTTACATATAACATTACGAATCTCCTTTCTCTCTCTCTCTCTCTCTCTCTCTCTCTCTCTCTCTCTCTCTCTCTCTCTCTCTCTCTCTCATATGCGTATCCCTTTTTTTATTATCTATTTATGTCCGTCACATAAAGACAAAAACGTCATAAACATGTACATCATTAAAAATATACAGATAATTTAGCACACACAAACTAGAGTTTTTTTCCTCCTGCTCCTCCTCCTCCTCCTCCTCCTCCTCCTCCTCCTCCTCCTCCTCCTCCTCCTCCTCCCTCCTCCTCCTCTTCCTTTATCTCCTCCTCCTCCTCCTCCTCCTCCTCCTCCTCCTCCTCCTCCTCCTCCTCCTCCTCCTCCTCCTCCTCCTCCTCCTCCTCCTCCTCCTCCTCCTCCTCCTCCTCCTCCTCCTCCTCCTCCTCCTCCTCCTCCTCCTCCTCCTCCTCCTCCTCCTCCTCCTCCTCCTCCTCCTCCTCCTCCTCCTCCTCCTCCTCCTCCTCCTCCTCCTCCTCCTCCTCCTCCTCCTCCTCCTCCTCCTCTTCCTCCTCCTCTTCCTCCTCCTCTTTCTTCTCTTCCTCTTCCTCTTCCTTCTCTTCTCCTGGGCCCTTTAGCGAGCTAGGTAAAAGCCACATAATTCAGAACACATCTGAATTATCCCGTTTTGCCTTGGCCAGGTTTCCTCAGATAATCCTTTATGCACAGAACGACGCAAAAAATGGGTGACGGACAGCTGGGTGGGTTGTGGGAGTGCCGCCCTTGTTGGTGCATAACAGAGGAAGCTAAAATCCGCTAATTTGTGTCTACATGCATTGGAGTATAAAGCGCTAAGAGAGAGAGAGAGAGAGAGAGAGAGAGAGAGAGAGAGAGAGAGAGAGAGACTAGATTACACAGGCTAAGGTTCTGGGTAGGAACGTGTAATGAGAACATAGAAGTGAAAGCAAAGCCACGCAACTTGCAAGTGCGCTCACAAAGACTTTGTTTTGTGTAATGGCTGAAAGCAACGTGCCTGTTATTAATTTCATAATTTCTCCAGCTGTTTGGACTTCAGGCTGTTGTTTGTATTTTGTGGCGGGCAATTGTTTGTTCTTTTGAAGTAACGATGTTTCCCATGTTAACTTTTTTTTTTTTTTAGGCAATTATTTGTACTTGTCTCTAAATATATCTGGAGTCATAACAAGTAAAAGCATTGTGTATGGTAACCATAAAACGACTATTTGCTAGAGAATGGATATGAACATTAATGGATAGGAATGACTGGTGAATAAAGATTGGTATATTTAATGTAGAAACTGCCACATGAATGGTTTCTTATTTCTTGCAGCTTATCGTATGTTCTTCTGTGCAGTTTCTGCTTTTTCAATTTTTTTTCCCTGTATTATTTTTAGCGTCTAGAATTTTTTTTCTTCAAATATTAACGTCTTCTTACCTTTTTAAATTAATTTTTGTCTTTCGATTAAGAGTGTCACGCATCCTTACATTTTCACTCGTGCAATCAATAGCAGTACATGACATAATGATCTCTCTCTCTCTCTCTCTCTCTCTCTCTCTCTCTCTCTCTCTCTCTCTCTCTCTCTCTCTCTCTCTCTCTTTCGCTACTAGTACAGTCTGTCGCCTGATTAGAGACACAACGCTCGTGATAAGACATGAGCGATCCAATCTGGTGGCGAGCGAGTGGGTGTAACGCAATCCAGCTTTAATAGGTAATAACAGTAAGTTTTTCGGGGGCTTGTTTTTTTTCCTCCCGAGGTATTAATATTAAATGGAGGAATTTGCATTGCTTTGCTTTCGCTTCGCCTTCGGCCTCAGTGGTAACATAGCTTGAATTTCACTCTTCGGTATTAATCAGACTCGCTGGTCAAAACACACACACACACACACACACACACACACACACACACACACACACACACACACACACACACACACACACACACACACACATACACACACACACACACACACACACACACACACACACACACACACACACACACACACACACACACACACACACACACACACACACACACACACGTATAAGATTAACAATAGAGAATGCTTGCAAAAGTAACAAGTTATTATTAAAGGGCATAATGTAAGACTTTTGACTGATTTCTCCCTAATAGTATCTATATTGTTTACAACAAAATCAGAAAAAATCTCGCACGAATAACATATTAGTAAATAAGTTTCAGAAAATATTTTTTTATAACAAAATGATTGTGAATGATGATGATATTGCTGCTGCTGCTGCTGCTGATCTTGCTACTTTTGCTGCTTCTCCTGCTTCTGCTACTCTTGTTGCTCGTGCTGCTCTTGCTACTACTACTACTACTACTACTACTACTACTAATAATAATAATAATAATAATACTACTACTAATAATAATAAATAATAATAATAATAATAATAATAATAATAATAATGTTACTAAACCAATTAGAACAATAACAACAGGAACATCGAAAACAATAAAAAATTCCTGTTTCTCGAACACAATTCATAAGGATAGGATTCAAAGCACATAGAAATAGAAAGAGCCGGATCATAACGGACATGTTGTAATTCACATAATCTAAGGAATCAAATAATACCGAGCCAGTAATCAGACGCTAATCCCTTTCAGTCTCCGCGCTGCAGTGTGTGACTAAGCCATACATTTCCATTCCCTCGGGCTAATCTTGTTCAAGAGAAGTTAAGAGGAAGAAGGGAGAAATCTATGAAGTTAATTAATATTCAAATGCGTGAAAGTGGGAGAGGGCGGATTAGTGGTCAGAGGTGTAATGTTATGCGTGAAAAGTCAATCAGGGTAAAGGTTAATCAGAATAATAGATTAATTATCGCATTCACTTATATGTAAATACCATTGTTACTATTATCCGATGGCGAGTGTAAGCAGGTAGCAAGTGTGACTGTCGTGCGTGTGTGTGTGTGTGTGTGTGTGTGTGTGTGTGTGTGTGTGTGTGTGTGTGTGTGTGTGTGTGTGTGTGTGTGTGTGTGTGTGTGTGTGTGTGTGTGTTTGTGTGTTTGTGTGTGTGCGCGCGCGAGCACCAAAGTGCATCTGTGTATTGAAGTTAACAGTAATGTTCGAAACTTGAAGAGCAAGTAGGGTCGATGTCCTCACTATACCCGAGAGAGAGAGAGAGAGAGAGAGAGAGAGAGAGAGAGAGAGAGAGAGAGAGAGAGTGACTTTGACCGATCAAGGGAATGGTGGGAGACTGGAGCGGAAGAAAAGCTCAGGCACTAATGTGGGAATAAAGGAATTACTGCCCAGAGAATTAATTAATCGAGGTTGCGACTGTGGAAGAGAGACGAGGAGAGGAAACATAAAACATTAATGAAGGAAATCAGCGGAGAGAAGAGGAAAAAGGAGGAGAATAAGGAGTGACTTTGGGAGGAGGCAATAGAACAAAATTGCTAAAAATTGTGAGGCTGCGACGAAAAGAAGTGGACAAAGCGAATGGAAGACGAGATGGAAGGAAGATGAGACCAGATGAAAGAAGACGGACTTGAGCGTGATACAAGAAGGAAAGAAGGGGAGGAGGATTAAGGGACAGGTGAAAGGATTGAAGAAGGATGTGATGGAGTCAATACAAATGAGATGAATTAAGGAGGGATGACAATTATACAGAGATAGAGATAGATAGATAGAAAGATAGATAGATAGAGAGAGAGAGAGAGAGAGAGAGAGAGAGAGAGAGAGAGAGAGAGAGAGAGAGAGAGAGAGAGAGAGGTGGGGGTAGCAACATGAAATAACATGCTGGAAAGATATCATAAGAAAACAAACAAAGACATATTTGTATTTCGATATCTATGTTTATTTTTTCAACCTAAAACAAACACCATTAGCATCATTCAACACCAACACCAATACGTACGGCAACAATAAAAATCAGCGAAAACAGCAATATTAACCACTTTATAACTATTGGTACTATCTTTTTACT
>NC_059291.1:15889039-15896539 GCF_017591435.1 Portunus trituberculatus
CTCTCTCTCCTTCCAATGGATATTCTAAACAGAATTATCATATCAATTTTGCAATACTGCAAAAGATATCTAATCTCCGTAAAACTACATGCATATTTCAATCCGTTTCAGCATGATCTATATATTACTTTGAGCTATGTTGTTATGTTGTGCCATGTAATGAATGAAATGGTATTTTGCTCATTTAGTTTATTGAATTATGTGCCAAAAATTTAAGAGTATCAAAGCTCTAAAACTGCAAAGTATACAAACCTGACTTATATGGTAAAGCGAATACAACTATGTATCTATGAAAAATTAAATACCTTTACCCATCTATACTTCGTCTCTCTCTCTCTCTCTCTCTCTCTCTCTCTCTCTCTCTCTCTCTCTCTCTCTCTCTCTCTCTCTCTCTCTCTCTCTCTCTCGTCTGCTTTCGTTCAATCTCGTTTACTCGCAATTTATCACCGTTGCTTTCCTATCCATTATTACAATATTGCTTCCTTAACCTCCTACCACCTTTGAGACGGAAGAGGAGTGGCAACTTGGCCGCCTATTAACGTCAATGCATCGTTAATGATCGATGTGCCAGCGGGAACCGAAGAGTCTCAAGCTGGTGGTGCTGGTGGCGCTCGATCGTCTATCTATTTGAAGGAGCGGATTAATATATAGCGAGAAGAGCGAGACGACAGATTCCTAGCAAGCATGTATCGGGTGATTATCGGAAGGTGAGACAGGGTAGCGCGTCTTACCTTGCTTTCTTGATGTATTACTGAGACACGCTTGGAGAGAGAGAGAGAGAGAGAGAGAGAGAGAGAGAGAGAGAGAAGAGAGAGAGAGAGAGAGAGAGAGAGAGAGAGAGAGAGGCGGGGGGGGAGGGCTGGAAGGGGAAGAGGAGGAAGATGGGAGGGAGTTGTCGTTAAGATAAGAATTATTGAAGACGATGATGGTGATGTGTGTGTGTGTGTGTGTGTGTGTGTGTGTGTGTGTGTGTGTGTGTGTGTGTGTGTGTGTGTGTGCGTGTGTCTGCTTGTAAGGAAGTGCAGCAAAGAGATGAAAAAAAATTGAGAAAAATTGTATGCTTAAGTGCCTTATTCTTAGAGAGAGAGAGAGAGAGAGAGAGAGAGAGAGAGAGAGAGAGAGAGAGAGAGAGAGAGAGAGAGAGAGAGAGAGAGAGAGAGAGAGAGAGAGAGAGAGAGAGAGAGAGAGAGGAAAATAGTACGAACACATGTAGTTGCAATTAATAGGGAAATCAAAAGTAAATATTTCGTAGTGTTTCTAGTGGTGTACCTTTTTTAAGCAGTGACGGTGTGACGCTTTGTTATTATATCTGTGCAGATGGACAGTGACTACCTTTAGCGATGCCTTAAAGTGCAAGGAAGGAAAGCGACGGAAAGCGCTACACGACATTATCTTTTCAGCGATCACTAATATATACTTTTTTTAGCTGTAAGGAAGCACATTTTCTTCCTAACATATCTTTTTTTCTATTTCAATGTGGTACGCAATTATTTTTTTTATTTTCATGCACGGGGGGAAACTGGCCAAGAGCAACAAACAATATAAAAAAAAAAAGGCCCACTGGATTGCCAGTTTTTTTTTTTAAAGACATTAAGAATAATCCAAAAGACAGGGACATATCTTGAAACCTCTCTCTTAAAAGAAGTCAAGTCATAGGAAAATGGAAATACAGAAGCAGGCAAGGATTTCCTAAGTATACCAGAGAAAGGTATGAATGATTGAGAATACTGGTTAGCTCATGTATTAGAGAGATGGACACAATAAGGATGAGAAAAAGAAGAAAGCCTTGTGCAGCGAGGACGCAGGAGGAAGGGAGGTATGCAGTTAGCAAGATCAGTAGAGCAGTTAGCATGAATATAGTGATAAAAAAATAGAAAGAGATGAAACGAAAAGCTTTTGACTCCACCTTACCTAATAAAACTGTGTGAGTGGAACCTCTTCTGAAGAGCACTACATACAGGGGCGAATAAGGCCCTTATACTACAGAGTTTACAGTTGGAAGACCAAAAAGAATTGGCAGAGACGCCTCAACGCTTAATTTCATAGAAGCTCTTTTAGCAAGAGATGAGATGTAAAGTTTCCAGTTAAGATTATGTGTAAAGGACAGACCGAGGATACTTAATGTGGAAGATAGAGATAGTTGAGTGTCATTGAAGAAGATGGGAAAGATGTCTGGAATGTTGTGTCGAGTTGATAGATGGAGGAATTGAGTTTTTGAGGCATTGAACACCACTCTGCTCCAATCGGAAATCTTAGTAAGATCAGAAGTCAGGCGTTCTGTGGCGTCCCTGCGTGATGTGTTGACTTCCTAAAGGGCTGGACGTCTCTGAAATGACGTGGAAAGACGTTAAGGTGGTATCATCAGCGTAGGAGTGGATAGGGCAAGAAGTTTGGTTAAGATCATTAATGAATAATAGAAAGAGAGTGGGTCACAGAAACCCTGAGAAACATCTCTATTAATAGATTTAGGAAAAGTCCAGTGACCTTGTACCACGGCTGCAATAGAACGGTCGGAAAGGAAACTTGAGATAAAATTTCAGAGAGAAGGATAGAAACCGTAAGAGGGCAGTTAGAAAATCAAACTTTTGCGCAAGACTCTATCAAAAGTTTTTGATATGTCTAACACATCAAAAGTTTCACCGACATCTTTAAGAGAGGATGACCAAAACTCAGTAAGGAAAGTCAAAAGATCACCAGTAGAACGGCCTTGACGGAAGACATGCTGGAGATCAGATAGAAGATTATGAAGTGACAGATTTTTAAAAATCTTCTTATTGAGGATAGATTCAAAACCGTTAGACAAGCAAGACATTAAAGCTATAGGACGGTAGTTTGAGGGATTAGAATGGTCACCCTTTTTAGGAACAGGCTGAATGTAGACAAACTTCCAGCAAGAAGGAAAGGTAGACATAGTTGAAATAGTTTGGCAAGGCAAGGTGCAAGCACGGAGGCACAGTTTTTGAGAACAGTAGAAGGGACCTCATCAGGTCCATGAGCCTTCCAAGTGTTTAGGCCAGCGAGGGCATGGAAAACATCATTATGAAGAACTTTGATTGAAGGCATGAAAAAGTCAGAGGGAGGAGGAGAGGGAAGGACAAGCCCAGAATCATCCAAGGCGGAGTTGTTAGCATAGGTTTGAGAGAAGAATTCAGCTTTAGAGACAGATGAGATGGCAGTGGTGCCATCAGGATGAAATAAAGGAGGGAAAGATGAAGTAAAGTTTTTGATGTTTTTGGCCAGCTGCCAGAAGTCACGTAGGGAGTTAGAGTTTGAAAGATATATTTTCTATTTATGAAGGAGTGTTTGGCAAGTTGAAGAACAGACTTGTCATGATTTAGAGTTTATACAAAGACTGAAAGGTATAAATCTATTGTCTTTCTCCATCGTTTCTTTATACATTCTTTGGTTCTTATATTACAACATTGCTTCATTAAAGCAAGGAAAAACAATGGTTAACTATTTGTTCCTTGAATGTTCCAAGTTTGAAGTTTAGAGGCAAACAATATGCATTGTTACACATTCTTGCGTGTATTGGTAATGTTAATGAATAATAGTTCGGTAATACATTAATTGTTTTGATGAAATTTATTTGTGAGGGAAATAATTGTTGGGTAAACGTGAGACTAATACAAAAATATTTTAATATCTTTAGGTGTAATGTTGTACTTGTTAACATTGCAACTATATACACAAATAGAAGTAGTTAGAGGTAAGTGGTGCGTGCCAGAGTCTACCACCACTTATCATAGCAGTTGTAGCATCCATCTGACCTATTTATCAAGTCGTGGTGGTCATTTCACCATCTGTTATACCTTAACTACCACGCTCCACTGCGGTCTTCCTATATGTAATATCTAGGAATGGATATTACGTTCTTATTGATCTTGGTGGTAGCTAATCTATTATGTGTAGTTAGGAGTAGGTATGAAGAGCAGTTGACTGAAGTTTTTTCTATTACTAGAAACTGACCGAATAAAAGATAAAACGCTTGTTCTAATATGTAGTGTTATTCAAGTGTATGTAGAATGAATGATATAAGGAAAGAAATATGATCAAAATAAATTTACATAAAAAATGCAACCAAGTAAGGATAAAAGAAATATATGACCTTAGATTGTAGCTCCTGATAAGTGTGAATTTTAATAAAAGGCGCGAAATATAACACGATTAAGGTCACTACAGAAATCAACAATAATAAAGGTAAAGCAAAAGTTGGCCTTGATGCGTATTTTAAGTTAACTGAAACCGTCACGCCTGTACAGAAATATATAATTTTTTTTTTTTTACTTTTCAGGTAGAACGTTCACGAAGAAAACATCGCTAGCATGAATAAACTCTTATTTTCTTCGTATTTCAGTGTTTTAGGTTACATTAAAAACCTAGAGATATAATCAATAGCATTGCATTTATGTACATACGTAATTATATTATTGCAATTTTGTTCCTCACTCCGGGGTTCACCGCTTCCCAGATACAATAAAAGTCATTCATGTTACTAATGAAACCTTTTGTCACGGTTTTTTTTTTTTTTACCTAAAACCACTCCTATTTTACATACATCCATTATTACTGGTAGGAACGATAAATGTGGCTTCTCTGGTGTCACTACATAAAATTGAGCAAAAGAAACTGCTTTCATAATTAAAAAAAAAAGATTTTTTCAGGTAGAAGTCAGGGAATTGAAATAAGAAATTAAGTAAGGGAAAGTGGTTTTGTGATAAGCACTTATTTCAAACTTATTTAGCTCAGTACCACTCAATGAAATATAAAAGATAAATCGCTTTGTAAGTTGGTCGATTAGATATCTAGAATCGGTGTTTGAATTCAAGAAAGACTGAAGGCACAAGAACATAGATGGTAGTACGTCTAGTAAGTTCCTTAGACCACTTGACTTATTTCAAATAGTAGAATACAAAAAGTATCTATGTTATTAATCCTCATACTACCCTTTCCTCTAGTTTTTCATTGTTTTCCTTTTCCTATATGAAGAGAAGATGACGACTATATATATATATATATATATATATATATATATATATATATATATATATATATATATATATATATATATACTACTACTACTACTACTACTACTATACTACTACTACTACTAATTGAATGAATAAGAAAGATCGAAAGGAACCTTGGACTGAACCTGAAGTTCCAATGAGCGTTGGCGTGGATCAGGCAGCTCCAATTTTCCTGGCCTAGAAATATAGAGCAGGTTAACCAGATACATTCTCCGCTGCCCTGTTCAGAACTGAATGGTACCAAAGGTATATAAATCCAGGGACGGGAAGTAGTGCTGTGTGTAAAGTGTAGTCCACTGCCTTTTGTCTACAGCTCTTCATTAAAAAGTGCAATAGACATTCATAATGGTGCATTTCTATAGTTCTTCTCTAAAAGAAACTTGTAAATAGAATATAAGGAAATACATTGTACATCTAACTGCGTAAGTACTCCATCACCATTCTCACCAAAAACATTATGTATTATGGGATATGTTTTTTTTTCATAATTCAGAATAAAAAAATAACACTTAAATCTCCCACGAGTTAGAAAAAATTCATGTGATGAATATCATCACAAAACGATCCCGCAATCCGTTTCCCATCTTTCCTTCCTATGCTGAGAATTGCACTTGTTAGGGACAAATTTCCTCAACATGTCGAGCACAGACTTTTTAGAGACAGGTCAGTAACGTTTAGATTTTCCTGGAAACTGATACTTTCTAGTTTCATACATGATTACAGTGACTAAAAATAGCATATGGACAAAGGCATCATTGTAGTTTATATTAATAGAATACGAAACAAAGAGGTGAACAAAATAGCATTCACCCCAATTATTGTTTCTCGTATGGTGATTTTTTATTAAGTCTTCATAACGATAATGAATCAAGGGGACGAGGACTTCAGTACCACATTCTCTGTTTCTTTTAAATTTTAGAAGCAGGAAGAACTACGCGTAATCAAAGAGCAGATGCAGCATTTTTATTTTTTTTATAGCGCAGTTTATGTAATTGCATTATTATGAAGTTATCAAGTTATCAACGTGATGCTGAATTATCCATGAAAGCCTTTCTGTTCTCGGTCAGTAATGCTATTCTTACGCCATGAGGGAAGATAAGAGGAGAGAAGAGAGAAGAGAAGAGAGGAAAAAAAGAGAGAAGAAAAAAGAGAGAAGATAGAAGAGGAGAGGAGGAAAAAGAGAAGAGAAGAGGGAAGGGAAGGAGAGAAGAGGAAAGGGGACCAGGAGGAGAGAGGATATAACAGAAGATAGAAGATAGAGAGAGAGAGAGAGAGAGAGAGAGAGAGAGAGAGAGAGAGAGAGAGAGAGAGAGAGAGAGAGAGAGATAGGCATACAGAGTGATGTTAATAATATTACACTATTTCAAATGGACACTTAATAAAACAAATACGGGTGTTCGAGAATGATAAAAAGATAAATGTAATAATGTTACTTAAAAATATCTTTAATACTTAATTTCTCCATCTAGTAACTCATTAATCATATATATATATATATATATATATATATATATATATATATATATATATATATATATATATATATATATATATATATATATCCATTACTAACACATATACCTAAGCACCACTCATTACAAGGAGCAAAGAAAAATATATCTCTTTTTTTAGTAGAGTGTAATTTATATGAATAGTAAAAGTTATAGTAATACATATACAGCACTAACACAATATCAAGAGCAACACTAATCACCCTCACAAAATAGGAGAAATGCTGCCTTTTTTGTTATGGATTGTAACATATGCATAGTAATTATGAGAGTGTGATGGTGATACTGGTGTGTGTGTGTGTATGTGTGGAAGGCAGATAAAGAGCCACGGAGTTTAGTGAGCACGATTCTGTCTTGTTCACCATGGAATGATGACTGTAGCATCATTATTCTCCGTGTGTGTGTGTGTGTGTGTGTGTGTGTGTGTGTGTGTTTTCAAGGGTTCAAAGGCCATTAGTTACGCTCTACTCTACACTGCTGCTTCATTATTTGTTGTCAGGTTTGTGGATAACTCTCTCTCTCTCTCTCTCTCTCTCTCTGAGGTAAGCCGGATGGTGAAAAGCACGGAAGTAAAGCCAGTCAGGTTGGGTCTTACGTTTTATTACTGTTGCTGCGGTGTGTCTGACCGTCCGCGCCCCACTTCCACACTCAGTAAAGTATTAACACAAATAATGCCGGGAGCTCTCGGTGGAGCTGTCGGGAGCACGGCAGGAAGGGCGTTGGAAGCTCGTGCTAAGCAGACTACTAGGAAAGACATCTCATATCTAAAAAGCCAGTAAGCTAAATGTATAACGCTGAAAATTATAACATGATTTTAAAAGGGAAAAAACAGTAACTCCCAACGAGATAATATATGTCGGTATGTGTGTCTTATATTTTATGTTTACTTTTTTCTTCTGTGAATTTCTGTAGAAAATCACTTAAGAAAATTGTCAAAAGTAAAGGTGAATATAAATTCC
>NC_059291.1:15901539-15921539 GCF_017591435.1 Portunus trituberculatus
ATAGCAATAATGATAAAAATAATAATGATAAAAATTATACTGATGATGGTAATCATAAAAATAATAATAATGATAATAATGATAATAATAATAATGATAATAATAATAATAATAATAATAATAATAATAATAATAATAATAATGATAATTGTAATTACAGCAACAATAATGATAATATTTAATATTAATAATGATAATAGTATTAATAATGATAATAATATTAATTATAACAAAATGATAATAATAATAATAATAATAATAATAATAATAATAATAATAATAATAATAATAATCATGAAAATAATAATAACAATAATAATTTTATGAAAATAATAATGATAATAATAATAATAATAATAATAATAATAATAATAATAATAATAATAATAGTAATAATGATAATAAGAATAAAATAATAAACGTAATAATTACGATAATAATAATAATAATAATAATAATAATAATAATAATAATAATAATAATAATAATGATAATAATGTAATAGTAACAATAATAATAACAATAATAATAATAATCGTAATAATAATAATAATAATAATAATAATAATAATAATAATAATAATAATAATAAAAGTTCATCAAATTTTACAACTTGACTTCTTGCTCATTACTATTAACATTTGCGAAAGGGAAATGACAGAGAAGGAAGGAAGGGTGAGGAGAACGTGGGAGAAAGAAAAAGAAACAGAATGGTTAAAAGGGATAGAAAGAGATAGAAGAGAAGAACAAAGGACCCTCACGTAAGGAACAGGTGAACGGAATAAATGCACATCTAGATTGAAACACATAGATAGATAAAGATAGATACATGGATTAAGAGAGAGAGAGAGAGAGAGAGAGAGAGAGAGAGAGAGAGAGAGAGAGAGAGAGAGAGAGAATTTAGTTATTTCATTCAAAAACCAGGCATTTGATGGTCAGCAGTAAATGAAACATGGATGTGTATGTCCCAAGACTTTTCCTCAGACTTCTTTTCTCGATCACCGACTTCAGGACAAGCAGCTCACCTTTAGGACCTACCTGGCCATTCCTCACACGTGTGGTTGTATTCATAATTAGCTGGCATTGAACGCTAGTATATATGTGTGGAGTGTGTGTGTGTGTGTGTGTGTGTGTGTGTGTGTGTGTGTTTTGAGGATGTGTGTTTTTTGGGGTTTGTGAGTTCTTGTGCGTGTTAAAATGTATTTCTATCTGCTGCATGACCCTTTCTCTCTCTAGCTCTCTCTCTCTCTCTCTCTCTCTCTCTCTCTCTCTCTCTCTCTCTCTCTCTCTCTCTCTCTCTCTCTCTCTCTCTCTCTCTCTCTCTCTCTCTCTCTCTCTCTCTCTCTCTCTCTCTCTCTCTCACACACACACACACACACACACACACACACACACACACACACACACACACGCACACACACACACACACACTACCGCACAATATTATCACTCTTATTAGCTACGAGAATCCTTTGCCTGGAGCTACTAGTGCATTAATATTCTCACTTTTATACTTTGCTTCTTTCACAAATCTGTCTTTCGGAATCAATACGTTACGCATTATTGTATTTATCTGCATCGAACTAATGTCATTAGATCCTCCTCAGTTCCGGTCTGCAATAAAGTTCAAAATTTTCAATATTTACGCTCCATTTTGCTCCGTTGTCAGGCTCACGATACAACACCATCATTTGCATCAATAAATTGGTTCATTCCCCACGCTCCACATCGCCTCAATCATGGAGTCTGGTCCACTGCGTCTCTCATTTGCATTCCTTTTTAGATAAGCTAAAGAGAAAGCTTCACCAGCCCGCATGTTTTCTCTCTCTCTCTCTCTCTCTCTCTCTCTCTCTCTCTCTCTCTCTCTCTCTCTCTCTCTCTCTCTCTCTCAGATTTTATGGATGTTTTGCTTATTCGTGAAATACGGTTGAGAGAGAGAGAGAGAGAGAGAGAGAGAGAGAGAGAGAGAGAGAGAGAGACTGATAAGACTTTTCCGGTGGCCGTGACGTTCCGGGAAGCGCACACCTCACCTTGGAGCACGGCGTGAAAGGTATTAACGGGGCAGTAAAGGAAACGGTTCCGGCGCGATGGCTCCACAATACATGAGCCGCGATTCCGGTAAGATTTCCATTACCATTGCGTTAACACTCGTGCTGCTGTGTTGGGAGATACCAGGCAGCGCTTCGGCGGCGAGTGGCACGTGTAGTTATAATATAAGTGATGGTGATTGTATCCTCTTTTGTGATCACTACATATTTGTTATAAGGTTTATTTTTTCATATATTGATTTATTCATTGATTCATTCTTTCATTTATATTCAATAATTTGTACATTCGACTATTTATGGCTTTCTTTTATTAATTAGTGTGTGTGTGTGTGTGTGTGTGTGTGTGTGTGTGTGTGTGTGTGTGTGTGTGTGTGTGTGTGTGTGTGTGTGTGTGTGTGTGTGTGTGTGTGTGTGTGTGTGTGTGTGTGTGTGTGTGTGTGTGTGTGTGTGTGTGTGTGTGTGTGTGTGTGTGTGTGTGTGTGAGAGAGAGAGAGAGAGAGAGAGAGAGAGAGAGAGAGAGAGAGAGAGAGAGAGAGAGAGAGTGATTGAATGAGTCAACCAAATACCCAACTAACTAATGAGAGAGAGAGAGAGAGAGAGAGAGAGAGAGAGAGAGAGAGAGAGAGAGAGAGAGAGTGAGTGAGTGAGTGTGAGTGAGTGAACCAAATAACCAACTAAGTAACCAACGAAACACGCAGACTTGCAAACAATCGAACAGAATATTGACATTTAGTAAAATATTTCATAAATAGAGAGGTACCATTTTTTATTGTGGTTTTCTTCCATCAATGAATTTGATATTGAAATTGGTCCCGTTCATTGTTAAAGGTGTGCTCCTGCTCTCCGAGACTGCTGCAGTGTGTTGGTCACGTTGTCTCGATGAATGAACTTGCCTCCCAACGCAGCACTTCAGTTTTTCAATACCAGTTAAATTTTGGTGCACAGGCAATTTTCTATCCATGTCCTTACGATCGGGTCTTAAAATTTTCCTTCGTTTTGCCACTTTTTTGGCGATTGTTGTGAAAAATTCGTGCTCTTTTTACCTTTTATGGTATGAGATAAAATATGAAAGGATTGTGAAAATTAGTTATAGTGTTGGATTGCGACTAGAATCACGAGAACTTCATAGCTATCTAGTCCATATAAGGCACTATTTTCTATATACTTTTTTTCAAAATAGGTTGGTGATAAAGTGGAAATGAATTGATTGTGAAATTTGCTTTTAGTCTCTCTCTCTCTCTCTCTCTCTCTCTCTCTCTCTCTCTCTCTCTCTCTCTCTCTCTCTCTCTCTCTCTCTCTCTCTCTCTCTCTCTCTCTCTGCCGTCTCTATTACAAAAGCTAATACCTACTAACATTTTCATCCCCACCCTGTGCTCACAAGATGTCATTCTTGCTAGTGAAGTTAAAGATAAAAGAATATGATATGGTGTTTGGAGATCGTGTGCTTCGGTTTTACTACCACTTGGGGGTGATTATGTAAATCATGATCTAGCACCAGGACACATAGGAAGACTAGTGATCCCATTGTGAATCGCTGTTCTAACTATGATATAAATCTGACTTACTTCTTTCTACTTTTTTTAGTGACATCCATTAAAAGAAATACTCTAAATCATGTATTCCAGGGAAAGGAATTATGATACAAAGAATAGAATTTCGTACACCTCTTTCATGTGACAGTAAACTATCTCATGAATAACATCTAAAGGAATGGTTTTACTTTGATAAGCCTGGTATTTTACTGTGTAGCTGCTAGTGGTAGTGGTGGTGGTGGGAGTAGTAGTAGTGATAGTAGTATTAATGACCTGCTGTTGTATATTGTTATGTATGGTAACTGTTTGGAAAGTAGTATGTAAATTTTGCCTTATATTGATAGTTTTATTGATATTGCTTCATATCGACTTAAAAATGAGACTTTCATACAAAAAAAGTCTTATTTTGTAGTTTATTTTAAGTATATAAAGAAATATTCTTGTTCTTAATAGAGTGATGAGTTGTATTGATATATTGGTGTTTTGTAATTAAAATCACGTTGTGCCTACAAGTACTTGTTTTGCGCAGTTTTCTAATAGTAGGTGGAAACTTTCACCTAAATATGAAAACATTATGCAAACATGTAGGAGGCTAACATTTCTTGGGAGCAATATACGTACATCCCTGTGATATATATTGTAGTTAAGTAGCGCGTTTGGTAATATCCAATAAGATTTCCCTAAGTGGATAGTTAGTTAGATTCTTAAACAGGAGGTGGAGCATCGCAGGATTACTGACCACCCTAAAGGACGAGTTACACAATATTTTTTTTCTTTATTTTCCACACTAATTTACACTTCCAAGAATCATTATTCTCCCAAACAAGTCATAGGCATTTTCATGGTAATAAACCTCAATACTAACGGCGCTGTGGACTGCTATCGAGACTAATGTCGGTACACCTCATTAAAGATCGTCCAAGAAATCTTACTGCAATGGTTTAGAATTACCAGTAAATTGATGGATATAGGTTACGGACATTAAGATATAAGGGAAGGTCTTAAAAGCTGGTAGGCGTAAATGTTGTAGGTAATGTTATGAAAAGAGGAGGATGGAGAAAGCTTACGTTGTGCTTTTGGAATAAGAGAGGCTGATGCTGATTTAAGTCTTAAATGGCTGATGTTGGCAAACAGGATAACATAAGGACAAATTTTCATAAGTACTTGCTGAATTGATTGCCGCAACAGCGTGAACGTTACTCGCCTTCTGCCATACCCCAACCAACCGTTGAACTTTGTTGTACATAAAATGGTCAAACAAAACTTCTCTAGTTACAGGTTGATTTCTCATTCTCATCATACGGGATGCGCCGTCTGAATCCATGTAAGGAATACAATGACAAGGCTTCTTCAGAGATAATGAATAGTGTATTGGCACCTTCACTCTCTCTGGAGAAATACAATCATCACGAGGGCCAACAACATTAAACCACGTACGAGATATTACAGATGTGTTTATTTTTTTTTTCTGAGATAGAATACACTCTGACGCCAAATGTGAAAATACTGGTGAGCTTGCCCGAAGATAAGTTCTTATGGTGCCCTCACTTTCCCTGAACAAGTTTCACCACCACCACGATCTACAGGATTAGATTGTGCGCGTTTAGTCTTAACATTACTATCCGCATGAACTTTTATTTTTCTAAGCTTGCCTACGAGGAATTCCGAAGAGATATATATTTTAGCACTTGCATCAATACCTTGCGTATTTTCTATTCTCTTCTCTTGCCACGACTCAGGATACATGCATCAAAGCATTCATTAATGCCACATTCATGTTTCATAAAAAAGAAAAAGGTGAAACTGCCATTTATCAGCGCTGTGCTTGCCATTATTTCCTCCCCAACACTACAATACATCGGATCGGCCAGAAGGTAATGGCACCTCGAACAGTAATTGGAGAAGCAGACCTTGCGAGGGTGATGTGAGTGTTTTTAATAAAAAAAAAAATGTAAATACCGGTGACAATAATCTTAAAACTTTCACAATGACGACTTTATATATTTCCTTAAATAGTACATGCAATCTAAGATTTTTTTTTTTCAAACTATTTAAACTGTGAATGTTATTAAACGCGACAGGTTATCCATGATGTAAACAAAGTAACTGGATTTGATTGCACTAGATATTTCGTGAATTTTATCAGTCTCGATAACTCATACTGATAAATAGAGCAAGTTAGAATTTCATTATATTAGATATATTTAAACAAGGAACTCTAAAAGATAATAAATCCATAAAACTATGTAAAAGTATGACAAAAAAGTAGCTTCTATAGCAATGAAAATGTTAGGGTAGAGCAATGTCATGGCCGGGACAAGTGATGCTTTGGGATTTTATTTTATAGTAACAACATAGCACATATAAAAGTATGCATTTTTTTTTGTTTACCATTTTCATAATAGTGTACTGTTTGATATATATTATATTATATGGTTTATGTATAGTATGGAATTTTCTTAACATTTTCACACATTGTGTACAATTTTCTATTTACTATTTCATAGTATGCAATTTTCTTTAGCATTTTCATTTGTAGTGCAAACTTTCATATATGTTATATGTATAGTATTTGTTAAACTTTGATTATACTCAGTATTTTTGTCATTCTACGTATATATTCTATTGTTATATATTTATGAAATTATAGATGCTCTTCCATAGGAAGTTTTAAGTAATTGCGTGCATTAAGATGAAGGTGAGCTTAGTAGCTCTACGGTAAAGTGTTCGGCTCGTGGTCGTGACGGTGTTAGTTTGATCCTGATCCATGTCAGTTATTTTGTAAGATTGGTGGTGCTTTTTCTTTAATTCCAGCTAAGGATTGGCCACAAACTGACATGTCTCCCTTAATGACCCCTTGTATAGTCGATATTTATTAAGCACAAGTATTTCCTAGGCATCAAGATGGAAACAAAACCATTCAAATTAAAGATAGCATAATCTAATGACAGCCTCTCTTACACCGAAGAGCAGGAAGTGAAGGGCAGCGTTACTAAGCTTAAGCACTGGATATAGAAATAAAGCGTCCTGGCTCTCGGCAGTCTTTCCATTACTGTGAGGTGCTTGAATTCATTTGAAAAGAGTAGTGATCATGGAAACGTTAGGAATCTTCTCTTGGTCATCAAAACGTCAAATTAATGCGTATTTTTCCATCCGCTCTCGGAATTAAAACGATAACGTTTCGAAAAAGGAGAAATTAAAGCAGATAAGCCAGGTCAAGGTGAGGCGCACGTAAGGTATAAGACTCACACAAGCAGACGCCACAGATCTGTACAACTGTGTAGTTCTTCATCTGTGATTCAGTCAGTGTAGCTTTTAGTGTTATTATTTACGTGCTTATATTTGCTTTTCTATAAACTAAAGAAATGTGAAAAAAAATAATTTTCACTTTTTTTTGCGATGAAGTGTGTGAAAAAAAAAATATTCAAACGAACAATGTATTTTTTATTATTGATGTACACCATCTTTAATAATAAAAATCTAAGTTGTGGTGAAACTGCGAACGAATGAAAATCATCACGACTTTTCATTAGCTTATTCGTATCAAGTCAGTGAGAACAATAAAAAATACCCTTTCAATTCAGCGCATGGGCTTTACTTTAGGCAAATTTTAAAATCCCGTGATATTCAAACTCTACATACGTTCCCTTCAGGTGTGAGAAACACAGATGTTGACTAAACGTAGCTAGTGTCATCTCAGGCTCATCGGTAGCAATTTAAATGAATTAGCATTGTGTTTATCGAGGAAAATTATATAACAAAGCGAGTAGGCAAGGACCGGGAACAGCACGAGATTTAGATGCATCGTACGCCTGGCAGCCGCTGATTTATTGGGCGGACTCATGATGTTGAAAGATTAATTTAGATCCTGAAATATATTACTATCTTATATTTTACTTGCATAATATTGTTGTATTGCAGTGCTGTTGTTGAGAGAGAGAGAGAGAGAGAGAGAGAGAGAGAGAGAGAGAGAGAGAGTGAGTGAGTGAGTGAGTGAGTGAGTGAGTGTGTGTGTTTGTTTGTGTATTCAGGTTCAATTTCAATAGTTTTATTTCATAATAACAATAACATACGCAGTGCATCGTAACAGATACAACTTGGAAAAGACTTCCACAGATAAATCTCATTAACAAACCTGTAAAACAGAAAATATAATGAATATCCTACCTGAGATACAGAATACGGAAAAAAAATAGATAATAGAAATTAGTCATTCATATGTGAAAAAATACATAATTATGTAAAATCTCATATGTAAATACATACATGTAGAAATACCACATGTAGAATTAGAAAAGAGTTCCAAACTTTAGGACCATGACATAATAATGAATTATGGAAGAAATGTGTTCTAAATTGAGGACTAACTAAATTCAGATGATTTCTTCTTGTAGAGTGAAGATGATCCTGGAAATTAGGAATTCCATCTGTCTAGTAAAGGAAAATATTTATGAATATAGTTTAGCTTTAAAAAAAATCAGATCAGAAAATATTACTTCAGTTGAGTCTTTTTTTCTTAAATGGGAATGCGTTTTTGAGTTTTCAATACTTTATCTAGAAATGATGGCCACATACATTCCCAAATAGATATGCAATACATGATTTTTGAGTAACAGAGTATTATAAAGTGTTAACAAAGTTTCAGTTATTAGTTTGTGTATAATTCGATTAAGGATTCCACCTTTATTTAATAGTATTTTAGTGATGTTGGATAAATGTTTGTTCCAGTGTAAGTTGTCATTTATACAAAACACCTAGAAAATGTGTTCATTGTATTCGAAGAACAACTTGCTCATCCAATCTCAATTGGGGATAATGCACTAATTACCGCTTTTCCGAAAAAATATATATGAATTTTATTAACATTGTTTTATCATATTACCTTTCATCAAATTGCTTATTTTATCCAACTCTCGAGACAACTTAGAAAGAAAAACATGAAAGTCGCTGTCTGTTGTAATAAACCTTGTGTCATCTGCATACATTGTGAAATGTGTCCAAGGATTGAAGCTTGGATTGAAGAAATTCATTAAACCATGTTTAATGAATTTCTAGTTAGAATAAACATTGTTGCAAAAATATAAGTATGATGGTTATATAACCAATATTATTCTATTTGGCAAGCAAAATATTATGGTTCAAAGAGTCAAAAGCTATCGAGATATCCAAATACACATTTACAATATGGAACTTCTTGTCCAATTCAGAATAAACCTTTGGAACAAAATGTAAAAAAGCTGATTTTGTCAAAGAGCTTTCTTGAAACAAAATTGGCAACACGATAGCAAATTATTATTTTCGAGAAAATTAATGACTGTACTCTGTGCAACAACTTTTGGAAAAGCTTTACTAAAGAAGGGTAACATAGATATCGGTCTATAATTATTGATTTTAGATTTTCTACCAGACTTATGTAGAGGCAAAACTTTAGCTATGTTGAGTTTATTTGGAAATACACCATGGGGAAAAGATAAATTAATAATATTTGTGAGAGTGGTTACAATATATTCTATTGTCTGCTTTAATAGTATTCCACTAATTTCTTCATAGCCACGTGAATTTTATTTCATGGATGACATAGCCTTTGATTTATGATTTATTGCAAGGAAATAAATACATGGAAACATCAGTAGACACGTTAAGAAAATTCCGGAATTCAATAAAATAAGCATAGTTATTGACAGTATTATTCACATGAACAATATTAATGAAATAATCATTGAATACCTCTGCAGTTTCAGAATAATGAATGAGATTTAGATCAATAGACTATTTGTACAGGTTTACTGATAAATTGAGGCAAGCATAAAATTAGTTGTTATAGCCTAATTTTGAGGTGCTGATTTTAGATTCAAAACCAATTTTCAATCATCACCTCTAGTTTTGAGATTTACATATATACATGTACATGAATATGTACATGTGTCCTATATTGGACATTGTGATTTTTTTTTAATTAGAAATTTTAGGAATTGTGGTCTTTTTAGAAAATTTGCATGTGCTACTGCACAAATGTGTCTGCCTTGTTCACCTTCCTTGGTTTCCCACACAATCCCTCAGACTGAAGTCTTTTCATAGACTCTTCCAAGCGAAGTGTCAAGGCTGTGCTTCTGCACAATGGGAATAAATACCCCAGCTTTCCTATTACCCACTCAGTCCATCTGAAGGAGTCATATGATAATATGTATGTCATTTTAGAAGCTGTCAAGTACAACCAGTACCAGTTGAGTCTCTGTGGTAACCTCAAGGTCATTGGGCTCGTTATGGGTATGCAAGCGGGCTTCACAAAATAATGTTGTTTTCTCTGTGTCTGGGAGAGTCGGGCTGTATCCAAACACTAAAGGCAGAAGGACAGCGAATCTAGGAACAATTTCGCGCCTGGTGAACACATTATTCAAGAAAATTATCTGGTAGACATGAACAAGGTGTTTGTTTCTTCCTCCTCTTCATATCTAGCTAGGTTTAATCATATCAAGCTAGGTTTAATAATGAATTTCGTGAAGGCCATGAACAGATATGGCGCTGCCTTCCAACACTTGTGCACTGTTCCCAGCTCTGAATTCTGCTAAGCTCAAGGAAGGCTTCTTCGGACCTCAGATTCGAAAGGTGATGAAGGATATGAAAATTGAGGAGCTTCTTACCTTAAAGAAATTTATAGCATCTTTCAGTCTGCAATGGCTTCCTTGTTAAAACACAGGTACCAGATTACCAAGAGTGTATTGAGAAATTGTTAAAGTCTTATGAGAATATGGGGATGCCGAATGTCACTCAAAATTCACTTTCTCGACTCCCACCTCAATTTCTTCTCTTCGAATCTCGGGGCAGTGAGTGATGAGCATGGAGAAAGGTTCCACCAAGATATTACTAAGATGGAGAACAACTACCAAGGCAAGTGAAACCCCAGCATGATGGGGGGACTTCTGTTGGATGCTCTTGCGTGACATCCCGGAGGCAAAGTACACAAGATCATCCAGAAAAACTCACTTCTAACCTTTTACTGTACTATGATTGTGTGTATTGTGTTTTCCAAATAATTTATTTCCATCAATGTTCTGTATCCATGTTCTTTTTCTGTAATATGCCTTTGTAACATATGTAATAAACACATATTTTGAACTTATATGCGGTATAGTTGAAAAAGATATGTGAAAGCAAAAAACTTGAGGTGATAGAACAAACCTGTTTACATACTTGAATTCACCAAAGTGAATAAAAAAAACCTATTTGCATCCTTGCCTCAAAGCATTTTTTTTTTTTTTTATTGTAAACCAGTGTTATTAACCTTTTCTCTTCGTCCCAGGATTTGATTAATATTTTTTCCATGATTCTTTTCCATTTCTTTTATTGTTTTTAAGTTGACTTTTTATAATACTCACTCTTGGCATTACATAATATTCGTTAATATGTTTCTATATTTCTTATATGCTGCTTTATACGTAATGGGTTATTTGCTAACGAGCCTGACGAGTCTATATTTTTTCTTTAATAATTAGGATGGTGTTAGATAAGGAGATGCACTCGAAAGTGTTTTTTGTTTCATACATTTAAGTGGAATATTATTTTGAAATATTTCTATAAACTTGTCATGAAATCTATTATAAACAACATCGGGGCAATTACTTTGGAGTACCTCACCCTAACTCACTTGTGCCGCCCAGTTAACAAACCTGGTTGCATTCCCATCACTAAATACTCTCTTAAAGATTCACCGGTCCTGTTGTGTTGGGGCACTGCTCTCTATAAATCAAGAAGCAACTGGGAAATGATCACAGACATCAATGTATACTATATATAATTGCCTATGTTTGACTCAACTCGACTCGTCCAAATATGATCAATGAAGTAAGAAGAGTTATTAGATATTCAAGTTGTGTTAGTTGTGGTTGACAGTAAAATTAGCTAAACATTAAATCTATAAACACTCTTACATGTGAGTCACTTTGATTAAGTATATTAATGTTTCAATCACCCATAAGATATACGGCACTAATTCTTATTACTTACGTGTGCTGGAATACTGGTAATTCCATTAAGAAAGTCAAGAAAATTACCACTTGGAGATCGATAAATGTGTGTGTGTGTGTGTGTGTGTGTGTGTGTGTGTGTGTGTGTGTGTGTGTGTGTGTTTCACTGTTTGATCTGCTGCAGTCTCTGACGAGACAGCCAGACGTTACCCTACGGAACGAGCTCAGAGCTCATTATTTCCGATCTTCGGATAGGCCTGAGACCAGGTACACACCACACACCGGGACAACAAGGTCACAACTTCTCGATTTACATCCCGTGCCTACTCACTGCTAGGTGAACAGGGGCTACACGTGAAAGGAGACACACCCAAATATCTCCACCCGGCCGGGGAATCGAATCCCGGTCCTCTGGCTTGTGAAGCCAGCGCTCTAACCACTGAGCTACCGGGCGTGTGTGTGTGTGTGTGTGTGTGTGTGTGTGTGTGTGTTTCACTGTTTTCACTGTTTCACTGTTTCACTGTTTGATCTGCTGCAGTCTCTGACGAGACAGCCAGACGTTACCCTACGGAACGAGCTCAGAGTTCATTATTTCCGAACTTCGGATAGGCCTGAGACCAGGTACACACCACACACCGGGACAACAAGGTCACAGCTCCTCAATTTACATCCCGTACCTACTCACTGCTAGATGAACAGAGGCTACACGTGAAAGGAGACACACCCAAATATCTCCACAAGAAACCACTTGTTGTGTGTGTGTGTGTGTGTGTGTGTGTGTGTGTGTGTGTGTGTGTGTGTGTGTGCTTTTATGTGAATCTTACTGCAAATGACGCAAAATCATTTAGAGCTGGATCCTATTTTAGAACATTTTTCAACAGTATAATTAGCGCTTCTTCGAAACTCTAACCACTTTCATTGTCAAATGCTTCCGCTTCATTCTCCATAGCTTTTTTCAAGATTTTAGAAAGTTTTGAGTTATGAAGGGTTTTCATTTATTGATGGTTGTAGTAAAAGTTCAGGCAATACTTTACATTGTCCATAAAACCACATATGAAAATTTAACTGATCATCTCCGTAATCTTGGAAAATTGTCATAATAAGAACACGAAGCATTCAAAACATTGACCTCTTTTCGCTTACGTATCATAGTTCACTTATATTCATTCGCTTTTCCTATCTATATTTTTCAACTAGTATGTAACATTGAAATAGTTAACTGAAGATAAGTAGAATATAAAAAAAATATGTTAGGAGAGATAAATACTCGTAAAAACAGACATGGAACATATACAGAAGCAGGCGAAAGTTACGATATAGTACAAGCTTTTCTCTACATTACAAAAAAAAAGTGTTCTTTACCGTGTTTCTTTCTCCTGTGCAGTGTGGTCAGTGACGGGCGTGGCGGGGCGAGCCAGCGATCTACCCTGTTACCTCAACCCTCGCACACCCGGGGACAGACCCAAGCTGATCCTCTGGTACAAGAGAGGGATCCGCACGCCGGTATTTAGGTAAGGATTGCTGCTGTCTATATCAGAGAGAGAGAGAGAGAGAGAGAGAGAGAGAGAGAGAGAGAGAGATGGTGGCCTTGCTTCACTGATTTTGCAGCTTTAGGTTTTAGATTTCTGCACTAGTTTCGGCTCTCTCTCTCTCTCTCTCTCTCTCTCTCTCTCTCTCTCTCTCTCTCTCTCTCTCTCTATCTCTCTCTCTCTCTCTCTCTCTCTCTCTCTCTCTCTCTCTCTCTCTCTCTCTCTCTCTCTCTCTCTCTCTCTCTCTGCATCGATTACCATTTCTTCAATATTCCCTATTTTTGCTCATTCAAAGCGTTCAATCATTCCTTCCCTTCCTCAGTCCCTCCTCCATTTATCTGTCTTTCTTCCCCTTCAAATCATCCATCTCTGAAGTTTATGATTTACTATCGCAGTGAGTACGTACTTGCTGCTTTTTATTCTTCTCCTTTGTTATCATACTACTTTCCGCCACTGCTAACCTTCACATAACTCAGTTCCTCTTACTATCCAAGCGTTCTCCTTCCATTGAGCTTTATATATTCCTGATTATTTTTTCTTTTCTTTTTTTTTCTACGCAATCAATTATTTTTTATAGAACATTTTTTTCGTTTTTTTTTAAATATATTTTGAGTTTCTTTTCATTGTATTCGTCTCTCCGTCTTGCTCAGAACGGTGACTGGAGGTTGGGTATGTGACTTACAATCAAACATCTTTTTGTCAGTTTCTCTCTCTGTTCGACTGTCACCATCATCTATCACTCCTATTTGTCACCATCTTTCTTCTTCTCTTTTCCTTCTCTGTCTCTCTCTCATAGTTTAGAATGCAAGTCAAATGAACAAATCAATCCTTCACCTCTTCATGAATTTTCTCGATTTCGTATTCATCTTCTCCTTCCCCATTACGTTTGTCATTGTCCTCCTATGCTTCTTCTCATACTCGTAGATTGGATTATAGTGCAAATTATTCTTTCATCTCTTCAAGATTTCTTACTTAGTCTTCAACTGTCTTATCTATTATCAAAATCTTATCTACTGTTTCTGTTTAGATTGAAAGGCAAACTAGTATTTCACATTTTCAAGCTTTATTAGACATTCATCTATCTACTTATCATTTAGCAGTATATTTAATATGTCACTCTTATATTACCTTTTGTCTCTCATAGTATGAAAAGAAAGTCAAACAATTTTTTAGCGCCTCAACAGTCTATAGCTTGTTTGTATTCACATTTTCTCTTCTGTTTACCTAAGCTGAGTGTCTGCAGTTTTTACGTGTTTTCTTCTTTATAACCTGAAAATCAAACAAATCATTGAAATCATCTAAAATCTTTATAGTCTTGTATCCTTCAACTTCTCGCGTCCACAGCCATGACGGAAGAGTGCCGCAGATGAGGTCAGACATGAACCAGAATGGAGGTACGCTGACGGTGAGTAGAGGCGCCGCCACACTCACGCTGCACAACCTCTCGCTGGCACACGGGGGAGTATATGAGTGCCGCGTCGATTTCTTCAAGTCCCCCACGCACACCAACTTCGTCAATCTTACCGTAGTGGGTGAGTGTGTGTGTGTGGGGGGGCGGTGTCGGGGATGTGTGTGTGTGTGTGTGTGTGTGTGTGTGTGTGTGTGTGTGTGTGTGTGAGAGAGAGAGAGAGAGAGAGAGAGAGAGAGAGAGATGAATGAATAAATTAATGAATGAATGAATGTGCAAATATAGGAATACATAAAGAGTTTTGTTATAAATCCATCACTGATTTTCTAAAAGCTTGCATGAAACTCTCGCTAAATGTTGGACATTAGTGAGGGAGAGAGAGAGAGAGAGAGAGAGAGAGAGAGAGAGAGAGAGAGAGAGAGAGAGAGAGAGAGAGAGAGAGAGCGAACGGAGAAAGATGAGCATTTATTTTTATACACCTGAGTAATGCATTTCGCGAAACACGAATTTATTTCTCGAGTGAAGGAATGCAGTAGTATTTTAGGCTCGCACGAATGCGTTTAGTTCTGAAAGAAAAAATACTTTAATGGTGTCGTACGTTTATTTAAGCTGTTGTCCTCCATAAACTGAAGCAAAGACGTGAGTTGGTACCGTGGTGAAAGAAATTATTTGTGTGGGTGTAATGAGCAATATGGGTTGAATGCTCCGCACTCAGAAACGTTTTATTCTCCCATCAGAGATCACAGAAGTAATGTTACCATGTTATCAAGAGTGTATCTCCTGTTAATAACGTACAAATTTTGTCAGTCAATAACAAGAAGTTTAAAAATTTCCTTAAAAATCCGTGTAAATTTAACTAGAACGTTTTCAAAATTGTGTAAGTGCAGCCAGAAGTGTCTCAAAATATGGCCTTATAATATACTGCTGGATGGATTATGGTTGAGTGAATCATGTTGGTGAGTGAGTGGGTGAGCAATGTGCATTATCACGCTGGTGCTGGTCTGGACTGCACGTGTGAAGTGTAGCATGAAAATTCCACTCTTGCCTCAACAAGCTGCACTGTTAATAAAGAGAGAAAAAAACTCTAAATTTTATGGAGATACATATTTCAAGTCAACTAAGCAGACACAAACGCATGGCCAACCTTACAGATAGCATTTTACACACACACGCGCGCACACACACACACACACACACACACACACACACACACACACACACACACACACGGCTCGGTAGCTCAGTGGTTAGAGCGCTGGCTTCACAAGCCAGATGACCGGGGTTCGATTCCCCGGCCGGGTGGAGATATTTGGGTGTGTCTCCTTTCACGTGTAGCCCCTGTTCACCTAGTAGTGAGTAGGTACGGGATGTAAATCGAGGAGTTGTGACCTTGTTGTCCTGGTGTGTGGTGTGTGCCTGGTCTCAGGCCTATCCCAAGATCGGAAATAATGAGCTCTGAGCTCGTTCTGTAGGGTAAACGTCTGGCTGTCTCGTCAGAGACTGCAGCAGATCAAACAGTGAATTACACACACACACACACACACACACACACACACACACACACACACACACACACACACACACACACACACACACACACACACACACACACACACACACACACACACACACACACACACACACACACACACACACACACACACACACACACACACACACACACACTCACACACACACACACGCACACACACACACACACACACACACACACACACACACACACACACACACACACACACACACACACGGCCCGGTAGCTCAGTGGATAGAGCGCTGGCTTCACAAGCCAGATGACCGGGGTTCGATTCCCCGGCCGGGTGGAGATATTTGGGTGTGTCTCCTTTCACGTGTAGCCCCTGTTCACCTAGCAGTGAGTAGGTACGGGATGTAAATCGAGGAGTTGTGATCTTGTTGTCCCGGTGTGTGGTGTGTGCCTGTTATCAGACCTATCCCAAGATCGGAAATAATGAGCTCTGAGCTCGTTCCGTAGGGTAACGTCTGGCTGTCTCGTCAGAGACTGCAGCAGATCAAACAGTGAACACACACACACACACACACACACACACACACGGCCCGGTAGCTCAGTGGTTAGAGCACTGGCTTCACAAAGCCAGAGAACCGGGGTTCGATTCCCGGCCGGGTGGAGATATTTGGGTGTGTCTCCTTTCACGTGTAGCCCCTGTTCACCTAGCAGTGAGTAGGTACGAGATGTAAATCGAGGAGTTGCGACCTTGTTATCCCGGTGTGTGGTGTGTGCCTGGTCTCAGGCCTATCCGAAGATCGGAAATAATGAGCTCTGAGCTCGTTCTGTAGCGTAACGTCTGGCTGTCTCGTCAGAGACTGCAGCAGATCAAACAGTGAATTACACACCGCGTAGTGTAGTGGTTAGCACGCTCGACTCACAATCGAGAGGGCCGGATTCGAGTCCCGGTAAGCGGCGAGGCAAATGGGCAAGCCTTTTAATGTTTGGCCCCTGTTCATCTAACAGTAAATAGGTATGGGATGTAACTCAAGGGGTTGTGACCTCGCTTTCCCGGTGTGTTGTGTGTTGATGTGGTGTCAGTCCTACCCGAAGATCGGTCTCTGAGCTCTGAGCTCCCTCCGTAATGGGGAAGATTGGCTGGGTGACCAGCAGACGACCGAGATGAATTACACACACAAACACACACACACACACACACACACACACACACACACACACACACACATTCACAGCAACCCTTCCTTGCGGTGCTTCAAGCATCCTCCCTCGGACACTCACTTGGCCGAACAAATAAATGGAAGGGGACAGACGGGGATTAGAATTGTTGATTGAAATTAACACTGAAACTAAATCCTTACGCATCGTTCAATAATGGCAGGACGCAATTAGGAAGATTAGGTTTGTACCGTCTCCTCTCGTCTCGTCTGCGCCAAACAGACAAACGAAAGTGCCAGAAAATTATGTTGTCCCTTGTTTTTACTTCTATTTTTGACCTTCTAGTCTTGTTGAACATTCTAGATTGGTATTCATTGGGCACGCTCCTCCTTTTACTCTTCTTCCTCTTTCCGTAGTCCTCCTCCTCCTCCTCTTCCTTTTCATGGTCCCATCTTTCACCCCTCCTCCTCCTCCTCCTCCTCCTCCTCCTCCTCCTCCTCCTCCTCCTCCTCCTCCTCCTCCTCCTCCTCCTCCTCTTCTTCTTCCTCCTCTCTTCTTCCTCCTTCTCTCCTCCTCCTCCTCTCTCTTCTTCCTCTTCCTACTCCTCTTCTTCCTCTTCCTCCCCTTCCTCCTCCTCCTCCTCCTCCCCTTTCTCCTCCTCCTCCTCCTCCTCCTCCTCGTCTTCGTCCTCGTCCTCCTCCTCCTCCTCCTCCTCACACTTCTCTTTCGCTCCCTGTAATCTCTCTCTCTCTCTCTCTCTCTCTCTCTCTCTCTCTCTCTCTCTCTCTCTCTCTCTCTCTCTCTCTCTTGGCTGACTTGACAAGGGTGAGAAAAATGTCCGAGTGGATCTTTGCTCTGTCAATACATTAAAGCCACACACTGGCATTTGCGTGTGTGTGTGTGTGTGTGTGTGTGTGTGTGTGTGTGTGTGTGTGTGTGTGTGTATTTATGTGAATGAGGTGCACATGAAATCCCATCCGCTCTCCTTTATCCTCCCTCTTTCTCTCTCTATCCCGCCCTCTCTCGTTTTCCCTTTCCATCCGTCTTTCCCTTTCCCTCCACCACCTTCCAACACAAGCACCAACCCAACCAACAAAGCCGCCTATTCTATGAGACTCTTTCTCTTTCCTCAATTCGGTCCTTCAATATTGACCTTTTTCCTTTTTTTTTTTTTCCTCTTTCTTATATATATATATATATATATATATATATATATATATATATATATATATATATATATATATATATATATATATATATATATATATATATATATACACGTGCAGTTTTTACACTTAGGGACGTTTCCACATAGCTCGCAGCTCCTTCGTATTTTAGGTTTTATACGTGCCCTGACTTTTTATTTTTAACCTTTTCTTTTTTCATTACACGATAGATATTTTTTTACTTGGTAATTAAACTGTTTTACTGCCGCAACTTCGGTTCAAGGTCACTGGTGTCGAGAAGGAGGAGGATGAGGATGAGAAGGAGGAGGAGATAATCATTGAAGGAAATGTGGAGGAAGAGGAGGCGGAGTGGTGGAAGAAGTGGAGCTCGATGAAGAGGAGGTTGTTGTGACGTAAAAGGGAGAGGATGGGAAGAAGAGGAGGAGGGTAGTAGGAGAGAGAGAGAGAGAGAGAGAGAGAGAGAGAGAGAGAGAGAGAGAGAGAGAGAGAGAGAGAGAGAGAAATTTGAAACTGAAGAAAGGAAAGAGAAAGGATTTGCGAGACAAGCTGAAACACGAGGAGAGAGAGAGAGAGAGAGAGAGAGAGAGAGAGAGAGAGAGAGAGAGAGAGAGAGAGAGAGGAGAGAAAAAAATAAAAGGAAAGAACTACAACAATAGAAATAGGAATATCAGGAATGTAATAAGGAGATGTAGAAAACTAGAAAGAGTAGCAAAAAATGTAGAAAAATGACAATTTTTTTTCATATATGGGAGTGAAACTGCCCAAGGACAACATAATTGCATTAATAAAGGAACCTATTGAGTTTTTGGTTCCAAGAGAGAGTTGAAAGAGATAGGAAAGAACCCCGAGAGACACCATTGTCAATAGAGGGCGAAGAAAAAAAAAAAAAAGATGACGAAAATTAAATAAAGATGGGAGTCTAAAAATAATGAGTACGAACACAAAATAAGATCAATAGTAGCTGACGTATTGACCTTAACGAGACTGATTGCTATTAACTACACTCTCCGACATAAATTAAGAGACACAGGGTGCTGGTGGCAATAACGTGAAATAAGAAGGATAATAAAGATAAAGGAGGAAGAGGAAAAAGAGAAGCGGGACGGAAAACAGAAAGAAAATATAGACAAGTAAATAAAGAAACACGAAGGAAGAGAGAGAAAGAGGAAGAGTGGATAGAGGAGGATGCAGAGGAAATGCATTAACGCGAAAAGGATGAAGAGGAGGAGACAACAACAATAAGAGAACAAAAGTAGGATAAAGCTATAAAAGAATAAAGAGGATCTTAAATACCCTGAAAATGGGAAGGAAGAGAAGACATAAAAGGTAAAAAAAAGAAAGGGACGTAGAAAGATAACAATGAAAACAATGAGAGAAAAGAAAGAATGGGAGGCAAAGGAACAGGAAAGAGAGCCTACAAGAAGAAGAGGAGGAGGAGGAGGAGGAGGAGGAGGAGGAGGAGGAGGAGGAGGAGGAGGAGGAGGAGGAGGAGGAGGAGGAGGAGGAAGAAGAAGAAGAAGAAGAAGAAGAAGAAGAAGAAGAAGAAGAAGAAGAAGAAGAAGAAGAAGAAGAAGAAGAAGAAGAAGAAGAAGAAGAAGAAGAAGAAGAAAAAAAAAAAGAAGATTGAAGAATAGGAGGCATAGGAGGAGGGTGAAAGCATGAAGAATAAGAGG